>NC_139025.1:77176207-77597280 GCF_964662115.1 Mustela nivalis | reverse complement strand
GAAGAAGAAGAAATAGAGGAGGAGAGGGAAGCAGAAAAGGAAGAGGAGGAGGGGGAACAAGAGAAGGAGGAGGAGGAAGAGAAGAAAAGGGGCAGCAAGAGCAGCAAACATCTGAGTCCTCACATCAGGGTGTTGTCCCCACAGACCAAGCCATGTGACAGTCATGAGACTCGCACTGTTTTTTTGTGCCTTATTATCAAACAGAGAGTCTTCTACCCTAGTGGAGCCCTCTTTCAAATTCCTCCTGATTAAAAACCAAACAGAACCAAAATAAAGCCCACAAGCTTCCATGCATTCTGTGGTGGAACATTACCTTTCTTCATATGGGATCCATTAAGTCAAACATCTGAAGTTTGTGGTTAGGCTGTGATTTCTCCACAGCCCGTAGTGATGACTGATGCTGGGGAAAAGCCAAAAGTTTCCCTGTGTAGCAATTTTAGGTTTTTGTCAACACCCTCATAGCAAAGGGAAGCCGGTTCTAAGCCAACCCAACATTAGTAACACCTCCCCTGAAGCTGTAAAAAGAAGATTACTTCTGCTAATACATCATTAAGCCAACGCCTAGAGCAGCATATGTGCTCTTCAGCAGCACCAATGAGGACTGCCTACAGCCTGTTCAAAAATAAATAAATAAATAAATAAACATAAACATCCCCAGATGATGTTTGGCGTTTACCTGCTGAGAGCAATCTCCCATGGCTAGTTTCCAGGAGTTAGAGGCCAAAAACCTGACCATGTACACACATGTTTCTATAGTAGAAACTGATTTAATATGATGATCAGGGTATTCATAAGTTATAAAGCATTGGGTTAAATCTTATTTAACAAACATTTATAGAAAATCTATTATGTGCCAAGCCCTGTGCTGGGCCTTGGGCATTTTAAGATGACTAAAACACAGTCTGGCCTTCAGGTAGCTCATATTCTAACACCTGGGAAGCTCATGAGTATCACAGGGCTGGTATCACACTGGTTTATGAACAAGGTGCTCTGAGGAAGAAGAGTGCTGCATTTGGAGAGTAGAGAAAGAACTGATAGAATAAGGAATACTTAAGTTGGACACTGAAGTTTCCAGGTGAGTAGAAGTTTTCTAAAAGGAGAAGGGAAGAGTTAAGTCCAAGTGGTGGAAATAGCACACGCAAAGAGTAGAAGTACACAATGCATGCCTGAAATGGCAAGATCTAGGGAGGCTTGAAAAGTTTGGGGAAATAGAAGAAAAGTAGATTGAGGTCAGATTGCAAATAATCTTGAATGTCCTGCTAAGAATGTTACCCTCTAAGTTCTAAGAGGCCACCAAGGATTTTATGTAGGTGATGGCAAAATCAGGCCAATGTTTTAGAAAGAATACCCCCATATCGACACAGAGTATTATCTTAAAATGAAGTGGTTTTGAAGATACTGCAATAATACAAGCAAGTGGTGATCAGAGCCTTAACTAAAGCAATTATACTGGGAAACATCTCTAGAAACACAAGGAGTAGTATCTGAGGATCTATTAATTCTCTGTGTCTCAGTTTTGTTGACCTTAAAATGGGCATAAAAATAATAGTACTTACCTTATAGGGCTGTTGTGATAGTTAAATCACTTAATTCATGAAGAACATCTCTAACAGTGCTGGACTTAATAAGCACTTGTGATATGTTACTTATACTTATTATTGCAGTGTTAAGGCTAAGTTGAAAATGAAAGGCATTCATAAAGTTACAAAAAAACCCAAAACATAACTCTCAGTACATAACTAAGAGTGAAATCATTCTTGAGAAACAGCAGTGTAACGATCAAACATAATCTCAGCTACCAGCCATACCTATGACAGACATCCTTTTTCTGATATTGTTGAAGTCCAAGAAGGCAAGCAGTTGGTAAGTAACCAGTGTTCCCAATTCTTCTACTGTTATCGTGTCTGGGGTTCGAGACTTAAAAATGAACCCAAAATTCCTTGCAGCAGTCACTAAAGCTCCCTCATCAGGTGACTGAACTTGGTAAATCAGCTGCCCTAAAAGGAAAAGAAACTACCATGTTAAACAATAGCAAAAAAAAAATCTATTAAACAAGAAAGGAAAAGAAACAAATGCATTAATACTGAGATTAATGGCTAAAATTCACGGAATGCCAATACTCAACTCATTCTGTAACATTGAACTCAAGCGTTAGTTCCAGAAATCCAAACTTTTCAACTTGCCAAGCAGCTGGACCAAGTGCCTGTCCTGGAGATACTACAGGACACCATGTATACCACAAACACAGCCCTTGTCATCTCATACAAAAATGCCCATTTCTACATCTCCCTTTCCATAATATTGGAGGTTTCTTAGGTCAAAGGCTGAATCTTTGTATATTCAGTGACTAGAATTGTGCAGTGGAAGTTTCACAAACTAAAATACTTAATATGTGTTAACTCACAGAATCCTCTCAGACATACCTGAGGTAGGGATTATTAAAAAAATTTTTTCCCATTTTATACCACTGACCTATGACTATAGAGGTTATATAATCTGAGTAAGATCATATAGCCAAAGAATAATGGAGCAGATATTCCAAATTACACTTGGGTCTGTTACTAATGACCATTTCATGAGAATGCATACAAGAAACTCTTAAAATGTAAGAAATCAAACTGGTATGTTCATTCTTGGTGGCTGATACTGTGAAAGCATTAGGCTAAGAGTAAGAGGGCAGAAGAAAAAATGAAATGAGGAAAACAAAACAAAACAACCCATAAAAATACAGCATGTATAAGGTAAAACCTTCTACATAAAATTGTATTATCTTTGTAAAAATACATCAGAAAAAGTAGGCAGAGTTAAAACCATATTTACTGAGTTATAGTACTGTCCAACAAAAATTCTTAAAAAATGAATTGCATATTAATGTGTATGCTACGATTCCTTTTCATCCAAAACAAATAAACCACCTGCTTATTATATATATTCACATATATATGCACAAATGGAAAGGCTGAAATGATGCACACCAAATGTTTTCATTGGTTATCACTGTAGGGGTGAGATTGGAGGAGTTCATGGAAGGAATTATTAGCTTTGCCTTTATAAACTTGGTACTGTGTGGTTTTCCCTTATATAATAGGCATAAATTAATTTTGAAATTCAAAAAGGAAAAGGAATTAAAACAATTACTTGATTTACCTACAAAATGATGTAACTTCCACTTCCGGCAACATGGTAAACTAGGTGCCAGGACCAACTTCCCTGCTACAAACAACTACAATTCTATATAAAACATTTTAACTTTTTAAATACATTCATGAAAGAGGTACTGGTAAGAAAATAAGAATTGTTCAGGTCAAAGACTGAGGAAAAAAATAAAATGAATAAAAGAAGACTGTAGCCAGCTTTTGCCTTGAGGGCATTTTCTGAACCAGGAGAACTTGATTGTTGGTTTCCAGCCTCTGAGGGTCCATGCATATTTGCACCATAAATTCACAATATCTAAGTGGCTTAAAAAAAACAAATTGAAAATTTAGTTTAATATATTCCTGTGTTAGAACAATGACCAAAGCAAAGCAAGTCCTCTCTGGAGGAACCAGCCTTCACCTTAGGACCCAAAGGATTTCTAAAAACAAAGTTCCAAGTAAAAGTTCATCTCAAAGTGAAAAATTATTAAAATCCCAATAAATAAGACACAATGAGAGCCAACAGAAAGAAAAGAAAGAATAAGATCTGCAAAAACAGCAGATATTGGAATTACTAAAAATAGCACACACAAATACTTAATAGATTTCAAAAAATAAAAGAGGCATAAAAGTAAGCAGATTTGATAAAGACCTAATAGAAATTAAAAATTAAAAGCAGCAAGTTAGATACTATTAGAGAAAGAAGTAGTGTACTGGGGGGAAAATAGAGAAAATTCCAGGATATATCCCAAAGAGACAAAGAAAGGGAAAATGAGAGACTTCTTAAAAGACGAGAACAGAGTGAAAATACCTGACACTGAACATCTAACATGAGAGGGGAAAATGAGTCAGAGGCAACACTGGAAAAAAATACATGACCAAGGAAACTCCAGAAATGATGAGAGGTGACATTCTACAGATTCAATAATCTCAATGAATTCTAAGCAATTTAGATTTTATAAAAACCCATATCTACAGTGAGAACATGGAAGGAGAAATCTTAAAAGTAGCCAGGGGGAGAAGACTGATAATCTTCCGTCTGACAACTGGACTGAGAGCTGACTATACAGTAACAGAAATAGTGGCAGATATTTACCCCAAAGATACAGATGTAGTGAAAAGAAGGGCCATCTGTACCTCAATGTTTATAGCAGCAATGGCCACGGTTGCCAAACTGTGGAAAGAACCAAGATGCCCTTCAACAGATGAATGGATAAGGAAGATGTGGTTCATATACACTAAGGAGTATTATGCCTCCATCAGAAAGGATGAATACCCAACTTTTGTACCAACATAGACGGGACTGGAAGAGATTATGCTGAGTGAAGTAAGTCAAGCAGAGAGAGTCAATTATCATATGGTTTCACTTATTTGTGGAGCATAACAAAGAGTATGGAGGACATGGGGAGTTAGAGAGAAGGAGGTTGGGGTAAATTGGAAGAGGAGGTGAATCATGAGAGACTATGGACTCTGAAAAACAATCTGAGGGGTTTGAAGTGGTGGGAGGGTGGGAGGTCGGGGTACCAGGTGGGGGGGTATTAGAGAGACCACGGATTGCATGGAGCACTGGGTGTGGTGAAAAAATAATGATACTGTTATGCTGAAAATAAATAAATTTAAAAAAATAAAAAGAAATAGTGGCAGGATACAATGGAGTACCTTCAGTGTGCTGAGAGAAAACTGTCACCTTTAATTTCTGCATACAGCAAAATCTTCAAGAATAAGAATGAAATAAAGCTGATTTTCTTTTTTTTTTTTTTTAAGTTGATTTTCAAACAAAGTTTTTGGAAGTTTACTACCAGGAGGTTCTCCCTAACAGAAATTCTGAAGAATACACTTTATGGCAACAGAAGATCAGAAATAGGACAAGTATTAAAAAGCATAGAAATTAGTAAGTATATAGGATAAATCTAAGGAAACACTGACTATAAAAACAATAAAAAACATTTTGTGGGATTAAAAAAGAAAATACATGACAAGAGGACTATATAAGTCTTCTTACAGGGTTGATTACTGTTGAAGGCTTCTAAAGTCTTTGTTTTGTTCAAAAGAAGGGTTAGGCTTTGATAAATTCATTATGCTAAAACTTCTAGGCTAACCGCTCAAATACAAATAAGGATTCCAAAATAGCAGATGTAAAAATAGAATAAATCTGTAAGAGGGGAAAAAAAAGAAGAGATTAAGACAAAAGATGAGGCAACTATAAAATACAAATAAGATGGTAGAAATGAACTAAATATACCAATAATTATATATGAAATACTTAAAATTTAAGTAAATCTATAATCAATAAAGGTGATGGACTAAATGTTGTGCTTAAGTCAAACTAAGTATATTTTTAAACGTCAAAAATTATTCCACTCACAAAAGATGTGTCTGAAACACAAAGAAAAGATTGACAGGTAGGTTGGCAAGAGATAGTGGGAAAAGGTAAACAATGCAAATATTAACAAAAGCAAAACATCTATAACATGTATAACTATATTCATATCAGCCAAAATAACCTTTAAGGCAAAAATACTACTGGAGATTAAGAGGATCAATGTATACTAATACAAGTTTAATTTAAAAAGACAGAAGTCTAAATGAGTATCTAACTAATAACACAACCTTAAAACATAAGAAGCAAACATTGACACAGTTACAAACAGAAACAGACAAATGCACCACAATAGTTGATGATTTTAACATACTCACTAATTGGGAAATCAAGTACTCAAAATAACCCACAGAGAGGTAGGAGACTGAACAATTAACAAATATTATCTCATGGATATATTTAGGACCCAGGACATAATAACCATAGAATGTACATTCCTTTCAAGCACACATGAGACATTTATAGGAACTGAAAACATACCAGGCCATAAAGCAAGCCTCAACAAATTTTAAAAGACCAATATAATGGGGTAATAAGGAAAAAAATTCTAAATTTGTTATCTCTTTAATTGCAATACACTAAAGTAGAAAAAAAAATCCTATCAAAAACTCTTGTACTTTCCTCTTTCCTGCTTCTAAAATTTCATCCTGATGAAGGAAATGAGAAGGTCAACTTCCCCAAATGACTTCTCCATGAAACAGCACACATTTAAAATTAAAGCAATAGCTTCAACTATTAATTATATATTACAAATTTTAAGTTTATTAGATTTGGGTTCTACTCTCTTCTATAATTAACATTTATATAAGAAAACTTTGTATTTCAAGGTACTTTAGCATATGGATTTAAGCTATCCTGTAATTAAAGGTTTAATAAGAGAGCAAAATAATTTCCCCCACTCAGTGATGTAAACCTTCACTTAGAATTTGATATCTTAAAGCAAGAGATAGAAATAGTTAAAAGGATATATACATCTATATCTCTTCACTTCAAAATACTTTTATATGGCAGGGTATTACCCAATAACCACCAGAATGGGTAAAATTTAAGAATAATAATGCTAAATGGTGGCAAGAATGTCAAGGCACTAGAACTCTTGTACACTGATGGTGGAATTTGTAAAATGATATAACCACTTATTAAAGATACCTGGGAAGTTTCTTATAAAATTAAACATATACTATGACCTGGCAATTGCTATTCCTAAGTGTTTACCAAAAACAAATTTGTTAAATATTTTTAAAGACATAAAAACATTTATGGTAGCTTTACTCCTAATAGCCCAAAGTTGTAAACACCCCAAATGTGCACGAACAGAAGACTATAAAATTATGGTACACTTGCATAAAGTAATATTACTCAGCAATAAAATAGAATGAACTATTGATTGATACAATACCACGGATGAATGATAAGAATGTTACATTATATGAGGGGTGCCTGGGTGGCTCAGTCAGTTAAGCATCCAACTCTTGGTTTTGGCTCAGGTCATGATCTTGGTCAGGGTCATGAGATTTAGCCCCACATTGGGCTCTGTGCTCATAGTAAAGTCTGCTTGAGATTCTCTCTCGCCCTTTCCCTCTGCCCCTCCTTCAGCTCACATGTACTCTCTCTCTCTAAAAAAGGAATCAATCTTAAAAAAAAAAAATACACTGTGTGAAATAAGCCAGACACAAAAGAATACATATTTTATGATTCCAGTTATATGAAGTACAAGAACAGTCAAAATTCATCTCTGATGATAGAAATCACAGCAGTGGTTGGCTGGGCAGGGGTTGGGATTGTGGAAAGAAAAGGGACAGGAGTAATCTCTCTGGAGTGACAGAAAGGGTTTATACCTTGTTGGGGTTGGGGACAGGGTCTACATGGGTGTATACAATTGTCAAAACTCATCAAACAACACACATAAGATCTGTGTGTTTTATTACATTTAATTATATCATATTATTTAAAAAAAATTAAGTGATACTAGTAAAGAAGAATGAATGCTATCAGTAAACTAGAAGTTTGAGAAATGTCTGCAAGATAAAAAGTAGATTTAACCACTGAAGAAATAAGAGAAAAACACAGCTCAAAGCATTTGCAAAAGGAATACAGAGGTATGAGAAATCCCCAAAAGACTCTCCAAACTCAGAGTCAGCAAATGAGAAAAGTAGTGCTCTTGGGGACATCATTAATAAAATGAGTTGAAGAATTCCACTCAGCACTCCAGCCCATTTGAGTTCCTTCTTCTGCCAGCTTTCTCTAAACAGTTGCCGCCAGAACAAAACCTAGAAAATGTTCTTCTAAAGAAATTGTACAGTCCACCTAAAAAAAAACCTCAAAAGATTTGAGTGCTGCAGCTGGAGACCAAAACTGAGAAGAGCCTGAATTGCTTCAATTCAATTCCACAAGGATAAGAGAGAGAAAATGAGGGAAAGGAGCCCAATGGTTGACATTTTCTTCCAGGTCAGACGTTGAGTACAACTCTCCCTCAAGTGGGAGTTTTGACACAGACTCCTAGAACTAGATCTGAGAAAGTAAGATGGTTAAGCCCAGATACCATATGAATTCCTGGAGGGAGGAACTCCACACCCAGAAGATGAGCTATGCATTCATTCTATCTCTCCCCCACAATCTGGGGAGACTGGCCACTGCAATCAGAATCTACATTCACCGAGGGACAAACAAGGATTCTCAAATACAAGGAAGAACAGTCATCTCTAAATAAGCAAGTGTAAACAAACAAACAAAAAGAACAGGCAACCACAAGTCATAAAACCTTTGAGAAAATGAAAATTAAACACAGAATTCAAAAAACAACATTCCATAAAATAAAAAATCATAGAGGAAACAAAAGAAAATTTCCAATTAAGAATAATCAAGATCCTCAAAGAGCTCTAAGAAGGTATATAACATTAAAATAAAAAGATTACTATTAAAGTAAAAACAGTTTTGAAAATGAAATAACCTCAAAGGGCAAAGATAAAAAAATGCCTTACTTAAAGGCATTGTGATATCCTCAGATAAAAATATAATTAATCATTGGCCTTAAAATTAGAAAGATCAGTTTGAGTCATAAATATAAAAATGTAAATCCTCACGGTAATTAAAATGGGGAAAGTGTTACTCCAGCATCATGGAGGACAAAACTATGGCTTGAATGTAATTGCAAGAACAGAAAAAATAATAGAGAGCAAAAAGACATGTATATATATATATATATATATATATATATATATATGTACATATACATATGTATATTACATACATACATACATTCAACAGTCTTTATATATATTTCACTTTGCAGTTGAAATTACTTGGGTGGTAATATTTACTCACTCACTGAAAGCAGAAAGAAATAAAACTTGCAAACAGAATAGACTGGACTCAACTGAAACAAGAAGCTGATTCACTATACCATTATCTACCTGCCTCATCACTTCAATATTGAAGTGGCCCAGTTGACTTTGTTCTATTCTATGAACTCTGAGCCCTAAACAACCATCTTAATAGCGTGAGGACTTGTTCATAATGGGAAGTAAGAGTATCCCACTATCTGTGTGCATCTATTCCCCACTACTGGGAAAACCCATTCATTCTACATACATGCATGATCATCATCTGCACCTATTAGTTGTTCGTGTTAATGATGAGAGCTAAACACCTGAGCTGTTATCTTCCTGCTTGTCCTGGCTACCAGGAAGCTCACAGTTAAATATGGTGCTCAATCGTTAGAAAGATTTCATCCCCTTGTACTTGCACATTTGGGCCTCATCTTTCTATTACTCCTATTTCTCTTCTTTTTCTCTCCTTTTCAGTCTATTCGTAATTTTTGGAAAATACTCAGTATATGAATAAAAGCAAAGAAAGCTAGTGATAGGTAAACCCCTTATGCAATGTATACTTTTAATTGAACATCCTTCTAATTCCAAATATTTTAAATGAAGTATGATTTCTGATTTAAAAAGGCTCACCACTGGGACATACTTTGTACTTACCTGCACTATTTTCCTCTGACATTACCGTGTGGCAAAGGGCAAGTAACCTAAGAAATTCATACACTTTGGAATCCCCCAGTTTAACAGATTCCATCAGACGGTGGTCAAAGAACTGAAATGTTCTATCTGCTTGGAGATTGACTGAGAAGTCCATAGGCTCATTTTTCTGTAGAAGAAAAATAAGGGGGAAAAAAACTATACATCTCAATCCAATAATAATCTTTTAAAATTCAAAAACACTTCCTCTATGTATTTTTAGTGCTTGTATGATTTTTCAGCCCCAAACATCTGGCACTACAATGGCTTTCTGTTTCTTCCTTACTGTTAAATATTATCTTCTCATTTCAGAGCCAAACACCAAAGCAGTGACCCCCCCACCCCGAAACCATAAGTTAAAAAAAATGCAATGGCTGTACATATCCTCAAATACTTATTGCAACTCCAACATACAAAGAAGCCCTAAAAGTGATGTCTTTTTCAAAACCTACTTAGTGGCAAAACCTGACCTGACTTGAATTCATATTGGCAGCAATATCTGACCTAAAATGGTATGTGTCTAATTATAGACTTTTTTGAGTCCACTTAGTATGAATTAATATTTTCCAATGCAAAAATATTAATGTGTTTTATTGTAGCATACTTTCTCAGATCTCTCTGGAGGTACTGCATAAAATAATGATAGGATTAAAACTGGGATCTTGAAGAGGTATTTGCACTCACATATTCATTGCAGCATTATTTACAATAGCTAAGAGGTAGAAACAATGTAAATATCCATCAACAAATGAATGAATGAAGATTATGTGGCATACAGATACAATGGAATATTATCCAGCCATAAAGAAGAGAATCCTATCTTTATGCCATAACATGAGTGTTGAAGGCACATGTTTAAGTGAAATAGGTTAGTCACCAAAGAATAATTACTGAATGACTCCACTTACATGAGGTACCAAAACAGTAAAACCCATAGAAACAGAAAGTGGAATGGTTTTTTCCAGGGGCTGGAGGAATGGGGAAATGGGGAATTGCTGTTGAATGAGTGTAGGGTTTCCATCATGCAAGATGAGAAAGTTCTAGAAATCTGCTGTGCAACATCATGAGTATTTTTAATAACGGTTAACTATACGCTTTAAAATGTGTTGAGAAAAAGAAAAACATGATAAAAGAAATAAGGTAAAACAAATAGTGGAGGAGGATTCAATTGTGAAGGTCCCTGTTATTCAGTAACTTCCGGAAAGCACAGAATGTACTTCTAAAAGTTTATTACTAAAAGCACTAATCTTATGATAGTGTCTTGGCAAAATAAACAGTTGATGGGAAATACTTTTAATATGTACTTTGTTTTGGAAACTATAGGACATTTTCTATTATATCCAAGTATTTGAGAATACCTGCATACAGGACACTCAGTTGTGTATCCCAGAATCACAGACACTTATTTAATCACAGATTGTTTGGTTCATGTAAGACATTTTGAAAACAACTGCATTTGGAGAAAAAATGATCAACTCACTAGTAAGGAGTAAAATACACACTGACCTGAGACTTCCCTAACACTCCCAGTGAAGAAACTGTGACTCAAAGATATTAGAACCAATCAAGCTCTCATTTGAGTATAAACTCAGCACACAGTTCCTTATTATGAACCTTTCTTGAACTTCATCCAAATAAAAGATAACTGGGAAAATCATTAGTAAAGGACTAGTTAAGAGGGAGCCCTAAATCCCTTTAACTGAAGGACTAAATCTAAAAGAAATAGAGAGATTAAGATGCCAAAACAAAATGTCTATATTATATACCTTGACTATGCAAGATGAAAAGACAGCTAAAAAATTGGAAAATATGGATTTCCTCATTTTATTTTTGAAGGTAAGATGATATTTAAAGTTTCAAATCAACTAATAAAAATCCATATGTATTTAGGACAACGAAAAATATAAAATATAACAATAGGAAAATATGAGGGAAAGGAGAAATGTAATTTCATCATTGTTTATATCAGGAAATTAATAGAGATTGCCTTAAAAAAAGTATTAAGAATATTACATAATCTCTTCAAAGTATATGGTAGAAGAACAATGAAATGCTTTCCTAATATTCCCAGACATTGTAAGAAATGCATACATACAGAATAAAGAATCCATATAAAGAATTATTTTAATGTTGGACGCAAAATGCAACCTCAAATATTATAACTAAGATAATACATAGCCCTATGTAGAAGGCCCAAATTCAATTATTAAAAGATTGGAATGCAAAGCAAATTCTAATCTTATATATGCTATATATAAGCATGCTATCTGCTATACACACAAGACATGCATAAAATCATTCAGAAACACAGAAAATAGCAGGTGGGCACATGCAAATGAAAAGAAACCAGAAGTCATGACATTAACATCAACTAAGATTGAATTCAGGCCAAGAAGAATTAATTTAGTCAAAGGAGAAAAGTTTTAATGCAAAATTATGTAATTCACAATAAAAATGTACCATGAAGAGTATCAATATATCCTCAAGTAGCATCAATACTTGCAAAACAAAGATTTCAAGATATATAAGAGCTATATATATAGAAAGATTTTCAAAATACTTTAATTGTTCTCTTTTATACTAAGAGGTGATATAGACAAAAGATAATAATGAAATAGAAGATCTAAATAATATAATTTACAAGGTAGAAATAACTGACATCTAGCTAAATTTATACCTTGAAAACCGAATATATATACACCTTCTTTTTTAAAAGCCTGGAACGCTGACAACAATTGACTATATTAAGTCACAAAGAGAACCCCATAAATCCCAAGAAAGTAAAAAGAATAAAAATCTGTTCTTTTATTAAAAGTGCAATAATGTGGAGAAAACTCTATCCCCTTGGGAATTTTAAAACTCTTCCTTAAAAACCTGTGTTTCAATGTGGATATTCAAACTGATATGACAAAAATAAAATTAGTTTAATAAACTACAGGCCAAATCTATGTGATAAAATTAAATAAGTATTCAGAGAAAAATTAAAAAACAAATATTTGTATATAAAAAAGGAAAAATGAAGTTATTAAGCATCCAAGTATGAAGTTAGAAAAAGAAAAAATATCTTCAGAAATGAAGATAGATGGCATTAATAAAGAGAAAAGCAGAGACAGGAAAATATATACGAATAATAAATAAAACTCAAAGCTGCACTTTTCTGTGGAAGAAGGGGGCAACTTTCTAATGTAATTAAGATAAAAAAGGAAAAAGAAAACAAAAATAAGAAATTAATTTTTTAAATAGCCACAAAGAGAAAATTAAAAGGATCATAAGAGACTTCTTTACTCAACTTTAAGGCACAAATCATTCTGATGTTATATAAACTGTCCCATGGAATACAAAAATAATGAAAAATGGGAAAAATTATTCTCTTTCCAAAGTAAATATAACATTGGTAGCAAAACAGACATCACCTCCTCCCCCAAAACCACTGAGGACTGATGTGTCTTACAAACCCATCGGCATATATCTCAATAAAGCATTAGCAAACAGCATCTAGCAGCACACAGAGAAAACAGCTTAATACCAGTGACATATATTTGAGGAAACCATGAATGGATTACAAACCAACAGAAAAATGGGTAAAGATGAAATAGAATCAACTATTAACAATATAAAAAGATGTCCAACCTCACTCATAACAAAATAAATTAGAACAAGAACCATATAGACATATCGTTTCATATAGTCTTGTCAAATATCAAAAACTCTGACAAGGGGCGCCTGGGTGGCTCAGTGGGTTAAGCCTCTGCCTTTAGCTCATGTCATGATCCAGTTCTGGGATCGAGCCCCACACTGGGCTGTCTGCTCAGCAGGGAGCCTGCTTCCTCTCTCTCTGCCTGCCTCTCTGCCTACTTGTGATCTCTCTGTGTCAAACAAGTAAGTTAAATCTTTAAAAAAAAAAAAAAAAAACTCTGACAAAACACTGTGTTGGTAAGAGTAGGGGAAAACACTCTTGTACATTGCTTGTGGCAATGTAAGTTTATAAAAATTTTAAAGGAAACAATGGCAATATTTATTAATTACAAATGTACATACCTTTTGATTTAGCAATTCCATTTGCAATTCCACTAATTAGTGGAATTCCGATTCCACTACTCTAGAAAGATCTCAAATATATCATTGAGAAAGTTAAGAACAGCACAGAGAGTATGCTACCACCTATGTAAAATATGGAGAAAAAAATACTTCCTTGTATACTTTGAAATATCTCTAAAAGAATAAAACAGAGGGAACTCTGTGATTGAGGGACCTCAATAGAAGGGATTTTGAACCATCTGAATCTATTTTTTAAAATTATATACTAAATATTTCATCTGGTCACAGTGGAAATCAGGCCTCCAGGAACTCCTCATTTTAAAAACACATGTACATGAAGTGTACAATCCACTGGCAATTAATAGACCTGTACCCTTGGGGCTAATAATACATTATATGATAATTTTTAAATTTTTTAAATTTTAAATTAAAAAGAAAAAAAAAGAAACACATGTACAATTTGAAATTAAAAAAAAAAAAAAGTAAGAATGAAATTTATCACCTCCACACCTTAGGTATATCTGTTTTCTGACCCATGCCTTCAGGAACTTCACCTGCCAAAACAAATTGAGAATAGCAAATGAAATTAAAACTAGATTTAGACATTTCATTTTAAGGAATACACTTATTAAAGCACCATTACTAGATGGCATTATGAGTTCAAAGGTAGACTTTTTAGGAGTAGTTTCAAACTATAGGCCTAGACATAGTGATTCATCCAAAGAAATACCCAGGTTTGCCCAAGATAGAACTAAAATGCAGTATGCATTAAAAGAAAATATAAAGCTCATAATCATGTACTTCTGTAAATTTTATCCTTCTGCTATCACATTACCTATGATGTTTGCCAGAGGTAAATTTTGTTTTCCACTTTATCCTGGGGTATTCAAAATGACATCCTAGACAGACCAATTCTCACCAATGTTAGAGCCTGGTGAATACATCTCCATCTTTGTTTGGGCCAGGTACAGCTAGGTAATATCAAGGTCAAATTAGCATGTAAATGTTAAACAGTGTCGATGCCCCCTACAGTCAGAAAGCATAGACAAGTATGTGCCAAATATTTAAAAATAATTTATCTTAGTATAAAGCCAATATATCCTTATTATAGATAAATTGGAAAATACAAGATGTTTACAGTAGAAAATAAAAATTAAAATAATCCCACCCCCTAGGAATAACAAGTATTTATAGAGTTTCTTTAACATCGAGTTCGTGTGTGTGCGCGCACGCGCAAACGTATATTTATCACAGAGTTCAAAAATGCCTGGTTCCTGCTGTTTTTAACCTAAGAATTTGTGAGAATTTCTCTGGTCATTAAAATTCTTTGTGAATCTAAATTTGAATGGTTGTATAATAGCTGTATAGCATAATTTATTTTAGCTTTCTCCTCTTCGGAAGCTTTTAAGATTTTTCTAATTTTTGCTTAGCATTTGAAGATTTAATGCCATTTACCAAGACTATATTTCTTGCAAAGAGAGTAAGAATTTCTTGGATCAATCCTGTGCCAGGCACTTGTATTATCACTCATCTTCATAACAAACTTGCAAGATGAAGATTTTTCACTCCTGTTCTACAAGCGAGGGAACTGAAGAACAGAAATCCATGGGAAGTTACTAAACTGAGTCTGAAATGTCAGCCTTGTATGTTTTTGAACCTGAGTCTCTCTTTTCACAACACAATGCTATGACCCAGAAAAGCCTCTGAAGAATCAGTATTTACTGTTTTTCTGGAGCCCTGGTCTAAATCTGGACCACTGTGTGACTGCAACATGGGTGGAATCCCCAAGCCAGTGAATAAAACTTGACATGTTCCTAGAATTTAAATCTCAAACACACTAAGATTATGCTCCAGTCATTGTGCCATAAGGCCGTAATTCTTAACTGATAAAAACGAAACAAAGCTGTGCCTTCCTGTAAAAGGACCCCTCAAAAGGGAGCGTGCTTATAAAGGTGGTGATAAAAATGAAGAAAAGTTAAAGAAGTTGAAGAAAATAAAAGTTCTGAGCTAGAAAACAGATTTAGATAATCAGAGTAGAATGCCCAATGTTCCCAAGGCTGCATATATGATATAAACAAGACCAATCTATAGGAAAACAAGAAAAAGTGATTCTTGAACATTCTGTGAGTACTTTAGTAAGAATATACTTAAATGACATAAAAAACACATTATAAATTATAATAGTATATAAACTAAGGGGATAAAGAGCTTAGTTAAATATTTCAGTTCTGCATTTTACTAGGGAAATTGCAAGCGTCATGGGATTTGGAAATTTGGAAATTTGTGAAGGTCTTGGAATATATATACTTGTGAAAATCAAGGGCCTTTCCTAAAAATAGACCTGTGACAAACATCTCTACAAAGAAATCCTGGTACACATGTCTGGTAAGTTACTTAGCATCATTTCCTAAAGTGATATTATCATTATTATGTTATTATCAATACGTTCCATGACAAAAAAAAAAAATCCAAAATGTCCTCCAAATTAAAAATATCTCTATGGGGTGCCTGGGCGGCTCAGTGGGTTAAAGCCTCTGCCTTCGGCTCAGGTCATGATCTCAGGATCCTGGGATCGAGCCCAACATTGGGCTCTCTGCTCAGCGGGGAGCCTGCTTCCCTTCCTCTCTCTCTGCCTGCCTCTCTGCCTACTTGTGATCCTTGTCAAGTAAATAAATAAAATCTTAAAAAAAAAAAAAACTCCACTCCTCTGGCTAAAATTTTCCCATTTAAACTACTCTTTGGACTCAGCCAATATTTTTAGAAAGCTCCTAAAAATAATGTCAAGAAAATTTTAAGGAAAGTCTCTATTTTACCTACAAGTTACTGTAATAGTGATATGAGAAAAGCACAATGTAACTGAGGGCTTATGGAAGTCCAGATTAAGAATTGTCTGGTTCTCACCCAGAAAGGGGGGAATTAGAGCAGAGGAGAGGTGGGGTAAGGAGTGGGGGTAGCAAAGGGAGGTCAAGAGGCAGGAGAGTATAAAAACCAACTTCTTATATTTCTTAATTTTGTTCAAGATCAAATCTTACTTTAAAATATTTGGCAATGTGTAAAGCTTCTTATTAGGAGACAAAGGGAAGTTTTTCCTCTCTTTCTCGGTTATTTCTGTACCGAACACCTGAGCACTCAGAGTCAGTGAAGAAAGATAAGGAATTCGAGACACCCAATGGAAACCTTCTGCTGATCTCCCATGCTTTCAACAGAACTATCTAATAACTGGCCAAAATCAGAGCAACAAGGGTCACATAGAAAAAGAATGCCTGAAAATCTTAATTCAGAGCAGGTGTCCTGACAAAAGCAAACAGGAATTGGATATTAATGATATAGCTTGTCTGGTCATTCAAAACAGCCCTGTGCAGTGTGAATTCTTAAGAATGAACTGTAAATTCTTACAAACACAGGCCCTAACACCACTTCCAGTGCTGTTAGGAAGCAAGTATGAAACACTTGCTTTTACTGAGCAAATTAAGTTGCAAAAACCTTTTCCTCCCTGGGATATCGGCATATTAAGCACCATGGAGTATAATTACACAGAGCACCAAAAGCAGTCTCAGATAGTATCATATCTAATCCCTATCTCTATTCCCAAATGGTAACAAATACAAAGTTTCATCTCAATTATTCAACATTCATTGAACAAATATTTAGTGTTTATTATATGCTGAGCACTATGTTAGATGCTGGCAGTGCCCATATTAATAAGAAACCCAGCAATAAAAGGTTTGTCTTACAAAATAGAGTTACTTATAGTCTTTAAGAACTGTTAACAGTATCAGTAAGAGGGGCTCCTGGGTGGCTCAGTGGGTTAAAGCCTCTGCCTTCGGCTCAGGTCATGATCCCAGGGGCCTGCTCAACAGGGAGCCTGCTTCCCCCCTCTCTCTCTGCCTGTCTCTCTGCCTACTTGTGATCTCTGTCTGTCAAATGAATAAAATATTTTTAAAAAATCAGTAAGAAAGAAGAACTCTTTCCCTTACCATAGATTTTCCCATTAATAGAACATTTTTTAAAAGTCATGATGTTTTGAGTGAGGGTTCCTGTTTTGTCAGAGAAAACGTATTCAATCTGGCCCAGTTCCTCATTGAGAGTAGTCGTCCGAGCTTCAGCAGGTGTGGATTTTCCAGAGTAATACATCTTCCGGTCCCAGTTTATAAAATAACTGTGTCCCAGACGAATTACTTCCATACTTCATCCATTAAAATGGAGAAAAAGAAATGCTCCATCAATTTCAGAACACACAAAGCTTTGCCAAAGTAAGAAGTCCATCAAAGTCTTCAGAGTGTAGGAGAAAATACGGATGCTCCATCCCCAGGTTCTAGTGACCTTCAGAAGCATCTCAGCAGAGGCTGATTATGAACCTGCCAAAGTTATTTCCCTGAAACACCATGAAAAAAATAGACTGACTCTGCATAAAACCTTGGAGAATGTCCCATGGGTCACCATTTATATTAAACAGGCCCAGTAGAGATTTCCTAGGTAACCTAAGTTGGCATTTCTCTTATACCTTAGGAGAAAGTGACTATGATTAAAGATGTTTGTCAGAAAGAAGATCTAAAGAAATGTGTACATTGAGGACTTTCTCTCTAATATACTGTTTGATGTACTTTGCTTTGTCAAAAGAGATAAAAGCAGTAGCTCTATAAAGCATTAAGCAAACCATAATAGATACTGAGTAAATCTCAATATTGTAAATATTATTGTTACACTACTTTGCCCCTTTGCCAGGAAAAGAGCATTGCCTCAGGTTCTAGTGGTAATTTATGACTTTCCAACTCTAGAAGTGAAATTTCTATGGCCAAATGTATGAAATTTTAAAATCTCTGTCATATATAAAACTAAATCAATTTCCAAAAATGTTAACATTGTAAGTTTGTGCAATTAGATTACTAAAATCATCATTTACTATGTATAATGTATATACATACACATCATAAAAATGTTACCAATTTATCACTTGTATTTTAATTTTGTTTCCATTATTTTTGCATGAAGAAGTTTTCTTTTTCATTGATCAAATTTATCAATTGTTTATAGTTTCTCTTTTAGGAATTTTGCTTAAATAGGATTTCCCTATGCCAAGATTATATATACAAATATCTTTATTTTTCTCCTGGTTCTTTACTGAATTTTCCCCCATTTAAATCCTTTTCACAGTTGGAATTTTTATAAATATGATGTACATACAAGGTGCTAATTTCAATTTTTATGAAGTTTTTTCATCATCATTTATTGAACAACAAATCCTTTCCCTTACTGTGTTGGGATGCTTACATGCCACCTATAAATTATATTCCTCACTAGAATCTACTCTAGGGATTTCAGTTTTATTCCTTAATATGTCACTTAGTGGGGGAGAAAAAGATAGTGGAGCTGTAAGTGGTCCTATTTCAAATGGCCCCCTGAATTGAGGTAGATATCTACCTGATCATTCTGAACACCCATGAAATCAGCCTGAGATGTAAGAAGATACATTTAGATCTCACAAACAGACTATCTCTGGCAGTTGGTCTTGAGGTATGAAGTGGGGAACTGTGATTTTTGTGGGTAGATATTGAAAGATAAATGGAAGTGGGGGAGCCTCTGGGATCCTGCACCTCTGGAGTGCAAAAGGCTCCCATGCTGGGGACCAGACACAGACTCACAGACTAGTAGCGGCAGGGAAAGGACTTTCTGGCAACCCTCAGACTGAAACCTGGAGCTGCAGGGGAGTGCATGCAAATTGGGGGTGGCTATGAATTTTAGAAGCACAAAGGACAGAGATGCACCTGGACCTGGAATCAAGGGCTGGGAGCACTGCTGTGGGATGCACAACCCAGGAATCTGCAGTTTTAATAGCACAGACAAAAACGGAGATAGTATGACATGGAGAGCTCAGTGGAAAGCAGATTGAGATCTCTCTGTTCTGAGACAGAGGTTTGGTTATGGTCACTTCTGCTCTGACTCTCAGAAGAGACACAAAAGCCCCAAAATACTGGTTTTCATGGAGCCCATCCCCACCCCCCCCCACGCAAAGGGGGTGGGGCAACTCTGCCCAAAGAGGGTTGCCTGAGTAACAGCATGGCAGACCCCTCCCCCAGAAGACAGGCTAGAAGAACAAGAGGAAGCCAACCCTAAGGTCCCTATAAAACAGGTGTATCTTATCCACTCATTTACCACTAAATAAGACTCATTTCCACTGCATACAATGGAATATTATTTAGCCTTAAACAAAAGAACTGAATTATGATATAATGTTCCAACATAGATGGACCCATCTTGAAAAATGGTCCCTAAGTGAAATAATTCAGACCCAAAAGGAAAATGTTGTATATGAGGAAAATGTTCTCTCATATAAGGTACCTGTAGTAATGAAATACATAAAGACTGTTAGTAGATGCTATTTTCCAGTGGCTGGATAAAGCAAAATAAGAAGAGTTGATGTTTAATGGGTACAGAATTTCAGCAGAGAGAGATGATAAAGTTTTAGAATGATGGTATTGATGGTTGTATAACAATATGAAAGTACATAAAGCTACTGAACTGTTCATTTAAAATAGTAAATTGTCATATATTTTGAACCACAAAAAATAGTAAAATGTGTTTGTCGTTATCATTTTGTCAATAAAAAAAGTCCTTAGGAAAAAAGTACAAAGTCCATAATAGAAAAAAAAAAAAAAAACAGGTGCATCTTGCTTGGATTGTGGTCAATAATTTGGACTCTGTACATTCCCTCAACCACCCCTCAATAGAATGACTAAGGGAAGGAACCCCTAACATAGGAAAGATTCACAGACTGTGACCTCTGCCACAGAACTAATAGATATGGATATAAGAGAGCTGTCAGAAATAGACATCAGAGGGTTATAAAGACAATAGCTAGGATCAAGAAAACCATTAATGGCAACATAGATTCTCTAAGGGCAGAAATGAGAGCTAATCTGGCAGAACTTAAAAGTGCTATCAATGATATCCAATCTAATCTAGATGCTCTAACAGCTATGGTAAACAAGGCAGAAGAACTATTTAGTGATCTAAAAGACAAACTGATAGAAAAGAAGGAACAGGAGGAGGCCTGGAACAAACAGATTAAAATCCATGTAAACTGAGAAATAGATAGTAATATAGCAATAGTAAAAGAGAAATAATATTAAAGAGAAATAAATAACACCATGAAACGTTCCAACATCAGAATTATTGGGATCCCTGAGGGGGTGGAGAGAGAGAGGACTAGAAGACATATTTGAGCAAACTGTATCTGAGAACTTCCCTAACCTGGGTAATGAAACAAGTATTCCTGTCCTAGAGGCAGAGAGGACCCCTCCCAAGATCAAGGAGAACAGAACAATGTCCTGCCATGTAATAGTAAAACTTGCAAATCTTAGAACTAAGGAAACCATCTCAAGGGCAGTTAGGGGGAAAAGATTCCTTACATACAGAGGGAAGAACATCAAAATAACATCAGACCTGTCCATAAAGACCTGGCAACCTAGATAGGGCTGGCAAGATATATTCAGGGTACTAAATGAGAAGAACATGTAGCCAACAATACTTTATCTGGCAAGGCTGTCATTCAGAATGGATGGAGAGATACAGAGCTTCCAGGACCAATAGAAACTGAAAGAATATGTGACCACTAAGTCAGCCCTAAAAGAAATATTAAGGCAGCGGGCACCTGGGTGGCTCAGTGGGTTAAACCTGTGCCTTCGGCTCAGGTCATGATCTCAGGGTCCTGGGATCAAGCCCCGCATCGGGCTCTCTGCTCAGCAGGGAGCCTGCCTTCCCCCTCTCTCTCTGCCTGCCTCTCTGCCTACATGTGATTTCTGTCAAATAAATTTAAAAAAAAATTAAAAGAAATATTAAGGCGAGATGGCTTCTATAAAAGGACAAAAACCCCAAGAGTGATATAGAACAGAAATTTACAACATAGAAACAAGGACTTCACAGGCAACATGTGACAATAAAATCATATCTTTCAATAATCACTCTCAACGTAAACAGCCTAAATGCTCCCATAAAATGGCAGAGGGTTACAGATTGGATAAAAACACAGGACCCACCCATATGCTGTCTAGAAGAGATTCACTTTGAACCTAAAGATACATCCAGACTGAAAGTGAAGTGATGGAGAACCATCTTTCATGCTAATGGACCTCAAAAGAAAGCTGGGGTAGCAATTCTCATATCAGACAAATAAGATTTTAAGCTAAGACTGTAGTTAGAGATATAAAAGGACACTATGTATTCTTAAAGGGTCTACCCAACAAGAAGATCTAACAATTGTAAATATCTATGCCTCCAAAATGGGAGCAGCCAACTACACAAGCCAACTGTTAACCAAAATAAAGAAATATACTGATAATAATACATTAATAGTAAGAGACCTCAACACTCCATTCTCAGCAATTGATAGAACATCTAAGCAAAAAATCAACAAAGAAATAAGAACTTTGAATGACACCCTGGACCAGATGGACCTCATAGATATATACAGACATTCAACTCTAAAACAACAGAATACTCACTCTTCTCAAGCGCACATGGAACTTTCTCCAGAATAGACAACATACAGGGTCAGAAATCATGTCTCAACTGATACCAAAAGACTGACATTATTCCCTCCATATTCTTATACCACAACTCTTTCAAACAGGACCTCAATAAGAAAAAAAAGTTTGGAAGAAATTTAAACACCTGAAAGTTAAGATGGTCCTGCTCAAGAATGTTTGGGTCAACTAGGAAATCAAAGAAGAACTTAAACAATTCATAGACACTAAAGAGAATGAAAATACACATCAGTCCAAAACCTACAGGATATGGCAAAGGCAGTCCTAAGGGGGAAATACATAGTCATCCAAGTCTCAGTGGAAAAAAAGAAAAGAAAAATCCCAAATACAGAAACTATCCTTAAACCTTAAAGAACCAGAGGATCAACAACAAATTGAGCCCAAATCATGCACAAGAAGGGAAATAATTAAGATCCTAGCAGAGATCAATGAATTAGAAATCAGAAATATGGTAGAACACATCAACAAAATTAGAAGCTGGTTCTTTGAAAAAATTAATAAGATTGATAACCCACTTGCCAGACTTATCCAAAAGAAAAGAGAAAGGACCCAATTAATAAAATTATTAACAAAAGGGAAGAGATCATGACTAACATCAAGAAAATAGAAACAATCACCAGAAATTATTATCAACAACTACATGCCAATAAATTAAGCAACCTAGAAGAAATGGATGCATTCCTGGAAACGTATAAATTTCCAAGACTGAAACTGGAAGAAACTGACAACCTGAATAGACCAATAACCAGTAATAAGATTGAAGCAGTGATCAAAAACCTCCCAAAAAACAAGAGTCCAGGACATGATGGATTCCCTGGGAAATTCTACCAAACATTCAAAGAAGAAATAATACCTACTCTCCTGAAGCTGTTTCAAAAAATAGAAACAGAAGGAAAACATCCAGACTTATTCTATGAGGTCAGTATTACCTTGATCCCAAAACCAGGCAGAGACCCCATCAAGAAGGAGAATTTCAGACCAATATCCCTGATGAATATGGATGCCAAAATTCCCAACAAGATCTTAGCTAATAGGATCCAACAGTACATTAAAAGGATTATCCATCATGACCAAGCGAGATTTATCCCTGGGATGCAAGAGTGGTTCAACATTCGCAAATCAATCAATGTGACAGAACATATTAATAAGAGGGGAGAGAAGAAACATATGGTCCTCTTAATTGATGCAGAAAAAGCATTTGACAAAATACAGCATCCTTTCCTGATTAAAACCCTTCAGAGTATAGGATAGAGGGAACATTCCTCAATTTCATAAAATCCATCTATGAAAAATCCATAGTGAATATCATTATCAATGAGGAAAAGGTGGGAACCTTTCCCTTAGTATCAGGAACATGACAAGGATGCCGTCCCTTGCCACTATTGTTCAAGACAGTAGAAGTCCTAGCCTCAGCAGACAGACAACAAAAAGAAATAAAAGGTATTTAAATAGGCAAAGAAGTCAAACTCTCTCTCTTCACAGATGACATGACACTTTATGTGGAAAACCCAAAAGATTCTACCCCCAAATTATTAGAACTCATACAGAAATTCAGCAATATGGCAGGATATAAAACCAATGCACAGAAACTGGTTGCTTTTCTATACACTAACAATGTAACCATAGAAAGAGAAATTAAGGAATCAATTCCACTTACAATAGCACCAAAAACCACAAGATACCTAGGAATACACCTAACCAAAGAGGTAAAGGATCTATACTACAGAACACTTATGAAAGAAATTGAGGAAGATACAAAAAGATGGCAAAATATTCCATGTTCATGGATTGGAAGAATAAGCATTGTTAAAATGTCTATCCTGGCCAGAGCAAGCTACACTTTCAGTGTCATCCCTATTAAAATACCATTGGCATTTTTCAAGGAGCTAGAACAAACAATCCTAAAACTTCTGTGAAACCAGAAAAGACCCAAATCACCAAGGGAATGTTGAAAAAGAAAAACAAAGCTTGGAGCATACGTTGCCTGACTTCAAGCTATATTACAAAGCTGTGATCACCAAAACAGGATGGTATAGGCACAAAAACAGACACATAGACCAGTGGAACAGAACAGAGATTCCAGAAATGGACCTTCAATTCTGTGGTCAACTAATCTTTGACAAAGCAGGAAAAAATACCAAATGGGGGAAAAAAACAGTCTCTTCAATAAGTGGTGCTGGGAAAATGGGACAGCTACATATAGAAAAATGAAACTGGACCATTCTCTCACAGCATACACAAAGATAAACTCAAAATGGATGAAAGACCTCAATGTGAGACAGGAATCCATCAAAATCCTAAAGGAAATATAGGCAGTAACCTCTTCAACATCAGCCACAACAACTTTTTTCAAGACATGTCTCCAAAAGCAAGGAAAACAAAATTGAAAATGAACTTTTGGGACTTCATCAAGATAGATAACTTCTGCACAGCAAAGGAAACAGTCAACAAAACAATGAGCCAACCCACAGAATGGAAGAAGATATTTGCAAATGACTCTACAGATAAAGGGCTGGTATCCAAGATCTATAAAGAACTTCTCAAACTCCACACCCAAAAAACAAATAATCAAGTCCAAAAATGGGTAGAAGACATGAACAGACACTTCTCCAATGAAAACATACAAATGGCTAACAGATATATGAAAAAATGTTCATCCTCATTAGCCAACGGGAAATTCAAATCCAGGCCTCATTGAGATACCACCTTAGAGCACTTAGAATGGCTAAAATTGACAATGGAAGAAACAACAAATATTGGAGAGCATGTGGAGAAAGGGGAACCCTCTTACACTGTTGGTGGGAATGCAAGTTGGTACAGCCACTTTGGAAAACAGTGTGGAGGTTCCTCAAAAAATTAAAAATAGAGCTATGTTATGACCCAGCAATTGCATTACTGGATATTTACCCCAAAGATATAGATGTAGAGAAAAAAAGGGCCATATGCACCCCAATGTGCATAGCAGTAATGTCCACAATAGCCAAACTGTGGAAAGAGATGAGATGCCCTTCAACAGATACATGGATAAAGAAGATGTGGTGTGTGTGTGTGTGTGTGTGTGTGTGTGTGTGTGTGTGTGTTTATAAAGAAGATGTTGTGTGTGTATGTATGTATGTATATATATATATATATGTATATATATATATATACACACACACACGCACATGTGTGCACATGCATACACACACACACACACATACATGGAATATTACTCAGCCATCAGAAAGGATGAATACCCAACTTTTACATTAACATGGATGGGACTGGAAGAGATTATGCTGAGTGAAATAAGTCAAACAGAGAATGTCAATTATCATATGATTTCACTTATTTGTGAAACATAGGAAATAGCATAGATGATATGAGGAGAAGGAAGAGAAAAATGAAGGCAAGGGGGATTAGAGGAGGGAGACAAATCAAGAGAGACTATGGACTCCAAGAAACAAACTGAGGATTTGGGGGGGGATGGGTTAGCCCGATGATGGGTATTAAGGAGGGCACGTATTGCATGGAGCAAGGGGTGTTATACACAGCTAATGAATTACTGCATACTACATCAAAAACTAATGATGTACTGTATGGTGGCTAACAGAACATAATAAAAAAAAGGAAAAAATACATCTCTTATTTTCCTTATTGCATCTTTATAAAATTTGGCAATACCTGGGAGGATGTAGGAACACTTAGTCTCTTTAAAAATTCTTAGCTATAATTACTCACCTATTCTTACTGATAGAATCAATGTGTTCATTTATGCAAACTTTAGAATCAATGTACCAGCTTTCTCATAAAACTTATTTGAGATTTGTATTAAGTGTACATTAAACTTATAATTATTGGAAAAGACCTAATATTTTAATATATCAATGCCACTTCAAGGAGAAGGATTAATCTTTATAGTAATTCAATTTTGAAATTGGTATTAGGTAATAAAATACCTCTATTGGTAAAGAATTTTAGTTTAGTTTTGATTTGCCTTTGTTTTTTATATAAGTCTACACCATAGCTTGATAGATATGTTCCTGCACATTGTATCTTTTTATTGATGAGATCATTGTTTAAATTATTTAAAGTGTTGTTGACCTAAAGGAAAGTTTTTTGTTTTAACATTAAAAGCTTTTCCTGATAGTAAGAAATGTGATTATGACACAAAACCAGACATTTAAATGAATTATCTTACTAAGAGACTCACAGGATTATTCCATTGGATTTCCTAAGTCTATAATCACATTGACTATACTCTTACTTTCTAATAGAGTTATTATCATTTCAGGTTCATGACATCTCTTCACTGATATTTTGCTATACGTCTTAGTACATTAACAAGGTCATCCAGAAGAGTATAACACAGTAATGACAATAGCAAAGACCCATTTCTGATCTTAATGGGAATTAAGCTTTGGTTTTCTCATCTGTAAAGTGAGAACATTTATAGTGGCTTGATTATGCTAACTCTGAACATTTGTCTTCCTGAAGACAAAAGATGAAACCAAAATCCTTTCTAGCATTACATTCTATGCTCCTGATATTTCCCTTTCCAAAAGTGGTATGGTGCCCATTCATTTTTGACCTATTTAAATGGTAACACTTTTTTTTTCACCTAAACTAAAAATCACACTATGACTATGTAGAATCCTACAATATAAAAATAAAGTCATATTCTGAATTTGTTTATATATTTTCCTTTTATAGTTTACCCATCTATGCTCCCCTCTTCTCCTCCACACACACATACTTCCTTGTAAATTCCTTGCTAGCTTTTCTGTCTCGGCTGTTTTCCTTATTCCATTCACTTAAAAAAAAAAAAAAAAAATTAGCACTTATAGTGGACCAAGCACAGTGCTTTACCTGTAATAAGCAGTCCATCAGTGCTGAATGGATGAATCCTGGCCTTCTATTCCCTAATTTCACCAGTAAGGACATTAAGTGACTAACCAAAGATCACACAAATCATCAACCACCGAGCTTCAGAATTCAGACATTCGATAAAGCCAATGCCGACCTGACCTTAAGAATGGCATTACGAAGGTAACTGTACAAACAATATGAAGCTTTCATCTTTCAGAAGTAAGAGAGCTCCCTGAAAACTCAAAGCAAAATGAATACAATACCATCTGATCCTTCTGTACCACACTTCAAACCAATGGAAGTCCTGCAAATTAATTTGGACTCTTAGATCTTAAAATAGTGTGTGGAGAGGAAGGGTATCCTTTTTATTTGGGAAAGAGGATTTGGGAGAGTCACAGTGGAACATTCAGCTCTTTGTCTTGTCATGGCAGAAAAAAGGAGACAAACGTTCTGAGTTAGCATAAATATCAAGTGCTAGTGTTTTCTGCCTGAAAGCTCAAAGAGCAAGGCTTATGATTCCACCCATTCTGTGGCTAAATAAGCAAAGTCGAAATGAATTCCTATTGCTTTGGGGGGAAAAAAAAAATCTAATTCCTTGGGAGTACATGGCTGCATTTCTTACCATGATGTATTAAAAAAACTGTAGCTGGGTATGCTTTAATACTACAGATAAACAAACGGACAGCACCGAAATATTTTAACAACATCAACACCCTCTGTTCATGTGGAATTGTTAACCATTCAAAGTAAATTCAACACTTTTACCCTCGAGTGACATTCAGTCCTAATTTATTCTTTGTACCTAGTTGAAAGCCTAGAGGAAGATTTTATAGAAGGCCTCCCTTCCAAAGAGAAAAACGTGAGGGTTCTCTTCTTGTAGGTCTCAGTCTTTAGGACTGAGCAACCTGAAATTCCTTGGAATGCTCCTCCCGTCATGTTCAGATCAGAATCACTGCTCTTGTTTGTTGAGAGGAAAGTTCCCATTTACCCTCATCATTACTATGCCTTACAACAAGTACAGAGCTCTAGACTCTTTTCCTTCTCTTGATATCTTCTTTTTTTTTTTTTTAAAGATTTTATTTATTTATTTGACAGAGAGAAATTACAAGTAAGCAGAGAGGCAGGCAGAGAGAGGAGGAAGCAGGCTCCCTGCTGAGCAGAGAGCCTGATGCAAGACTCGATCCCAGGACCCTGAGATCGTGACCTGAGCCGAAGGCAGCGGCTTAACCCACTGAGCCACCCAGGCGCCCAAAGAGGTTTTTGTTTTGTTTTTTTTTTAAGATTTTATTTATTTACTTGACAGAGAGAGATCACAAGTAGGCAGAGAGAGAGGAGGAGGAGGAAGCAGGCTCCCTGCTGAGCAGAGAACCCGATGCGGGACTCGATCCCAGGACCCTGAGATCATGACCTGAGCTGAAGGCAGTGGCTTAACCCACTGAGCCACCCAAGCGTCCCCCTTCTCTTGATATCTTCACTGAGTAATAAACCAGACACCATTTAGGGAGAGAAGAAAAACACAGTACCAAGTGTCAGATGTTGTGCTTTGGATCTTGGTTCTATCCCTAATCAGCCCCATGAGCCTGTACAAATAATCTCATTTCTGAAAGAAGTTGAGCAGTAACTACTTTAGAAGGTTGTTGGGAGGCATAAGTAAGATAAAGTATATGGAAGCACTTTATATAAAATATTAAATGTTATCTGGGGTAAGGTGGTATTATTTGGAGCAGACAGGAACTCAGATCAATTACTTTAATCCTGCCATTTCACTGAGCAACACATAGTTCATAAACAAACTAAGGCACAGAAAAGCCAAGTGCTTTCTTCAAGGTCACACAGCTATTTGTGGTCATGCCAAAACCAGAACCTGGGTTTGAACTATTCCACTTGGGTTTTCTTTTCATTACTGCAAGAGACACATTAGAAGGAAAAGGAAAGCTAACCTGGGAATCTAGCCTTGACCTCTACAACACCAATCTTTCAAATCATTAAGTGAAAAATGCCAACGCACTTCAAAGAAAGAACATGCAGAGAATATACTTCCTTTGTGAGGACATATGAAACTGCACATGTACAGATGGTAAGCCACCATGAGCATTTATGGTCCGTTTAGGACATAAAAGGAAAGCTATAAAAGCTGACCGTAGCTCTTCTGGCAAAGAGCAGGATTTACTACAGACTTTATAATTGGATACAATCATGAGAGGTCCTCGGAATCAAAGATGAGCCAGTAGGATACAGCTTAAATAGAGCCTGCTCTGACCACAGCTCCAGAAGGCCCAGAGCAATTTGCGGTGTTGTGGCCACATGCCACTACTTCAAGTAAATTTCCCACAAGTTGACATTTCAGTTTCCTGACTGCTATCCAAAACAAGGGTGGATTTTGTGCATTGAACTTCCCTTGCTTCATCATAGCCAGGATTTTGGAAAGAGAGAAAAAGAAGCTTGTAAAAATTAGTGGGGATTTAGAGCCGGTAATTTTTTTGTATTGTTAAAGTACTGGTGATGAGGGATGTCAAACAACCATGTCTCACCCTGGCTCCAGTGCCTTTGAGATAGTCTGGCGCAATCTTGGTAGGATTAGGATCAAAAGTACCCCAGCTACACACTCTTGAGCCACCTTCTAAGCCTTATCAAATACACACACACAAATACACATATATATGTGCCTATACAGTATTACGTGTGTGTGTGTGTGTGTGTGTGTGTGTATGGAGAGACAGAGAGAGAAAAGAGAGAAAAAGAGAGGTCATTTTAGCTCTTTTTTGTGAGACCAAATCTAGAAATGACAGATGGTGTTGTGGTGGGAGTTATGACTCATACTTATTTAACAATGGACAAGTGCTACCAACTGTATTTCAACTTCTTTATGTTATAGTTACAATAATAGGAAAAATTAACATTTCTCAAGCTCTTACGATGTGTCATTCTTTTAAGAGCTTTACAGTTTGTTTACTCTTTACTATTCAGTAAAATGCTATTTTCTTTTCTTTTAAAATCAGGAAACTGAAGACTAGAAGGTGAAATAACTTGCCCAATAACATGGAGTTACTAAGTGGTGGAACAGAATCCAAATCTGAGTGAGTATCGGGAGCCAGACTAGTGGCAGGGAGTCACCATCAGAATAGATGTCCCCAAGTATTCTTCCATTTCTTACCCTATATCAACCCATTTCTAACTGATCAGGTTGCATGAGACACTGCAGTCCATCTTTCCAAAGAATAAGACCCCTAAGAAACCAGATCAAATCAAGGATAAAACAAAATGCATTTACTATAATTTGAAAATGTAAAAATTAAGCAGATTAAGCAGCTTAGTTGCCTGATTTGTAACAGATGTAGCAGATCATAAGCAGTTAAAGCAAGACATCCACCACACTGTCATCATTTTAAAACAAAAATGATTACAGAGCATGATTATGCACAATGGTCTTTTGACAAAGTGGCTTACCTATAGTATAAATTCTCATCTTACCTCACATATAATGAAATGGGTACAACTGTATTGAGGATTATAATATATGACCAGAATGTTAAGAATCCTGAGAAGACAGAGTTCTTCTCTCTTTCATTCCAAAAGAGGAAAGTTCTGAATTGGTCTCCAACTTGATTCTCCCAGATTGAATTTCCTATTGCAAGAATAATTCCCAGGCATACCAGAAACCCAAAAATCTGAAATGAGAATAGAAGTCTGGCTAAGGTTAACTTGAACCCAAAACTCATCATCCCAACACAATACCGTCATACTCCTAATTCCAAGAAAAGGTCATTTGAAAAGACAGGCAAAGCTCTTCTTACTTATCATTAATCATACAAGTAAAATTCAATATTTTTATGTTGGAACTTGGTTAAATATGTTACATGCATTTTCTCACTTAATTCTCCCACTGATTGTCTGAGATAAGGACAATCATTATTCACAGGTTAAGAATCAAAAACAGAACAAAATAAAACAGAAGCACAGAAATATTATAACTCATCCATGGTCACAAAGCCAATAAATTCACACCCTTGATTTATGATGAGTGCATATACTTAAGTGGCTTAAGTAAAGAAGGTCATATGTCCTGATTTGCCCTGGTGTGCACCAGTTTGTATCTGTTGTCCAGATGTCATACTAATTGTGCTTTCTCCTTTCCCCTTCAAAAGTGTCCCTGTTTGAATTATAAATAATATGGTCACCCAAAAGGAAGAAAATATCAGGGATAAAGAATAATCTGAGACTAGTCAAGACTCTTGGCCACAGATCTAGCTACACAATCCTTATTTACAGTCCACAAGAAAAAGAAGGATTAATTAAAATACAGCATGGCATGTATATTTTTTCTTTTGAGATTTAAAAATAGTGGGAAGCAATCTGAAAACTGTTAGCCAACTCTTAAATTGGGATTAGTATCAGGATTAGCAAAGCAAACATTTTGGAGGCGTCTAGAAAGAGAGCAAGGTTCGCTCAAATGCCAGCGTTGGAAAGGAAAGACACAAAGTCAGTGAACAGGTAAGACCTGAGCCGAACAAGGGATTCAGGGGACTTTGTTTTGCCAAGTGTCATACTGTGTTAAGAGACAAGACCAACCTCTGTTGAGGGAGGAGTGGCGCTAGGGAATAGAAATGTATTGAACTTATTTCCTTTTTTCTCCAAGAAGGAATATTCTGGCATTCTAGGACTACTTTCCTCTTTATTCATTCATGAACAAAATATACATGTAGAAGACATTTATGTAGAAAAAAAAAATATGGAAAAACCTGACTTACAAGTACCTTAGAAAACCATGTGTTAGAGAAAAGTAGAATTGTAAATTCCTGAAATCCTACCAATTTGATACCTGTATCATGGTATCCTCTTTTATTTCAATGATTAATACTACAAATTATTTGAAGTGAATTACTTTAAGAGCATTAAAACCAGTGGTACTTGGCATTAAATGCCCTAAGTAGGATGGACTCAGTTTCTAATTCTCCAGTGGATTATTTGATTTTCTAGTATGAAAGCTGGGATAGTCTCTCCTTCACAATCAGGCTATAGGCTTACCTATAGTATAAATTCTCATTTATACTTACTGTGTGGTGGATATACATACAATTTCCATGCAAGCCCAGAAGTGGGATTAGGGCCATTTAAATAGGGAATTCTAGGAAGGGACACAAGCTAAGCACGTCCCCTAGGCCCTGGAGTCTCTGCCCCAAGGGGATGGGTATAGTGGGAGGAAAGCCCAGTTCTGAGGACACCAAATGTAAAACACAGAGCCTGCCCAGTATTTTGTGCCCAGTAAGAGTTCATGTCCTTCTTTCTTTATTCAGAGTCCCACTATCTTATATCAGTTAGGCAAATAAATATATAGTGAACTCAGACTCTTTATAATTGATTGTGAGTCTGTGATTGGGGTGGCGGGAGGGGCTTGGTTCAAAGTCACTGTCCTCATATTTAAAGTCAATGTCTTCCAACTTAATTCCAATATAAGGAGGCAAAGCAGTATTACACAAAATGTCAGATAACAATCAGATGCACAGCGTGAGGAAGCACAAGATTAACTGACAAAAGTGTAGCATGCAAGGAATAGTCAACTGTCTGATAAATGGATGGTAGGAAAAAAATTTCAAAAAATGCAGAAAAGAACAAAAATTCAGAGGAAAGAAATAATCCCATGTTAAGGAGGTTCAGAAGTTTTGCAAAGGAGGAAAACTGTGACCTGGGCCTTAGAAGATTCATAAGCAGAACCAGCTACACAATTTGTGGATCCCAGTGCAAAATGAAAATACGGGACCCCTTGTTCAAAAATTACTGATAATTTCTACATGGCAACAGGCGAATAAACCAAGTATGAGGCCCATTTGAGTGGGGAACCTGTGTAAGTACACAGGTCACATACCCATGAAGCCAGCTCCATCCACAAGCTATGTTGAGAGGACATGAGCAAAAGTAAGACAACAAAAGGACCTAACTATCTCAAAAATAATGTTTTCTTTTTTAAAAACAAATACTTGAAACATGGAGAACTTGCAAGATCATGACAGCCTCCATAAACACTATCTTCCCTCTCATGAAAAATTCCACCCATGGTTGTGAAATTATAATCTAGAAAGTAGAGGGCAACATAACTAGGCCCCAGAAGCAAAATAACCAAAAACAAATTACACAAAAAGAATGAAGATTCTGAAAGAATTCCCAGCCATATGTAAGAAATATATTAAAATAAAAATGACAAGTGTTTTCCCCTAATTTTGTTATAGTATCTTACCCATAGTACTAGAGTATTCAACAGTTTATCAATGCTTGTCCTCTTAAACTTTGTCTTACCGCTGTTCTGCATTAATTTTGTGTCAGGACCTGCCAAAAAAAATTAAATAGCAACTTTAAAACGATTTAATGATGTATTACTACCATTAGTATTTCTTATCATGTCAAATGTTTCTGAAAGGAGAATAACATGTTTTTCAAAATAATGTAACTTTTATTAAGAACATGGGCCATTTTTAAGTTATATAAGATTCTCAACTGGTAGCTTAGTAACAACCCTGGAGACTGCAAGAGAATGGGTCTCCTTGGAATAGGACAAATCCAGATAGAACCTGCAGCTGAAACGTTTGAGAAATGCTATTTTTTCAAAAAGCTGTGTATGGTTGTGGTTTTAGTTGAAGAAATGAAAGGTAACAGGCCAATCCAAGTGAGGAATAATTTGACATGTTAAAAATAATGCAGTAATAAACATAACTCGAAACAATGAGATCAAAAATAGAAAGTTAAAATCAGCAATCAAATTCTGGATCTGTTTCTCAAAAAGATCTGGGGTGCCTTTATGGAGAAACTAGAATAAATGCAAACAATAAATACATCAGCAAATAAGTTAAACCTTTATTGTATATTGCACAGTGTGCAGATAATATACATTTTTTGTAAGGACAGGAATTGAATCTTATGTTAGCTTTATTTCAGATAAATGCATTTTCTCATTTTCATTAAGTCCCTTGCTCAAGTAATTCTTCTTTAATTTTTTAATTTTTATTAACATATAATGTATTATTAGTCCCAGAGGTATAGGTCTGTGAATTGTCAGGTTTATACTCACAGCACTCACCATAGCACATACCCTCCCCAATGTCCATAACCCAACCACCCTCTCCTTACCCCCACCCCCTGGCAACCCTCAGTTTGTTTTGTGAGATTAAGAGTCTTATGGTTTGTCTCCCTCCCGATCCCATCTTGTTTCATTTATTTCTTTCCTACCCCCTCAAATCCCCCACATTGCTTCTAAACTTCCTCATATCAGGGAGATCATATGATAATTGTCTTTCTCTGACCGACTTATTTCCCTAAGCATGATACCCTCTAGTTCCATCCACGTCGTCGTAAATGGCAAGATTTCATTTCTTTTGATGGCTGCATTGTATTCCACTGTCAGGTAATTCTAAGAATTATTATTATCTGCCTTTGAGTTAGATAACTAGATGATTAACAAAAGAGAGTATTAGAATATATTGCTAAGGAAATTCCACTAAATGGAAGCAATTAAGCTTTAATTATATCTGATTCCTCTCTTGTTCCTCTCCACATCATCTTCTCCTTATTGTCATCAATCCATGTAGCCATTTAATATAGGGGAGAGGAAAACTGAAAGAATTAAAGGAGAGAGGCACATGTAAAATTTTATCCCATCCTAAAAGTCAGGGAAGAATGAGCACATCCTTAGAAGACTTTCATTTACTTAAAATACAAATGGAAGCAAGGACTGGGGTCTCATAAAATTCAGTCTGAAGATGGAATTATACCCCACTGTCCTATTCCCAACTACTGCTGTGTAAAGGAGACCACCCACATTTTCTCAGAATTGTTTATTAAAATCATATGGACACTGAGGGTGGGAAGCATTTCTTGTATAGTAAAGATCATAAAGGGAAAATGAAGTTTGTGATTGGTAAAAGCTGAAATACTCAAAGACCCCAGTTTTGTACTAAAATTTTATATTTCTTAGGCATACCTATACACACAGAGCAGCAGAGAACACACCTAGGGGTTTTTAATCATTTGTCTAAATATATCTACAGATGCTAATTCACACATCTCTTCTTCCACTCATAGCCACAGATCTTGAAAGAATTTCTGTACTCAGCAGCCTCTGTTTTCTCAGCTCCTACTTATTACTCAGCCTAGTTTCAGATCTAGTGTTCTTATCAAAACTCTCCATACCCCACCCAACCCCCAGTGACCTACTCATTCAAGGACCTGCTATTTACCAACCTTACAAATACCATGGGCAATACTGAACTTTTCAAACTACACACACACACACACACACACACACACACACACATCTGTTTGAAAAACCTAACAATTTCTTCCCAGTGCTCTTAGGATAAAGATCAAAGTTCTGGATACAGACCACAAGGCTCTTTATGGTCCAGATCCTATCCACATCTCTCATCACATGTCTATCTATATTGTCCATGTTCTCTATACTCCACACTGGCCTTAAGTTGTGTTTTTGTTTTTGTTTTTGTAACCTCAACATTTTCAGTCCTGATACAGGGACATGGTCCACGATGTGACTTTTAATTAGCTTGCTCTTTCTCTTTATATTCCTCTATGACAAACTCGTTTGAGTACATGTTCTTTTCTTTTTTTTTTTTTTTCAGAGCACTTATCTCAGTTTGAGGTTATATATTCATTACAACAAATATCTGAGATTAAGGTCTCTTACTTCTTCTGGAGTCAAAACCGCAAGAGTGAATGGACTTCATTTGTCTTTGCTCACATTCTTAATCAGAAACTAATAAGAAGTATATTGCCTGCCACATAGTACGCACTCAATAAAATCCAATTAATTAGGTATTATTACCCTTAATTCACTAATAATGACACAAAATTAAAGTATTTAAGTAACTTGCCTAAGATTTCTTGTCTAGTAAGTATCAGAACCAGAATTCAAACCCAGATATAGCTACATCGGAAGTTCTTTGCTCTTTGTCACTATTTTAAAAACTATATGAAATGCTCCATTAATTCATTAATTCATGGACTCATTCAATCAATGTGTATTTAAGACTAAGACTCATTCAGATTCCAAACAGGATATAGATGACACACTGGAAAAGGATAACTGGAGAAAAAAAAAAAATTTCAAAAGGGACTCTACAAAACTGTGGGTGGGGTTGCAAGGGAAGAAAATGTTCATGCAGTAACCAAAGACTTAGAAGCAATCACGATGTTTCTCTATCTAAGCTAGAAGGGAGTGGTTACTGGACCCTAAGGGACAGTATAGAGTTTGCAGCCTTTAAGAAAGAGTGACTTTAACAATGATATGATCTCTTGGATAAGAGGAATTTGAGAGGCAGGATGGGGGCTTGTGGGAGATAGGGAAGGAAAAAATGAAACAAGATGGGATCAGGAGGGAGACAAACATAAGAGGCTCTTAATCTCAGAAAACAAACTGAGGGTTGCTAGAGCGAAGGGCAGTGGGAGGGATGGAGAGTCTGGGTGATGGACATTGGGGAGGGTATGGGCTATGGTGAGTTCTGTGAAATGTAGAAGACTGATGATTCACAGACCTGTGCCCCTGGGGCAAATAATACAATATATGTTAATAAATAATAAAATAAAACTCACATTTTCAAACTCAAAAGAGAAAGAAAGAAAGAAAGAAAGGAAGTGAGTGACTTTAGATTGAAGTACCCAGTCAGCCTGAAGTGACTACTTCCGGAGGAAGTCTGGGGGAATAAATACCAGGATCTCAGTCTGCTTTCTACCTTTGACCTCTTTCCATGAGAATAGAAAGCCTAACTACAATGACAGAGCCTAACTACAAGTCAAAATTCAAGGAAACCTCTTAGTGTAAACCATACAAATCAGCTTCCCAAGGCAGAAAGAAGAGTGAAAAAATGGGACAGTAGACCTGGAGGGGCAAATGAAAAACATCCAACAAAAAAATCTACTGTACTGGTGCTGACTCCTATGAATTTCTTAAATAAAGACATCTCCTCCACTCAGAAACAAGACTTCCTCCTCTCTTGAGCGAAAGAAAAGCTATTACTAGGGAGGCATGGCCTGGCTGTTAATGCATATTGGACCCTTGCAAATTATAGATTTGTAGAGTAAACCATGTCTATGTCAACTATATTCCTTACACAATCCTTAGTGATAGTTATAATAAGAGTAATAGAGAAAGAATAGTTAATAAGTCATTTAGGATAACTTTCATAAGATCTAAGTGTTCACCTGGAACTAGTTCTCCAAATTAGATGTCCTAAGATTTGGAGGTTCTGAGACACTCATCTGTTCAAATCTGACATTGACCAAACCAACCATTCCTCTACCTGTCACTGTTCTAGCTAAGCTTTCTGTTAACATTCATGCCCAGACTAAAGTCAATGCAGGCATTCTCTGCTTTAAAAATATCTGCCTCATGAAGAACATCTAACCATAACACAAAAAGCAGAGGATATTCCCCCACCTCTGCATGCCAAGAATCAAAGAGCAGTACATCAGACCATTCCTCAGTCTTTGAAGCAGGCAGTGCACCCAGAATTGATGCTGGATGGAAGAAGAAGGAAAGGAAAGAAAGTAGTATTTGTCAAGCATCCTCTGCCATATGAATGTTCTTCCTGAGTCTTCACAGTGACTCTCTAATGCACTCATTATCCCCATGTTATAGCAGAAGAAACTAAAGCTTGGGAAGTTTAAGTAACTAAAGCTTAACATCCTACAGCTGGTAAACAAATCTGAACCCAGCTCTGTCCAATCCTAATTCTGGGAGCTTTCTGATACACTTCTTGAGGAGGGGAGGGGGACCTGTTCAGTTTACCATCCCACTTCCTTCTATGTAGGCGCATTCTCCCAGAACAAAACTTATGCAGAAATACATGGCCCCTGAGTGGCTCACACAGCTGTCCTAATGTTACATGCTGTAATTGAGCCATAGTCCTGAATTAGTCATTCTAAGCAAGTTCACAAAAATGTAAACACAACGTTGAGCTATAACCCATTCCTGGGATGAAGCCCTCTCACCAGCCAACTTCTGTGATGACAGGAACCAAACCAGGAGAACCTTTCCCACTAAAGGAGTTTCAAAAATTCTCCCCCTTCTTACGTGGGAAGATAAGTGGAGGCTAATATCTAAGCCTAGCTCTTTTTCTTAATGCAAGAAAGATGCAAATAAGAAAATATGTGACCATAGGTTTACTTCCCTAATGAGTAAAAACATCTGATAAGCAAATCATGAAAGCAGATGCATCCCCAGATAAAAGCCCATATACTGCCATCCTTCTAGGGATTTCTCAAGACCTTACAATGGCAATACCCCAAGCAGGGAGAGCCTTGCTGAAACCCACAGCTGAGAGTATTTAGGAGAAATTGAGAGGACTTTTCTAGGTTTGGAACACTTTTGAGTCTTTAATAAACATTTGTTGTTGTTGAGGAAAGTCAGTTAGGAAAAACATTCCAATTCTGATTGCACATATAGTCAATGGACCCAAAACACATCTTAATTTGATGTCATAATAAACAGAATTTTTAAAAATCAAGGGCTGGCAATGGAAGCCATGAGTACAATCTGAGTGGCTTTATGTAATGAAGCTACTGTAAGCTTCCTTCGCAGAAGAATGCCACCTTGGCCTGTAGAGATAAAGTCAAGACAGGAAAATTGGCCAGCAGGAAGAGTAAAAGGCACTTTCGCTCCCTCCCAGCCTCCGACCCCCTCCCTTCTGTCCTGCACAGTCTTTCCAGGCCCCACTGTGCTGCTGACAAATAGTAGAAGAAGCTACAGAGTATAAACAGAAATGATTGCAGGATCTCCAAGAAATCTCTTCCAAAATGGTCGCTTGACCTCTGCAAACTACAAAATTAACAGCAGAGCAATGTGGGGCGGGGGGGCTTCTTTCACACACTTCCCCCACTTTAAAGGCAGATAGATTCATATATACATGATGGGAGTGATAGAGATGCAGTTGAAGAAAGAGAAATTAAACAGTATCTAGCAACTACCAAGCAACTAAAGCCCAAGCACCCCTTAAGAATGGGTTCCTGGGGGCACCTGGGTGGCTCAGTGGGTTAAAGCCTCTGCCTTCAGCTCGGGTCATGAACTCAGGGTCCTGGGATCAAGCCCCCCATTGTGCTCTCTGCTCAGGGGGAGCCTGCTTCTCTTCCTCTCTCTCAGTCTGCCTCTCTGCCTACTTGTGATCTCTCTCTGTCAAAAAAAATAAATAAAATCTTAAAAAAAAAAAAAATGGGTTCCTAATGCCAGTGGTTCCTCACACAGCAGCCCCCACCCAGTCCAGACTATTCCCAGGGCAGTGGTGCTACCCTCTGCTATCAGCCCAGAGCAGCACCTTGAGTGGAACAAAAGCACCTTCCTCATCCAACCTGGAGAGGTGAAGACAGCCCAGGCACACCTCAGGACAGGCTCCCCCATAACCAACCCAGGGCAGTCAGCGGTACCTGCAAAAATAACCATTCCAAAACACCAGCTGGTATTCCTCAGGATGCAGCCCCTCAGGATTACATTCTCATTGTTGAGTGTGTGCTTGCTGTCCTTCCAGGAGAGAACTCCCACGAATTTATCTAATTTGTTGTTGGGCGCCTCACAGACAACAATCCCTGTAAAATAAAAAACAAAAACGAAACCCTGTTTATGACTGACCTCAAACTCTCTTTAGCAGTCCACCATACTGTGTTACCACCCTCCTTCTAATACACAGCATATTTTTACTTTCCTTCTCTTTTTGACAGGGCAATGCTATGTATACAAGACTGTGCTAGAAAAAATAAGCTTGGTGGCGACGGGGGTGGCAAGCGGGGGCAGTCTTCTGGAGGGCAGGGGTACAAAGATGGAAATCTATCAAGAGTTTTAACACAGCTTTCTGCACTTTCAAGTAAGAATGAAAAACTTGAGAGCCATGGATTTTTTTTCCTTAAATAAAAATCACTCCCTCTACGTCTAGTTTGCAGCAATGATTTCTGAAAACATAAAGCAGGGATTATCTTAAAAGTTTTTCTTCCTCTCTTTTTACTTAATGTGAATTTTCAAATAGGTTAAGATGGCACACTTCCAGCTTCACAACCAAAGTTAATTAGGTCTTTCTAGGCTCATCATCAATAATTCGGGGGTGGGGGAGGGGGTCCTATGATGTTCCTCCCCCTGGAAACCTGGGCCTTGTATGCCACATGTGTCTGAGAATGCATGTGATTCCTTTCAGCTGTTGTATGCTTCTTATCTTGATTAGATGCAGAGTTCTGGGGACCCTCAAAGCTACCATATAACTTGTCCCAACCTGGCCAGAAGACATTTCTAGTTTTTTTTAATTCCAGGCCCATTCCAAACCAAGGGTATGCCCATTCCAAATCAATAAATCAATTCGTTCCATTATTACAACAAGAAAATACACTTTCAGAGTAGGAGTTCTTTTGACAGAGAGCGAAACCAGAAATAATGTTGCAGGGACCCTGTCACAACCTAAAACTATTAGATTAAATACGTATGCATTACAAATGGCTGGGGTTAAACTTTCATAAGAAATGAGCACTAAGACTTGAAAGACAGAGGGAGAGATGAAGGAAAAGAGGAAGGAATAAAAAAAGAAGGCAGTGGATAGATCCAGATGGGCTCAAACACAACTCAGGGGTGAGATTAGCACCTCTCAAGAACAATAAAAATACATGGATTTAATCAAACCCAAAAGTATAAGTTGGAACCTGAAGAATGACATTTGAAACTTAAGAAAGAAGTCTTCAGCACTGACTGAAGAGAAAGGAGACCAGCCCACCCTAGAGACCCTCTGTAGTACTCACACCACTGACTGAGCACCTGAACTTAGGGGCTTCCATGGACACCCTTCCTTCCTGCAATGGTATTTGTTCCTTTTAAAGCTCTTAGAGATGACAGCAGCCAGTTTTCACATGGCCTGATCACTCCTGACCAACCAGATCACTAACATTGGATCTTGCATGAAAAATATAAAAACAAACAAGAAACAAAAAGGAGTGAAGGACTCCAGCCCTTAGGACTACTTTTTCCAAACTCCATTTTCCCCTCCCCAGTTGTAACAAAATTGCTGCCTAAACAGCCCCAACTCAACAACATTCTCTGGCAACTTCCCAGACATCTACCAGTACATCAGAGTGCTGGCAAGAGGATGTGGGCAAGGCTAGACAACCTGTACAAAGTCATTCTTCATACAAAGGGATGTAGTTAAATTCTGGTTGCTCCCATTATAGCCTATCACTCATATTAAAAAGTAAATTGAGATTGACTTCAGCTGGCCCAACTTGTTTGGACAATTAGGTTGTGGAAGAGGGGATTTTTCTTCTAAATTCTAAGAATTCGTTACCTTTTTCTTCTTGACCAATAATTTTAATTCTTAAAAATTACAGAAGCTTGGGCGCCTGGGTGGCTCAGTGGGTTAAAGCCTCTGCCTTCAGCTCGGGTCATGATCCCAGGGTCCTGGGATCGAGCCCCGCATTGGGCTCTCTGCTCAGCAGGGAGCCTACTTCCCCCTCTCTCTTTGCTTGCCTCTCTGCCTATTGGTGATTTCTGTCTGTCAAATAAATAAATAAAATCTAAAAAAAAAAAAAAATTGCAGAAGCTTAAATTTAATATCACCAGCAAAACCTACAAAAATATTGGGTGAGAGCAACCCTTAGAACTTATTCTAGTTTCTGACCAAAGACTCAATTTCTCAAGTCTTCAAAGTTGGTCACCAATAAATAAATAAATAAATAAAAATGTGTTTTCTGCAAAAACAACATGATACCCAGGCCCTGCCAAAAGGAATATAAGAAACAGGCTCATTTGGTCATTTTTATTGTCGCAAGCAGTGACTGACATGGAGACAAATACAGCCTTGAACATGTTGGCTCACTCCTCCCTAGCCTCAAGGCTCATCCACTTCTGGCCTGACACCAAGGGTGTGGTTCTAGACAGGAACAGGCAGTAAGGCCAAAGTGTTCTGCCTAAGCTCTTGAAGGCCAAGCCCCAATTCAGGCTTTCTCAGAGTGTAGTCCCACTGATTTAAGTACTAAATACAGACCCTGGTCAAAACAAAATGGGTTGGGGGGGACAAAGCCAAACTACATATTTTGTCTTCAGAAGTGCTCAGCCTCCCCTTTCTTGGGCTTGTTAGCGTCAAACACTTCCAAACTTCTATTCTTCCCTTTTCTAAGAAAGAGTGACTCGTTTCCTCTGACGGGAGCACTGTATTAAGTTCTCTATTCCATAACTTACCATAATGACTACACAATAAATATTTGTTGGAGAGACGGCAAAAAAAATTCATATGGCTTTACGAGAAGTACAGAAATGAGAGGGGAGCTAAAGTAGATCTAAGATAAATGAAAGAAGTGGGTATATTTCCATGGTAATAATGACAAAGAGGACTGGAAGGCCTAACAGCCTCGCCATCTTGGGAGGCTTAGGTTGATCTAACTCTAAAAAGATACAAATAGATCTGGAGACAAAAGTGAGAACCTTTAAAGTGCATTAGAAGCAATCAAATACATACTCTAACCATAAAGCACAATAAGGAGTAGGGGAAAATGTAAGACCCTTCTACCTTTTCCTAATAGTATCCTAGAAGAATTAGAGGCAGTAAACAGTTTGACAATGGATGAGAAGACAGTTTAGGAAAAACGGCATTTTCTCTCAGACAGTTGTTCACTGAAAACATGACTTTGTGCTCTAAACATCTTAAATGGGAGATAAAGCAAATGGGAAAAAATCATGTCAATAATGAAAAAGAAATATCATCAAACTACCTTGTTTACTTGTTTGCCCCCTGAAGAGAACAGACAAGAAAGCAGAGATCAAGTCACTCAGTTCACAATCACACCGAAATGTTCTAGGTCCATCCTAAACAAAATTCACAAGATATCATTCTCAACCTCCCTCAGCACTCTAAACTGAGTCCTCTGGGTTGGGGGTTGATTATCAACCTATCAACCTTCTTCAGCTAGAGCATTATCTCAAAGTGGAAATCTATAGTTTATCATGAAAATGGAACTCAGTACCCAATACTCCATCATTTTCCAGAGAAGCTGGCTTTATTTCTTTCTATGTATTATTATTAACAATATTTCTTGATTATCTGCATGGCAACTCTTTAATAAGGCAAATTATCTATTGAACAAGACATCATCATCATTGCCACAAGAGTTTCTCCAGTCAAGAGTTTCTCAGAGTTTAAAAGAATGCCCATTATTGGGGCGCCTGGGTGGCTCAGTGGGTTAAAGCCTCTGCCTTCGGCTCGGGTCATGATCCCAGGGTCCTGGGATCGAGCCCCACATCGGGCTCTCTGCTCTGCGGGGAGCCTGCTTCCTCCTCTATCTCTGCCTGCCTCTCTGCCTACTTGTGATCTCGGTCTGTCAAGTAAATAAATAAAAATCTTTAAAAAAAAAAAAAGAATGCCCATTATTGTTGCTCTAATGATGTGATAAATATATATATATTTTTCTTACAAAGAAGAGTATCACCTTTCTATTCTCTAAAGCCTCTTCATTCTTCAAACTTCAAGCTTCAGCCACCCATCATTGCTACCATAATTGCCATATAAATGCTAGCAGTAAAGAGAGAAATTATTAGTTGGGTTGTGCTTCTGTCCAGGTGAATGGGAAAGTATCTAGTAAGTAAAAAGTCTTAAGATGTTAATCAAGCTTTTTTTTTTTTTTTAACCAAAAAGACATGCTTGTGTTTGTGTATTTGAATTACACACATGCTATTCTTTAGAAAGGACCACAAAATACACAAAGATTCCTGAAATAAAGAGTCAACCTTTCCCTGATTCAGAACTCAGTATTAAGAGTCATACAAAATATGTAAACTTGTCATAAGCTGCAAAAAAACAGATCCTAGTCCAGTCAGTAAGAATATGCAACAGATTCTTAAACACATTTGGATAATTTACATCTAGGGCTTTCCCCAAGGCATAAAAATGTCCAGTTTATAAATGCATAATTGACAACTATCTCCAGTTACTTATTTATAAAAACCTTTTCTATCTGCGTAAGACTTTAACATGAAAAATTGAGGCTCACTCTATTTTTATACTTGTTCTAATATCAGATCAAGTTTTTTTCTTACAAAATTTAACAATGTATCAGTTATTTCCTGATGTTTTCAATAAATGAAAATATTTATGTGATAATTTTTTAAATAAAAAGGTTTACCTACCAAAACTCAAAACTCTCTTGTATGTACTTTCCTTTATTTGGCCAACTCTTCTATACTATCTTGTCAGGAATCCTGACATTCAAGATCACTGAGAACATTGCTGCTCTTTAAAAATATGATGCCATCTGAGTCCTAGATGGACTGGATCTCTGGTAATTAATTTTGTATCTTTAGATTCAGAGTATTCTTAAAATTTATTTCTTATCCTGATCCTGGCTAAGTTGTCATGCTAATCCCCTCCCTCTCCAATGCTGCCTTTTTTTTTTTTTTAAGATTTTATTTATTTATTTGACAGACAGAGATCACAAGTAGGCAGAGAGGCAGGCAGAGAGAGGGAGAGGAGAGCAGAGATGCGGGACTTGATCCCAGAACCCTAGGATCATGACCTGAGCCAAAGGCAGAGGCTTTAACACACTGAGCCACCCAGGTGCCCCCCAATGCTGCCTTTCTTGTAGTTTACAGCCTCTTATGGCCTTCCATAGTATAGGCTTTGCCAGCAATCTTCAGTTCATGTTCTGGCTCCTTCACTTAGTCACCATGTGGCATTGGAAAAAGCATTCAATGTATCTGAGTCTCGGATTCCTCGCCCATAACCTGGAGGTAATAATAATCTCTTCATCTCAGAGTTATAAGGATTTCATAAGATAATGTGTGCAGTTACTTAGCACAGTGCCTCGTGTCAATCTCATGCTGAAGGCCTGAGAACTTTAGGACCTTTACCTAATTAAAGGCTTCTTTGGGAACGAGGATTTATTCAAGTCTGTCTTCTCTGCTGGGCTTGGGCTCTATGAATGCAAGGCCTGAGTCTGTCTTATCAACCACTGTATCTGCAGGCTTAGCTAATACCTTGTCATCATGTTAAAGATACATTTACTAAGTAAATGAACAGGTAGGTGACTGAGAGAATGAATGAAAGAAAAGAATGAATGAAAGCCCTAAGGAAGCCACCAGCAAGACGCTATCCTTGGGTTTGGGTGCAAAGATGGGAAGCGAGGGAGACTCACAAGGGATATCCTAAGGCCCTCCCCCTCTCAGTTTTGAGCCTTAGGGTCCACAGTGGGGACTTCTCTAGGAATAGCATTGGGAAACTGAGGTCTTCAAATACGTAGAAGATGTGCACTTATGCTTCAAGAACAAAAAGCTGTAGTTTGGTCCTAGAGAAAGTATTCTGGCCAAGCCTCAGAAGAAAAACCACATGGTAACTAGAAGCAAAAATAATACCATACCCAGATTTGCCCAGAAGTCACAAGCTAAAAGATATACTTAGCCCAGACAGAGCATGGGAAAGGGTGTGCCTCACATCTCTGTCTCATCTATTAGACCATGCCACAGCTAGTCAGGGCATTTCCAAATGTACACAATGTTGATATCATGCTTTTAGTTTAAACTAAAGGATGCAGTATGTGGTTTTAATTCCCATGACTCAAGGAAGTTTTTTCTAGTCCCCAGAGGAAAACCTAAAATCTACCGATACCCATTACAACAAAGGTAGACAGAGAAGACAAAAAAAAAGAGGGAGTAGGAAAAGAACATAGTAAAAGGTCAAAAGAAACCAGATAATACATATGGAGATATTTTATAATCCTACACAGTTTGTATGGCATCTTGTCCCTAGGGGATGCTTAATAAATAAACTTCATAAGCTAATTAATATGGACAGAGGGATGGAAAGAGAAAAGATGAAGAATTACAGAAAACTAGATAATGCATGTACAGAGCTAACATAAGTAAGAGGAAAATGAAAACAGTAAGAAAGAATGCCAAACGAGAGGAAAGGAAGAAAGGAAGGAAACAGTGGCCTGGGTAAAGAAATGTGTGTATACAGTGTATAATATGTGACTGCATGTGTCCGAGATTCAGGGAGATGCTGAAAAGAACATGCCTAAACTAGGGCTTAAAAGCAAGAGCATTCATGGGAAGAATTTAGTGTTTACTAAGTGTCCCATCTCTTTTAAGACTTTCCATACCACATCTTACATCAGCCTCTTGGGCTTTAAATTTGGCTGCTAATAGGGGAAATCTAATTTGTATATTGTATCTAATTCATTTCCCCTTAATCCCTCTATCCATTTCAAGATGCTTTCTTGGAAACGGGAAATTATATTTTAACAAAATTAAACCTATAAAATACCATATTGCCTTAAACTTTAAGGTAGATTGAAATTCAACCCAAAATTTAAGAATGGAAGAGCAAATTCAGCAAAAATCTGGTTCTTAGCCCAGAAGTATACCAGCCTTATGAATTTGGGATTATGTGTTTTCTGAGAAGTGACCACAGTTTAAGTATAAATGACTAGAAGAAAAAAGAGAAGTCTGTGTTGTCTTTGAGAAAACAATTATATGATATATTTGTTGAGTTACCTATGCTCTCTGAAGCAAATTCAAGCCACATCTAGTAATAACTGTTAACACACTTTAAAAATAAATTGTATGACATATTTAAAAAGACTAGTTTATATATAAGCAAGTTTCTTAATCTTTCAGGATACCCCATCTGTGAGAAAGAAACTGTTTTAGGTGAGGAAATGTTTTCTTGCCTCAGTCTGAGCAGCACCACTTGTATGGGCTTACATTTTGGGCTTCTGTGTTAAATTTTGTTTAAAAGAGATTCTGAAGAAAAGACATTATAAAACCACCATATCAGATGATCCCTCTCTCAGCCGCCTATCTTCCAAGAGGAGGGGACCCAGCACTCTTGCTTTATCCTGCAAGTTCCCATCAGGAAGCTTCTGTCTCACTCCATCTTTCCACCCACCATTCCCAATCCCTTTACCTTGGGCCCCTCTTCCCCGGCTTTCTGGGGCCTGATGTTGATCCTGCCCTCTAATTTCTGGTATTTGCAACCATTTATTCATGCACTGAACAAGTATTTCTTGAGCACTTACTATACACTAGGCATTGTTCTAGGAATGGGTTATCTATCAGTGAGCAAAACAAAGATCTATCAGCGAGCAAAACAAAGTAGAGATGGACAATAGAAACTTGCTTAGAAAATAAGCAAGTTATGGAGTATGTCAGGTAGTGATATCTGCTATGAGAAAAAGAAAAAGCTGAACGGGGTAGAGGGGATTGAGAATATGAGGAGTCATATTCTGACTAAGAAGGATTCGTGGCTCCATTCCCGCAGTTGCATGTAAGAAATCAACCTTCTGCCATCCTGGCCCTTGATACCCTATCTTGGCAGTGACCTATGATCAGAGTTCATGGAGAGTACAGTAAAGACATTGCTCAACAAATACACCTCCTTCTTATTTCCCAGCCTCCCTTGCAGTTAGGCCAGGCCCATGTGGCTCATGCTGGCTAGTGAAACGTGAGAGGAAGAAGCAGATAAAAGTCAGCATGTCCCCTCATCTAGTCATTGCTTTAATGTGGTAACCTTAGAGGCCATTAGTCTAGGCACCATGGGTCTAAGATGGAGAAGGCTGCCTGACCTAATCTCAGAATGTGACATGAGCAAGAAATAACCTTCTACTGTTTACACAACTATTTCAGGGTTGGCTGAACTGAACCACAGTAGAGGCTGTCTGTGCCACTATCAGAGAAAGTAAACTAGGTAATTTTAACAAGCATTTTCTGCCTTTTTATGTTAAAGAAAACCAAAAAGCATAAATTTTTACTCCTTCATAGGTTGATAGAGGAAAAAATGTACAGTTCTGCCAAGAAAGAAATTATTAATGGGAAATTATATTTAGATTGCCCTTTTAGGACTTCGTAAACATTCCATGAAATATTTTAAGCTAGTATTTTGATTCATGAACACAACTTACTTTTGTTGGATTCTTAGAACAGTAAAATCTCATTGAAAAAATTACTTAGTAGAAAATATTGTAATTTGTATTACTCTAATCAAAATATTTCTTGGGCAATTCAAAGTTTCCTGGCTATTCCCCTGACTTAAATTCCAAACTAGAGGAGTATTTTTTTCTATAAACCTGTATTATAACAGCACTCATTTAAGAGATCAAAATATTAACAGAATCCAGGCAGAATTTATAGGTGAATGCAAAGTACAGGCAATATAAACTCTAAGCTATAATAAAAATTTGCCTGCACTTTAACTCATTGGATCATGCTAAGACCCTTGACCACATTTTTCTTTGGTGGATTCAAAAGAAAACATTTGGATGATAGTCTCGAACTCAAAGATTCATTAATAAATAAAGAGAAGGACCACCTGTACCCCAATGTTCATAGCAGCAATGGTCACAGTCACCAAACTGTGGAAAGAAGCAAGATGCCTTTCAACAGTTGAATGGATAAAGAAGATATGGTCCCATATACAACGGAGTATTATGCCTCCATCAGAAAGGTGAATACCCAACTTCTGTATCAACACGGATGGGACTACAAGAGAGTATGCTGAGTGAAATAAGTCAAGCAGAGAGAGTCAATTATCACATGGTTCATTGGGAGATGGAGCAGAGAAGTGAGTTGGGGGAAACTGGAGGGGGAGACAAACCATGAGAGACTGTGGACTCTGAGAAACAAACTGAGGGTTTGGGGGCAGTGGGGGGCGGTGAGCCTGGTGGTGGGTATTAAGGACAGCACATATTGCATGGAGCACTGGGTGTGGTGCATAAATAATGAAATGTGGAGCACTGAAAAAAAATAAAACAAAATTTAAAAAAAAAACAATCTATATGGAAATATTGATATTCAAGGCCAGACATACAAGTGTGTAAAACTTGAGCAATGGGAGGAAGACCCCAGAGATTCTCCCAAAGCTTGTCACGGTGCCTACAGTCCTGTCACTAGTGGTTCTTCCCTTTGACTTCTGAAGGATTTTGTTTCTCTGTGAGAGCTTTAACAGAAAAGAAAAAGACCAAGCTGGAATAGAACAGGCAGAAATGTTTCCCCATGCTGAGAAGAAGGGACTGGGTTGAGTGGTGCGAAGAAGGTGATGAGGAAACCATGGTCTAAAATAAAAAGTGACTGATTAATAAACCAGAATGTTCTTCCTGAATACTTTCTACATTTAAGACATTATGCTGAGCATTTTGCACGATACAGAAATACATGAGGCTGGATTATCATCTTGGTGATATCTGTAGTCTAGTATTTGGTCTTCGAAGATTTTGTTTATTTATTTGACAGAGATCACAAGTAGGCAGAGAGGCAGACAGATAGAAGGAAGCAGGGTCCCTGTTGAACAGAGAGCCCGATGCAGGTCTCGATCCCAGGACCCTGAGATCATAACCTGAGCCAAAGGCAGAGGCTTAACCCACTGAGTCATCCAGGTGTCCCAGGATTTGGTCTTTGTTAAGGAGCCAGAGAAGGGATGAATGGCTACACCTAGTGTTAGAAATATAAGTGTGGACTGTGTTCATGCTCAGCAAATCTGCACAGGGCCCCAGAGAGGCCAAGGTCAGGCAAGGAAAGGGTACTGTGGGACTAGAGGAAATGAGATCTACCAAAGAGGGAACAAGGATGAAATGAACAATGAATTTATAAAGCCACTATCCCCTTGGTAAACATTTTTACTCTTTAGCGTGAGAAGAGATTATAGGCTTTGATGCCTGCAGAATTTTATGTCCTTCCACCAAATAAAAAGGAACATGAATTGGATTTCGAATAATTAGTTCTATGACTTTTGGGTTTTGAGGTTTTTGTTTTTCAGTTTTAAACACTTACCATCAAATTTTGCAAGTCTGCTAAAGTCTGCTCCAAGCTCTGAGGTAACTGATAGTGCGTGGCGGACTTTAAGGTTTGTTTCCCTGTGAAATTAATTGACAGGACATGAATTTTTATATGGAACAGCCCAAAAGCATCTTACATAAAGTAATCAGGCGGGAGCAGCACATGCAAAATCCAACACAAGAGATTCAAGAAACGCCCTTCAAATGTCATTCACACCTCTCAGTCAAGTGGACTCGGTAAAGTGGACAGGGCTTTGCATGCTCCTAAGAGTTGGCATTCCACACATGGCACATCTCTATAACAACAAACAGTAATCTGTTTTGTTATTTGAAAGAACAGAGGATATAATAAATATGGTTTCATTCAAATCCACTCAGACATCATGCATGAGTTACAAAACATATTAGGAATGGGAACACAGTTGCCAGATAAAGGAGGCCAGTATCACTCTGGAGTCTACTATCTACATAGGAATTTTAGTTGTAAAAGATGGTCATGGCTAATTTCACAGTAGCTGAAATTAAAATGGGAAAAGGAATACAGCTTTCTTTCTCGTGGAAAATCAAGCCAAAAATCCTATAAGTCTGGGATCATACAACCAGACAGTAATTCAGCAGGTCACAGTGAGCTGGTCATCTACTTCTAGGCAGAACCACACATACATTGGATGGATGGCCCTGAGGTATTCATGAAATGACCAGCTGTCATAATTCTATGGCCATTGCTCACATCTTGCATACAAGGGCTTATCATGCCAGTATTCTCACTGAGTTCAACCTAATTGTCTTCTACTGTAGCTTAACATCATCTGTCAGAGTTCTATCTTTTATGGAAGTGTTTAGCAGTGAGTTCATTCTGTCAACAAATACTGATTTGAATACATACCATAGTCACCCATGAGATTCAGTGCTGCCCCCACAAGGGTTACTGTTCTCTTGAGGGAAACAAGTGGTAGGTAAAAAGCAAACATCACCATTTGTAAGTACAAACCATGAAATAACTGAATTTAGAGAACCAAGAAGCAGGCACTCGAGAGGGCACTTAATTTAAATTTCCTGTAAATGAACTTCACGATGATATTAAGACAACATGAAATCAACCCAAGGAATACCCTTTGGTTAATTAGCTTTCTCCAGGAAACACTAATTTGGATATATAATTGAAGTTAATTTGCTAAATAGTAATCTCATGGATCACTAATTGCCAAATCTATCAATTCCTAGGATGCAGAAATATGTAGGGGTTGAGATACTCAAGAAGAACTTCATAATCCATTCATTTAAACAAATTTTTCAAATAATTGAAACGTTCAGTGACACCATCTAGGCCAGACAGCCCTCATTCCTTAACCCAGTTCTACACATCATGTCATTCAGCAAGGTTTATCATCATTTTAGGTTACTTCCTCAGGATTCTCTTCAATATCTCACTTCCATCTTCAGATGTGGAAAATTAAAGGAAAGCATAATCACACATAGAACTTACTGATTTTAAAAAATTTGCCAAGACTCCTGGTTAATATCTTGTGTCATGCCATACTCTTTCTTCCTTAACATGCTTCATTATCTTGACTTCAAACTTCAAAAAGATTTTCAGTGTAAGAATAGAAAAAGTCCTGTGTACCCTTTACTCAGTTGCCCTTAATGGTAACATTTGCAAAACTGTATTACAATATCACAATATCACAACTGAAACTGACATAGTCAAGATGGGGAACATTTCCATCACAAGGATTTCTTAGGTTACCCCTTGTAGACGCACCCACTTCCCAGCCCCTTCCAGCCCATCTTTAATTCCTGGTAACCATTGATCAGTGGTCCCTTTCTACAGTTTTGCCATTTCAAGAATGTTATATAAGTAAAATCATATGGTATGTGACCTTTAGGGGCCTTTTTTTACTCAACATAATCATCTGAAGATTTCTCCAGGTTTTTCTATGTATTCATATTTCATTATTTTTTTATTGCTCAATAGTGTTCCATGATATGGATAGTTTGTTTGACCTGTTAAAGGACATATAAGTTCTTTCTAATTTGTGGATGTCACACATAAGGCTGCCATAAACATCTGCGTACAAGTTTTTGTGTAAACATAAGTCTTCATTTCTGTGGGATTAAATGCCCACGAGTAAAATTGCTGGGTTATCTGGTAGTCGTGTGTTTGGCTTTTTAAGAAACTGCCAACCTATTTTCCAGAGTGATGGTAGTATTTTACATTCCCATCAGCAATGTGTGAGTGATACTCTTTCTCTACACTACATCCTTGCCAGCATTGGGAGTTGTCACTGTTTTTAAGTTTAGCCATTCTGATAGGTAGGTATCTCCTCGTGGTTTGAATTTTAATGTCCCTAACAGCTAATGATGTTGAACATTTTTTTTTATATGCTTATTTGCCATCTGCATGTCATGTCTGGTGAAACGTCCCTTTATATTATTTGCAAATTTTCTAATTGGATTGTGTTTTTAGGATTGAGTTTTGCACAATTTCCATACATTCAAGATAAAAATCCTTTGTCAGATAGATGGTTTGTAAATATTTTCTCCTAGTCTATAGCTTAATTTTTCATAATAGGGCCTTTAGCACAGCAAAATTTTTGAATGATTTCAAAAAATTTCAGCAATTTTTGAATGATTTCATGAAGTCTAGTTTATCAAATTACCCTGTTATGGGAGGATAAGGGAAGTTAAAGAGGAGAAGGGAGTTGGGGGAAATTGGAAGGGTAGGTGAACCATGAGAGACTATGGACTCTGAAAAACAATCTGAGGGTTTTGAAGGGGTGGGGGGTGGGAGGTTGGGGGAACCAGGTTGTGGGTATTGGAGAGGGCACGGATTGCATGGAGCACTGGGTGTGGTGCAAAAACAATGAATACTGTTACGCTGAAAATAAATTTAAAAAATTTTTTTAAAAATTACCCTGTTATGAATTATGCTTCTTTGTGTCAAGTCTAAAAACTCTGACTAGCCCTAGATCTTGAAGATTTTCTCCTATGCTTTCCCCTAAAACTTTTATAGTTTTATGTTTTACATTTGAATTCAATTTCCTTAATAGTTACAGGGCTATTCAGATTGTCTATTTCATATTGAATTAGTTGTGGTAGTTTGTTTTTTGATGACTTGGTCTACTTCATTTAAGTTGTTAAATTTATGTGTATAAAGTTGCTTGTAGGATTTCCTTATCCTTCTGATATCTTAATGATCTGTCATAATATCCCCAGTTCACTCATGATATTGTTATTTTGTGTCTTTTTTCCTTTTTCAGTCTTCCTGAGATTTATAAAGTTTATTGATGTTTTCAAAGAATCAACTCTTTGTTGTGTTAATTTTCCACTTCTTGTTTTTCGGTTTTCAAGTTCATTGATTTCTGCTCTTGTCTTTATCTCCTTCCTCCTGCTTGCTTTGGGTTTATGCCAGTATTTTCTAGGTTCTTGAGATGGAACACTGGAATATTTAAGACTTTTTCTTTTCAAGTATATACATGTAGTGTCATAAATTTCCCTCTCAGCACTATTTTAGGTTCTGCCCAAACCAAGGGTAGGATCACACATGTCACACTCCATTTGAATAGCCCAGTAAGAACAATGATTTGGGAGGCAGCAGTTAAAACCAGGGGCTTTTTTGTCAGACTATCAGGCATGAGTACTGGCCTCGTTTTTGAGAAATTTGGAGTAAATTACTTAGTATCTCTAAGCCTTGTCAACTATACAATGGGACTTATATACTACCTACATCAGAATTAAGTAATAAAATCCATCTAAAGAATGTAATAGTACTTTTAAAGTGTAAACATCCAATAAATGTTTTTATGCCAGCCAGACATATTGAATCCACTGAAACAGAACTGCTATGTTCCCTATAACTAAATTTTTTGATTAACATTAATGTCAAAACTCCATTTATCTCTTCTTTCTTCACCTTCTAAAGTAATATCAATGCTTCTTTCCTCAGAAACTCATCAATACTCCTCTAATTTTCCTTGGAGAATCATATAGAAGTAAAAAAAAACAAAACCTAAAACAAAACTTTTCTAAGGAATATGAATAAAGAGTCCTATACAATAATTCACACAGACATGTGTAACTTACTGCTTTGGAAAGAAAATAAATTGAAGAGAAAAAGACAGAGCTTTCAAAGGAGCCACAAAGTAATTAACAAATGGAATTTGCAAGTTAGACTCTCATTTGTTCCACGAAAATTAAATGAAGAATAAGGTTTATATTGAATACTGTTCCTAAAGCTAATACTACTAAATTAAAAACCAATCTAAATAATTATTCTAACTTTAAAAACTTACCCATCAAGCTCAGCAGTTTCAATATAACAGAGGCCATGTGGCTCACTACTTGATAGGAGAAGCAGATCAGCCTATTAAAAAAAAATCATAAAGAATATATGAGAAGGGAAGACTGGTTGAAACCCTTCTTTGTTATACTACCTCTACTAACTAATGAGCCAGGAGAGCCTTAGATTAAAAACGTGAGAGAGGTAAAATCCTGTTCTACCTCTCTGCCATATATGCCCCAAATCAAATCTTCCCTCTCCTTCCCTGTTCCTGTTGGGTCCACCCCTTCAACATCAGAATATAAGCAAGAGCAGGGGATATCATATAAATTAATAGCCACTTCATTTACTTTTTTTTTTGCAAGAAATAGATATAATTCTACATTCTCATCTTGATAATTACTAATGGAAAATATAAAATTTTCCCCAATAAGTGAGATAATTGGAAATGTTTCCATACACATACTTTAATTCTCTAGTATTATGACTTAAAAGTAACAAGCAGGCAAAGCTGACAGGGAAAGGATAGAATTAAAGTAGGAATGAATGGAAAACCATAGAAAAAAAAATAAAGCAGGCAAGGAAAATTTAACAAGAAAAATTAAAAGAAAAAATTAAAAATGTAAGAAAAAAATGATGGGGTATAAAAAAGAGAAAAGAGAAAATAAAATAGGGGCTAAGCAAGAGGCAAGAAAGAATAGAAAATGCTCCAAAAAACGGCAGAAAACATTCAGAAACCAAGTTGTGGGTCTTTCAGAGACTGAAAATTATTCCAGTCAGCTGTGCATTTGAGCTTCGGAAATGACCTATCACAATTCAGTTTAGAATTCTGGATGCCTCCTATATTGGGGAACAGTTTATTTCAAATTTCATTTTAAAGTAAGGGTTGTTATGAGATTCTGAAAGATGTGAAGGTCTAAAATGAATTGACTAAAATTTTAACAATTTATTTTGACACATTAACAATTGTGTAGAATTATCCCATTCTCAAGTTAAATTTAGAGGTTAAATTTAGAATCAATCCACTTATTTCATTGTCTCAAGCTTTTAAATTTCCAATTCAAATTTAGATGTGGGGGGAGGTATATACATGTGTGTGTTCAGTTTTGTCTGAATTGTGACAAAACAGAATTGAAAAACAACTCAATGACAATCCTCTAAAGGAATAAATACGTTTATATATCAAGACTCTTCCTCAACTCTAACAACAGTCACAGAAGGCTGAGGAGGAAAATTATTTTCCGAATAGTTACAATGTGACTACAGCAAACCCACTACAGAGAGAACATATAAAGAGTTGTACACAATCTCTCATGGTGAAGGTTTTGTTGGGGGAGTGGGGGAATGGGTTAGCCAGGTGCTGGGTATTAAGGAGGGCACATATTGCATGGAGCACTGGGTGTTATACGTAAACAATGACTCAGGGAACACTACACCAAAAACTAATGATGTACTGTATGGTGACTAACAATGATAAATTTTTAAAAAAAATTTAAGAAAAAGGGGCGCCTGGGTGGCTCAGTGGGTTAGGCCGCTGCCTTCGGCTCGGGTCATGATCTCAGGGTCCTGGGATCGAGTCCCGCGTCAGGCTCTCTGCTCAGCGGGGAGCCTGCTTCCTCCTCTCTCTGTCTGCCTGCCTCTCTGCCTACTTGTGATCTCTTTCTGTCAAATAAATAAATAACATCTTTAAAAAAAAATTTTTAAGAAAAAGAGTTGTACACAAATCTTGAGCCAAAAATTACACACTTTGATTTTAAAAAGAAAGAGTATTTTCAAAAATTCACCACAGTCTTACTTCTCACATTGAAATTTCAGTGGATATGACAGCAGTACGGCTTCATGCCTCTCCTCCCCTGAGCCTCATAGGATCATTTTAAGTAAAATCTAAAATTTTCTAATTCTCATCCTCTGTGATTGAAATAGTTACAAAGTTCAGAGAAAGAGCCCCATTTATACCCAGAATTGCTTTTCTTCTAAACTTTGCACCACAGGGATGATTTGATGCTACTATTTAGTACTGAGCTTAGATGCTCAACACTTAAATGTGAGTAGACAAAGAGAGGATCGGTTATCCGCTACTGGCTCAGAACACGTGAGTGAGGCTCCACCACCTCCTTGGCCACTAGATTCTGTCCTGAGCACTAACTTAACTTCCTGAAGACTGCTGCTGAGAACTGTAAAGCCCACAAGTTCTGAGCTAACTCCTCCTGCCCTGTCTACCCCTTGGGAACCTGGGTCATCTACCTTCCTACCTTCCACCTTCCCCACCTCCTCCTGTACCCTCTGTAGTCATCTTTTCCTTTGATGTCCTTGGAACCTTGCTACTGTTTCTCTGCTCCCTGATCCCCATCCTGCACTCCCCTCATTCATCCCTATTCTCCCTGCCCCACTGCCGAGCTTTACCATTCCCTTTTCCTAACACCTCCCCTTTGAGTTTTTAAATTCATCACAGTTGAGGAGGAAGTGTGCAGGGGTAGGACTAATAGTGGCTTCCAGAAAAATAAGGAGTCCGCCACTCATGACACAGTGCTCCTATTTCCAGGTGTACTCTGTAAGAATTCTAAAATTCTGTAAGAATTCTAAAAAGAAAAGGTCAAGAAAGCTGCAGTAGGGCAAGAGAGCTCTGTTAGTCCCTGGTCATCATCATTTTGTCAGAGGTTCTGGGCCATGAGTGCAGCAACACAGGGGTGGTCTTAGAACCCCAACAGCTCCGTGACTCTGAGTCCCAGATCAAGCCTCCTCACATTGACCCTTTCAGTATCTCTCAGGGTACCCAATTCCTAGTTGATCCAGAAACCTGTATTTGAGTTGTAGGGGTTTATAATACTGGCATTTAGTGAGGGCTTACCATGTCTTTGGTACTATCCTAAGAGCTTTACATGCAATATTTTATTTAACTCCCACTGAAATCCTATAGCCTAGGTTCTATTGTTTTCTCCACTTTACAGATGAGCAAAGTCAGGCCCAGAGAGGCTTAGTAACTTGTTTGAAGTCACACAGTAAGTGACATATCAGGATATGAATCCAGACAATTGAAGGCACATACAGCTGGAATACTGAAATGAACAAAAATATCTTTCCTTCAAGGATTGTAGAGTTTAGTACAGGCAGAATATGATAAGGCTTCTAAAAGTCTGATTACCAAAGTGCTATGGATGGGGTGCCAAGGAGGAAGAATACATCAGATTGGTAACTGACCAACAGCCTCATGGCTCTGAGTCCTCACAACCAGCAACACTATCTTCATAGGGTTTTAGGCATCATTACTGTTTGCTGATATAAAGAATAAACCAAAATCTCAAGCGACGATAACACCAAAAAGCTACATAATTCTTTAAGAGTTCACAAAACACTCTCTCACAACTGTGTCACTTTATTCTTTCAATAACCCTGTGAGGAGATAATTTTGTTCCTATATGTGAATAAGAAACCTTGGGAAGGTCATGTCTGGCTCACAAGCAGTAGATGAACTAAATTAACTCATGTAAAGTCCATAGCCTTTACAAAGTCATGGTGAGAGCTTCGTCACTTCTAAAAGCCCCTAAGAGATTAAATGCCCTACTCATGGCCACGCAGAGCTTAAAGAGCAGAGCCAGAACTAGGACTTATAGCTCCGATGCCAAATATACACTCTTTCCTCTGGTTGGATACAAATTCACTGGAATAGAACCATGAAAAACAAAGTGTTTTGCTTTGTTTCACTTCATTTTGTTCATGTTCAAAACCTAAAACCACAATAGTGAAGAATATTGGCGCACTGACCCCATATCCTGATGGAAGGATAAATTTGTAGAATTCAAACACCATATTCAAATCTCTCTTGTATGCCATTTCCACACATAAAGTTCTACTTTACCTTCATTAACCTCGACAATATTATCTCCTATTTTGTAGTCTAAAAATGACTCATTATGATTATACTTACAGTATAATGATATGCAATATGATTATACTTACATGAAAATAGGTTTGATATGGACAAAAATGAGGATGAAGTTGTAAAAATGAAAATGTGTAAGATCGTAGGTAATATTTTTATTTAAAAATTAAATTTCAGGGGCGCCTGGGTGGCTCAGTGGGTTAAGCTGCTGCCTTTGGCTCACGTCATGATCTCAGGGTCCTGGGATCAAGTCCCACATCGGGCTCTCTGCTCAGCAGGGAGCCTGCTTCCCTCTCTCTCTCTCTCTCTGCCTACTTGTGATCTCTCACTGTCAAATAAATGAATAAAATCTTTTTTAAAAATAAATAAAAATTAAAATTAAATTTCAGATCCAACAAATATATGCTGAATATCCACTAGAAGATCCAACAAATACAAATGTATGCTGAGTGTCTACTAGAATCTAACACATTGTTTTGGTTTTTATAATTAAATGAATTTGATATGAATAAGAAAAAGATGAGAGAAAGAGCAGAAGGTGGAAAGGAGACTAATAATGGACATCATAGTTTTTACTCATGGGTCCACCCTTTCTTTAGTCAAAAAAAAAAAAAAAATCATTGCCTTATATACTTCACCCCCAGAAATTAGTAATAGCTTACTAATAGAACATTGGCCATGTACTGCAACATATACATGCAACATATAGAAAATACATGTTGCGGGTGCCTGGGTGGCTCAGTGGGTTAAGCCGCTGCCTTCGGCTCGGGTCATGATCTCAGGGTCCTGGGATCGAGTCCCACGTCGGGCTCTCTGCTCAGCAGAGAGCCTGCTTCCCTTCCTCTCTCTCTCTGCCTGCCTCTCTGCCTACTTGCGATCTCTCTCTCTCTCTCTCTCTCAAATAAATAAATAAATAAAAATCTTAAAAAAAAAAAAAAAAAAAGAAAATACATGTTGCACCTCTAAATTTCACCAAGAAGCTTCTTTTTCAATACAGCTTAGATAAAAGTTTTTTTTAAAAATCTGTCTCTGGAAATTTTCAACTTTCTACTGTCTCACGTATTTTTATTTAAAAATAAAAGAGAGTTTATTTACAATAATTAGTGTGAAACAAGTAACTCTGGCTTGAAGCTATAAAATTTAAAATAAGAAAGAGGGCAATTATTTTAATCTGAGGGTTTTTGAAGGGGTGGGGGGTGGGAGGTCGGGTACCAGGTGGGGGGTATTATAGAGGGCATGGGTTGCATGGAGCACTGGGTGTGGTGCAAAAATAATGAATACTGTTATGCTGAAAATAAATAAAAAATAAATTTAAAAAAAAAAAAAAGAAAAGAAGAGGGCAATTAGACTGCCAAACAGCCTCTCAGGAAGGACCAAGGTGCTAGGAAAGGTTAGATGAGTCAAAGATTAGGAAAGATGAGATGGGTCAAAAAGAGCCAAAGACCACCCTTAGTCAGGACTGCAGTTTAGGTTAGATTCATCTTTCTAGTTCTTTCATTTCTGAAGGTGAAATTTCCATTCTATTTAGCCAAAGAATGCCTTTGTTTTAAAACAAAACCTTTACGGTTGTAAACACCTCAATGCCTTTCTTTTGAGGGTGAGGGGACTCTTTCAAGTAAGCTAAACCACTAAATTTCATGTAATGTTCAAATATGTTCATGTCCAGTGGGGGGTTTATTTCCCCGAGGTAAGAAAATCAAAACACAAGTGAAGAAGGACCGTGTGCCTGGCTCCCAGGGTCCAAGTCTTGGCAGTATCGAGAGCTTTGTAGTATGTTTTTCTAATAGTTTACTCAGTTCTTTTAACGCATGTTGGTCTTGCAGTGACTGAATCACACTCTCCATCCGCCCCCCACCCCCACCACCGAAAATAAAACTAGAAGTTCTGGAAATTCAGCCCAAATATGTTTTAAATTTCTTTTCAAATGAAGGGCCGTGACGATTCCTTATCTAGAAAATAAAGGTGAGTAACTTCGGAATATGCCAGCTAATTGGTCATCTCAGGCAAGCTCCTTTCCTTACTTAAAATGTACTGATAAGCTGACATAAATTAATTTAGAATTCTAAGTTTGGACATCTAGAAGTTATGCATCAGAATTAGGTGCAACATCCTCTGGTTGCTTCAATTCCAGCATCCACACCAGAAGGCACTAATGCTGGAAGCCCAGGTTCAAGGCAATTAGGATGGTAATTTTAATGGAGTAAGGAGCAGCATATGGAAGCAATTAGGAGTGGGGTTAAAAGCCAGATGGCCTGGGTTTAACTCCTGGCTCTCCTATTGGCAAGCTATTTGATGGCACTATTTTCTCCTCTGTAAAATGGGAACAATAATAATAGTACATAATCTGCCTTCACTGAGCTACTGTAGAGATTAAATGAGTTAAACCTCAAAGAGTAGGAGGTATATTTATACTTCTAAGTGATTACAGCAATTCATCCATAAAAACATTTGTTTGCCCTTAAAAAATAGTTTTGTAGGTGCCAAGTAGTTAAACATAGAAAAACTCTGAGTACAGTGGGCTAATCAAGACATACCGCAGAGTTTTGGCATTTGGAGGACTCCGTTTCTCACTGACCCAAAGATTAAACCAATAAAGCTCTAACTGTAGGAGTCAGACCAAGATCAATGGAGATAAAAATTTCATCTTTGTTATTAATAAAGCTGTGGAGGGACATCTGGGTGGCTCAGTCAGTTAAGTGTCTAACTCTTGACTTCAGTGCAGGTCACGGGTCAGGGGCCTGAGACTCAACCCTGTATCAGGCTCTGCACTCAGCTTGGAGTCTGCATGTCCCTCTCCCTCTGCTCCTCCATCCCCTGACCCCCATCCCCCTAATCACTCTCTCTCTAAAATAAAATAAAATAAAATAAAGCAAGCAAGCTGCTGGAGACCAGGCTATAGGTCTGTAGACTCAATGGGCTTGCTAATACTTACCTGTTAGACTCATCTAGCTATTGATAAGGGAGGCTCTGAACTACCATGACCCTCCTACCACCCCCACCAGGAGGATCTGCTCCTGTAAGATTGCTGGAATGAGGGAGCAAGGCAGAAGCTACTGTGCACACAGGCAGAGTCCAAAGGAAAAGGGAAGGAAGGAGGCTCTGGGTCCTGTACACTGCCCCCACCCCACCGCCCATCCCCACCCCCACCTTAGACAGCAATTAGAGAAGTCACTATTGGGGGAGGGGAGAGTGAGCAAAGAAGTTCAAGAGACTTGAAGTGTTATTTTGGGGCTGTCCCTCCAAGTGAAAATGTAAAGAATGAGACCTAGGAAGAAGTAGGAGAATACGCATTCCCATCTCATCATGTAGCCACAGTGAAAAAGCCACTCTGTGCCATCCAATCAGGTAGCCACAAGACACATATGGCTATTTAAATCTAAACTTAAAAATCCAAACTGGGACACCTGGGTGGCTCAGTTGGCTAAGCATCTGCCTTAGGCTCAGGTCATGATCCAGGGGTCCTGGGATGGAGCGCCACATTGGGCTTCCTGCTCAGCAGGGTGTGTGCTTCTCCCTCTCCCTCTCGCACTCTCTCAAATAAATAAATAAATAATCGTTTTTAAAAAACCTAAATTAATTAAAATTAAATACAATTTTAAATTCAGTTCCTCAATTGCACTAGCCAAATTTTAAGGGCTCAGTATCTACATGGGGCTTATGGTCTTCACATTAGGTGGCACAAAGTTATATTTCCCTCACTGCGGAAAGTTCTATTGGACAAGTGCTGGGACACACAGATCATGACCTCATGGAAACTTGTCTAAATGTGTAATTCGTTTTAAAGCAATGCTAATAATATGCCCATTGGACTAGTTTTCTTCTGCCTGCTGCTTGCATGTACACTTGCCTTCCATGCGTCAATCCATAGATAGTTTTGCAAGAACATGCAAGCATGTGTACTATAACATGGAAAATACAACTAAATTAAGAATGAAGACCAAGAGAAATACAAACTACAATTCCAAGGCTAGAGGGCAAACTGGAACACAGATAAGCTGGCCGTGAGGTCCTACAGAGTTAGGAGATTTGAGACATACATTTGATTCCTGCCTTTCTGGGTCTCACCCCAAAGAATGTGATAAGTGAACACACTAGAGTGTGGAGTATTAGTGAACAAGTGATTTCAGTCTAACATTTATCCCTGTTAGAGCATGTACAGGGGGCTCTTTAAGTGCACAATTTTTACGAATACCTGAAGTAGGAATATACCTAGCATTGCCACTGAAATATTCAATTCCAAATAATACAACAGTTAAACGTGTGGCATACTTTAATTGTTGCTAATTCCTCTATAACCCGACACCATTTCTGGCATAAAGTAGTTGCCAAAAAAAAATTTTTAATGCATACTTCTTAGAATTCTATGTATGTCAGTTTTAAAAAAAAACGTTGAAGGTTCAGGTTAACTATCTAGCTGCAGCAAAACTCTTTCACTGTAATCATTTTAATTGAAAGTAGAACTCAAACAAGTGGCATGAAGCCCTTTCTTCTTAAGCAAAGACTCCTGACTGTATCTTAGCTTTTTTCTTAATTAGAGCATGTAGATGTATATTAGTACCCCACTCATCCAGAACACCCTGAACTTTTAAAGTTTTTAACATTTTCTCCCTCTGTCTTCTTTCTTACAAAAAAAGACTGACATTCATTCAGCCGACACTTACTGTCTGCCCCCTACGATCCAACACGGCACTAGGTGTGAAAGAGCCGGCAAATCAACATGCTCTTTGCCTTCAAGAGTCTTGTAGTCATCTCAGTTGAGACAATCACAGCACATAAGGCTGGAAGGGATCTTGGAGATCATATAATGGTCTAGCACCTTGATGTGACACATGAAGAAACCAAAGGCAGAGAACAAAGACTGCTATCACTGAAGGAATGGAGCAGACCCAGCTCTAACCCAGGTCCCTTTGGTGTACTTCCACTATATAGATACCCCCAGCTTTTTGGGTGTTTGCATTATAACACTTCATTTTACAGAAGACCTACATTAGTGCTTGTTTTCACTAACTGAAAGAAACCCAAAAAGAATTTTTACTTTTATGAAAAAAGGAAAAGCAAAAATAGCATTCAGCCTTTGCTTTGCAGCAAGCCCTTACAAAGGTCATGTGCACAGGGAGCAGTAACAGCCCCACCAAGTTCTTTCCCAGGGGAGCTAACCTCAGCATTTTGACATGAAGACGCCATAACTTTGAATGGTCTGTGAACATTTGTGTTTTATCTCATTTTGTGTATCCGTTAGCAAGATGTGTCCTGAGGTATCAGAAAGGCCTAAGACATTATTTTAGGGCTCTGGGAATACTCAAAAAGTTGTCCATATAAATTAATGGTAATTGTTTCTTTGCTTTGCATCAGGTCAGCTTATTCGAGGCTCATAGAAATGCTCTGCTTTCAGATAACAAAGGAAACCTACCTATATCTGTCTCCATCTTTCCTACAGGGTGTTTTCTTCTAACAGATGCACTAATGTACTGTTGTTAATCTTTAATGAGCTGGAAAGTAAGCTGGATAAGCTAATTTAAATTGTGTCTAATATTAAAGTAAATACAGCTGACCCTCCAACATGGGAGAAAGAGGCACCAACCCTCACATGCAGTCAAAAATCTGTGTGCAGGGCACCTGGGAGACTTAGTTGGTCGAGCATCTGCCTTTGGCTCAGGTCATGATCCCAGGGTCCTGGGATTGAGCCCCACATTGGGCTCCCAGCTCCATGGGGAATCTGCTTCTCCTTCTGACCTTCTCCCCTCTCATGCTCTCTCTCCCCCACTCTCAAATAAATAAATAAATAAATAACCTTTTTAAAAAATCCATGGGTAACTTCTGACTCCACCAAAGCTTAGCTATTAATAACCTCTTGTTGCCCAAAAGCCTTTTTGATAACATAAACAGTCGATTAGCACTTATTTTGGTATGTTGTATGTATTATACATGGCATTCTTATAATAAAGTAAGCTAGAGAAATGAAAATGTTATTAAGAAAGTTGTAAGGAAGAGGAAATACATTTATAGTATTATACCATGTATATCGGCCGGGGGGATGGGGCAGGGACCACATACAAGGGGACCCATGCCATTCAAACCCATGTTGTTTGAGAGTCAATTGTAAAATGTGAAAATGCAGCAGACTGTCCTACGTACAAGGAGCAGAGGCCACAGAACACGGACTGTGAGACCTCTGTCTTGGCTGTGCCAACACCTTTGTGCTTATTTTTGGTTTTCAGCTATTTTCCAAAGAACCGAGGTTGTTAGGGACATAAACCCTTTTCTCTTTAGAGGGTGAGCTCTTTTGCAGCTGGCCGGTCCCATGTCTCCTTAGCACAGGCTATTCTAGAAGATCAGTATGCACAGACAGTGCATTAATGAAAAAGTTTTCTGAAAGGGAATGGTTAGGAGTCTCCACTGAGTAATTCTTATAAATAGATCTTGGGGCAACTTCTTTTTCCTGTGGGAAAATGTCTCAAATTTAATGAAGAACACAGCTTAATACATAAAACTGCACTCTACACAAAAATTGTCCTAAGTAATCTAGTGTGTATTTGACATAAAGACTACAATAACTTGAATTTTTCATCTCTGACCCGATTACCTCTTACTGCCCTTCAGTTAATATGAGCTACAGTTCATCACATGTATTATCATCATTGAAATGATGCCCTGAATTTTAACAAGGAAACTGTAACATAGGCAGCTTGAGAATATAAATTATAGTGCATTTGATACATATGTAAAGCAAAAGCTCATATCCCCAGGGGTACAGGTCTGTGAATCACCATGTTTACACACTTCACAGCACTCACCAAAGTACATACCCTCCCCAATGTCCATAATCCCACCCCCTTCCCCCAAACCCCCTCCCCCCAGCAACCCTCAGTTTGTTTTGTGAGATTAAGAGTCACTTATGGTTTATCTCCCTCCCAATCCCATCTTGTTTCATTTATTCTTCTCCTACCCACTTAAGCCCCCATGTTGCATCACCACTTCCTCTGGAGCATTTTAAAAGCTCTTATTTATATGAAGTGATTGACAGCTTAATTTAAAATCTTTTGTGTCTACTAATTTAAAAGATCACAAGGGAAATTGAAAAAGAGATAACTACTTAAGCTTATCTGAGTTACCACACTATTCAAAGTAATTAATCAATGTTTTCAAAAGCATTTTATAATTGAGACTTTTTACTAATACATTCTGGTATTCTCTTCTTAATTATTATGAATTAGCATAGACTTACCAAACTTGCAAATGTAAATGCTTCAGTATATATGCTATTTTAATCTGAGATAAATTCTGTAACAATACTAAATACTCACAGCAACAAATTGGTTATTTTCTAATTTAATGACGTCTCCCACTTTGACATTCATCCATTTTTCATTCTGTAGTCTAAGAACACAAACAAAATTAATTGTTTTCAGGAATAGAGAATAATCAAGGGAATGTATTCACATGGCACATCATATAACAGAAGCAGATAAGACTTTTCTAGAATGCTAAATTCCAAGGACCTTGCAAAACAGTCTTTCACCTGAGTGGTGTGGGAACTAAGGCTCAGAGAGGCCAAGTGATTTGCCCAAGGATACCCAGTGAGTTAGGGGTATCCCTGGGACTAAACTCAAGATGCCTAACTCTTGACTGTGTGATCTTTCCATCACCCACAGTGACAGCTTTAAATACCAGCTATTAACTCTTGCTTGTGTTTCCTTGACCAGAACAGTGGCCAGTTGGGATGGGTGGGGAGCAGTAATAAATTCAGTCATTGACATTCCTTTGACTCTATATTTAAAAAATATAGAAATAAAACATCACTGCCATTGTCTCCGAAGTTTGAAGTTTGTTTAACCAGAGGCAAAAGAAAGAGGTCCACGGCCAATAGCTAAAATAGAAGTAAGAGGAAAAGGATAAAAATTTTGTAAAGGACATAAACAACAATGAATGATAAAAACAGCCTTGGAAGACTGAATGTGAAAGAACACCTACCAATCATCCATCAACACTGTGGCTAAAGGACAGGCTTGGTGGCCATTTAATGGCTAGGACCAGCAGCTTAGAATTGAGAACAATGGGGCCAAGACGCTGCCCTGCTTTCTTTTAGGCTTACTATATAATGGAGTCCCTAGTCTACCCTTTGCCAGATTCAAAAGGGTTTATGATAAAAAGCTATTGTGTTTAGTTGGTTGGGCCCCCTGCGACACATAGGGGAGACGGGCCCTCTGGAAACAAACCACCTGTGGCAGTCTACCATGATGTTAATCGCCCCTTCTGAAATTCCCTAAAACATAAACCAGCTTTGTTTTCTGAGTTAAAAGCTTTCCACACACTTCTTTCCTAGCAATCCCTTTTTAAAAGAATGGGCTTGGATGAGAAGGACAGGTTCCCCAACAAGTGAAGGTGGGCATATTCATTTCATTCTGCAGTTTAAAAAAAAAAAAAACAAAAACCTAATTTACTTGTTTTATAGGCTGGAAAACAGTTTTAAATATTTATACAACTGTGAAATATGCCTCACACTATCAACCCTGCTGGGTCATTTGGCTTAAACACTCAAAGAATTTTTCTTTAATACGGATCCAAGTACATGTTGTTCTGGAAAGTTTTCAATTGCAGCATTTTCATCTCTAGCCAAAATTCAATCGCTTTTCCAATGCCACACTTTCCTGCACTTTATCTAGCTCAACAACAATGGGAGAACCTAGGAAGCCTTCTAAATCTCATTTTATTTATTTTTACAGATATGGATTATGTCCTGGTTTATTCCTCCTGGACACCACCTCCTTTGGAGCATTAGTGACATTTCTCAGGGGACAGTATCTCAGATTAAAGTTGATATGAACGGACTGAGATAGAGACCCTGTCTTTATTTATACAAAATGCCCTGCTACTGAATTGCCCTTAAGTCTCTACTGAAAGTGCCATCTGCTTTAAGGAGAAGCTCAGATGATACGAAGTTTCATTTCCAAACTTATTCCTCCTTCCCATCTACTATAAGGTCTAGGAAAGACTGCACCCTAACTTTTCCACCCAAATGGAAAATCAAAGTAAAAAGGGAACCAACTCTACAGGATCTCTTACACATTCCAAAACTCATGTTTTATAGTTAAGGTTGAACAGATAAACAGCAACAGTCACTATTTGGGAGAACAAACCAAAACCTGAGTTTTCTCACATAAGTTCTAACTTGTTTTTTTAAGTCTAGTATCTTATTATTCCCTCTGTAAAACCAAAGCAATTGAAAAGAAATTAGTATAAGTGTGCCGGTGTCCATGGGAATTACAGTAGGTCATGTGTGATATCTTGGCCAAACCCCTTATTTGTGTATATATCTGTCAAAAAATCTGTTAACCCCAAACAAAGGAGGTATTTTGAAAAATACTATTTCCTAGTCTATCTTAGCAGGTAATGATAATACTAGGATCTCAGAGGTATATTTCAATGAGCATTCAGGATCATAGCTACAAAAGTATCCAAACTTACTGAACAAGTATAAGCTGATAAAGACCTGCAAGTGAATTTAAATAATCTGTATCCCACCATTTTTACTGTCCTACCCACTACTAACACCACTGATGACACAACATCAAAGACATACCAGCAGGAGCAGCAGACAGGAAGATTTGCTTTAAAGCTCATCTTTGAAATATTTCTCAACTTCTTCTAAGATTTTAGCTTAAACAGCAACTGCATTTCGTCATCATCCTTAAATAATGAAAACACGCTCCCTGTCTCTCCATGTGTAGTGCAGCTGTTCTTGGGGCTTGTGTTTGAATCAAGCTTACATCACAGTTCTGTGAGGGAGAACAGGATGGCCTCATGGGCTGTGATGACGACACCCAGCTCCACAGACCTACACCAACAAACTCTGCCTTTACCTTGGTCAAGGAAAGCTCTTCTGCTCTCATAAAGGAATTACAGTATATGTATATTCCAAAAGCAAGTTAATTCATTTCATTGCACTGAATCCAGAAATTCCAAAATTTTAAAATAAGCTTCAGTTTTCAGTATCATCACGTAACTATTCCAGGTTTTGAAATGATATAATCTAATGATATAAATGATATATCTGATGATTATATGATTATAATTATATGATTATATGATTAATGATTATATCATTATATAAATGATATAATCTGATGATATAATGATATAAATGGTTCTTTCAATCAGGCTGTGGCTGCCTTAATGATAGAGACTTCACCTTAGTAAACTCACAAGCCAGTTGTTAAATAATTAGCCAAAATTCCAGAAAGGGATTCATGAAATTTAAATTCCAAAGTCACCATAAAACATATGAAGTTAAACTTCCACAGAATGGTAACTAGAATTACCTTAAGAAAGGAACTTTTAAAAAATACACCCACTAACTACATGCCTATTCTTAGAACATCAGAGAATCTGAGTTCTGAGAAAATGTGGTGAGAGTTGGCAACTGTATATAGTAATAGTTTGATAAATTGGTCTGAATCTGCTTCCTCCTGATGAGACATCTAGAGACTTGAGAATGTAATTTTGAGTGAGAGAGCACCTACCATGCTCCCTGCCATTGAACTATTAGCTCCAGAGGCTAGAAATCAAGCATTTGCTCTGAGCAAGATACCAAGCCCATTGCTGAAGCATAAGGGCAGAAGGAGATCTTGTGGGCTCCATAAGTCTCCTGTCATCCTTTCCATACTTCAATACTCTGACTGCCTATTAGCAACATAGATTCCTGAAAAGATAATTTCTTCAAAGCTACAGATGACATGTTGGAGTACTAAAGAGACAATCAAGAAGGTTGACATAACCGACCTCCCCTCATTAACCAGACAATCCACATACAATATGTTTGGTTTCTTCTCTCAAGCCCACGTAAGACCTATAACTTACAAAAATATTTTCCTGCCCAGACAGATCTTACTTTATACATCACTGCATCCTCATGACCTAGAATAATGCCTAATTTCTAGTATGCACTCAATAAATTTTTGTTGACTGAATGAAAATACAGAATCATTATTGCCAAAAACACTTGTTGAGTGATAGCATTTCCCTGAATGCCTAATAAGAATTATAATAACCAACATTTATTTAGTGCTTACTGTATTCCAGGGACTGTGCTGAAGCCTTCATGTACAGGGTTTCCAAATAAAACAAGTGATACTCAATTAAATTTGAATTTCAGATAAACAAGTCATTTTTTAGTGTAAGTGCCCCTATACAATATTTGGAATATACTTATACTAAAACATTATTATTCTGGACTTCAAATTTAACTGGGCATTCTGTATTTTAGTTTTCTACGCCTGGCAACTCCAGTCATGGATCTTATCTCATTTAATCCTCACAACAACCCTGCAAGATAGGTACTGTTGCTACTCCCATTTTATAGAATAGAAAACTGAGGGTCAGAGAAAGAGAGACATTTGCCCTATTTTGCAACATCTATCAAAAATTTTAATGCTCACCTACTTTGAAATAGATATTTCCTCTAAAACAACTGATCATACAGGAGCTCAAAGATGGATGTACAACAATATTTATTGCAATATTAGCTTATAAACTATCAATACACATTAATAAGGATTAGATAGACATACCATGGTATACCTATTTAGTTATGGCTCATCTACTCGATGGAATGAATACAGTTCAATAAAATAAAAATTTTATTCAAAAATAATAAGATAGGTCTATATGTGCTAATATAAAATATCCTCTCAGTTACATACTAGATTAAAAATAAGCATTGCAGAACACTGCATATAGACGATGAGATTCTAACTGTGGTTTGAAGCAGGAACATACCTACACAAAACTCTATTCTTACATACACAGAAAATTTCTTGAAAGACACAAGAAACTATTCAGTAATTGCTACTAGAAAAAGGAAATGAACAAAAACTGGAATGGAAAGGAGACATCATTTTATGATATACATCTGTGTGCTGTTAGAATTTGGGGTGTCACATAAATTGATTAAAGGACAACTGGGGAGGAAAAAAATATAGAAGAAAAGAAAACTCTTCCAAGGTCACATGTAAGTGGCAGAGCCAAGACTGGAACCTGAATCTGTCTGACTAGAAAGCCCATGTTCTTAATACATCTATATTTATTATTTTTTGCTACATTTTCAGTGGTAATTATGTTTTGCCTCTTTAGAAAGAAAATGAACCCTAAAGAGCAAAAGGATTTGAACGCAGCAAAGAACATACTACCGTATTTAAAATCTGCTGATCCCAAGACAGCTTGCAGTCATGGCCCCCTGACACAAATGCTCAGTAGACAGCAGCAATTTGTTTTTTTCTAATTCCACTGCTGTCAGAACCACACTAGAATAAGACATAAAGCTTGGCCCTAATCCTCTAACAACAGACTGGTGAACAGGATTTTATTACATTAGAATGAGCATCATACTCATATCTTTGGAATCTATTTATTTTGAAAAATACAAATGTTCCCCTCCTTTTTTTCCTTTCTTATTCACACAGTGCTTGTGCTGTGTCAGAGTCACCAGGGAGGTCTGAAATCAGCTGCTGAAGGATGCTCTCCTATGGCAGTGGAAAGTGGGGGTGGCGGGAGGAAGGCAAGGTGATAAAAGACGTAGTCCTTCAGCACGGATAATTTAATGATTTGTTGAGGAAAAGTAATCAATTGTATAGATGTCCTGCCTAATTTATAGAAATCCTTGAAAATTCTGTTGTGCATTATTTGGATGCACACACACACATATAATTTAGCCTTCCTATTCTTAAAACAGAATAATCGATTTGCTAAGTTTCACCTGAACAATAAGCCTACTAAAAGTTGTACAGAAAGTGTGTTCTCTTTAATCATTTCCCTAAACTGAAACCCTTCTTCTGAATCATCCTCTTAAGATCCTGTCTTCCATAAAATTTTAGTAGGATTCTATTAACAGATGCCTAATTAATGCTAAGACCACAAGAAAATTGGAAGAAAATTATTTCAAAGGAAGACTATTACATCTGCTCTCATAGATGAATGCTGAAGGAAATGCCTTCCATGGAGAAAACAGCCTTATTTAGGTACAGTCTGATTTGTGGGCAGCAGATTCAGAAGATCATCTACGTGCAAGAAGTTTATCAGCAAGAGGGAGGAAGCAAGATGGCAGGGGAGTAGCAGACTAAAATATCATCAGGTTCAGGAGTTCAGCCAGATAGTTACCAAACTATTCTGAACACCTATAAACTCAACAGGAGATCAAAGGGAAGAAGAACAGCAATTATAGGAACAGAAAGGCGACCACTTTCTGAAAGGTAGGATGTGCAGAGAAGTGAATCCAGAGCAACGGGAAGATAGACTGGAGGGGGGAGGCCAGCTCCTGGCAAGTGGTGGAGCAGCGGAGCACAAAATCCGAACTTTAAGAAGTCTGCTCCACTGAGGGATGTCACTCCAGACACTAAGTCAGGGGTAGAGCCCCCACAGGAACAGTGTGGTCTCAGGACCCGTGGAGTCACAGAAACACCAGGGGTGTCTCAGTGTGTCAGAGCTCCCAGGTATTGGAGTAGGAAATCTGGCTGCACAGACAGAGCCGAGGTGGGACCTGTCAGCTCGGGGTTACCTTAAACTGTGATCCAAGGCACAGTCAGACCACTGCTCTTTGAGCAGGGTCCCCACAAGTAGTAGATCCAGAGAGACCAGATACTCCTCTCCAAATGGATCAGTGTACCAGAGATAGAAATGCTTGGTCACAGGCCAGGGGAGCTCAGAGTGCAGCTAGAGACCAGGAAAATGGGAGGGAATGACAGCTTTTCTCTGAAGGCACAGTGAGGAGTGGGGGCCTGAGCTCTCAGCTCCTACAAGGCTGGAGATTTGGAGACTGCCATCCTCATTTCCATCCTCCAAAGCTGTACCAAAAGCATTCAGGAAACAAAAGCTCCAAGGAGCAAACCCAAGCAGATTACTTAGCCTGGCCCCTGGCAAAGGCAGAGCAATTCCCCCTTGCACATAGACATTTGAGAATCACAACAGGCCCCACCCCCAGAAGACCAGCAAGAGCATCCAGGCAAGACCAAGTTCACCAGTCACTGAGAACTCTAGAGCTAGGGGAAAGCAACACATAGAAATCATGGCTTTTTTCCCATGACCCTTTAGTCTTTCAAAGTTAAATTTTTTTAATTTTATTTTTTTGTACTCTGTTTTTTTTTTAATTTTTCTCTTTCCTATTTTAATGTTTTTTAACTACCTTCTCTTATCAATATATTTTTTAAAAATCTTTTTAAATATTCCTTCTTAAAATCACATTTTATCCCTTCATTGCATTTAACCTTGTTTTTTGTATACATATAGGGGTTTTTTTCTTTAAAATTTTGGGATACAATTTCCTCTAATAGATCAAAATATACTCTAAATCTAGTGTATGGTTTTATTCTAGTCTCGGGCCTGATTGCATTCTCTCCTCTTTTTTTTTTTCTTTCTCCAATCAACTTCTTATCTTGTCAATTCCTTTTTTAGAATCTTTTTTAATTTTCATCCTTATAGTCATATTCCATACCTTCATCATGTTTACTCATATTTTTATATAAGTTCTTTTTTTCTTTAAAATTTTGGGAGGTAGTTTCTTCTAATGAAACAGAATACACCCAAAATCAAGTGGGTTGCTCTGTTCTGCTCACCAGTCATACACATACACACACACACACACACACACACACACACACACACACACACAAATACATACATACATTTTTCCCTCCTCTTTCTTCTCCCCCTGGTTTTGAGTCTCTTCTGATTTGGTTACCATATATTTTTCTGGAGTCTTTGCCATTCTTTTAGTACTTTGTTCTCTCATTCATCTATTCTTATCTGGATAAAATAACAAGGCAGAAAAATCACCACAAAAAAAAGAACAAGAGGTAGAACCAATGGCTAGGGACCTAATCAATATGGACATCAGTAATGTCTCATAACTAGAGTTCAGAATAACGATTATCAAAGTGATAGCTGGGTTCGAAAAAAGCATGGAAGATGTTAGAGAATCTCGTTCTGGAGAAATAAAAGAACTAAAATCTAACCACGTTGAAATAAAAAAAAATATTAAGGAGATGCAATAAAAAATGGAGGTGTTTACTGCTAGGATAAATGAGGCAGAACAGAGAATTAGTGATATAGAAGACCAAATAATAGAGAATAGAGAAACTGAGCAAAAGAGAGACAACTACTGGACCACAAGGGGAGAATTCAAGAGACGAGTAATACCAGAAGATGAAACAATATCAGAATATTGGGATCCCAGAAAAAGAAGAAAGAGAGAGTGGGGGAGAACGTATATTGGAGGAAATTATACTAGAGAATTTCCCTAATATAGTGAAGGGAACAAGCAATCAAAGTCAAGGAGGCACAGAGAACCCCTTTCAAAATGAATAAAAATAGATCCACACCCCATCATCTCATAGTAAAACTTACAAATCTTAGTGACAAAGAGAAAATCCTGAAAACAGCTCAGGACAAGAGGTCTATAACATACAGTGGTAGAAATATTAGATTGGCAGCAAATCTATCTGCAGAGACCTGGCAGGCCAGAAAGGCCTGGCATGATATATTCAGAGCACTAAATGAGAAAAATATACAGCCAAGAATACTATATACAGCTAGGCTGTCACTGAAAATAGAGAGAGAGATTTAAAAAAAGAAAAAGAAAAACTTCCAGGACAAAGTTAAAAGAATTTGCAAACACCAAACCTGCCTTACAGGAAATACTGAAAGGGGTCCTCTAAGCAAGGAGAGAACCTAAAAGTAACAGACCAGAAAGGAATAGAGACAACATGCAGTAAAGTCACCTTATAGGCAATACAATGGCATTAAATTCATATCTTTCAACAGTTACCCTGAATGGGCTAAATGCCCCAATCAAAAGACACAGGGTATGAGAGTGGATTAAAAGAAAAAATCAATATGCTGCCTACAGGAAACTCATTTTAGACCCAAAGACACCTCCAGATTTAAAGTTAAGGAGTGGAGAATCATTTACCATGCTAATGGACATCAAAAGAAAGGTGGGGTGGCAATCTTTATATCAGACAAATTAGATTTTAAGCCAAAGAATATAATAAAGGATGAGGAAGGACACTATATCATACTTAAAGGGTCCTTCCAACAAGAAGATCTGACAATTTTAAATATCTATGCCCCTAACATGACAGCAGCCAATTATATAAACTGATTAATAACAAAATCAAAGAAACACATCAACAATAATACAGTAATAGTAGGGGACTTTAACACCCCCTCACTGAAATGCACAGATCATCTAAGCAAAAGATTAAGAAGGAAATAAAGGCTTTAAATGACACATTGGACCAGATAGACATCACAGATATATTAAGAACATGCCAACCCAAAGCAACAGAATACACATTCTTCTCTAGTGCACATAGAACATTCCCCAGGATAGATCACATCCTGGGTCACAAATGAGGTTTCAACCAGTAACAAAAGATTGGAATCATTCCCTGCATCCTTTCAGACAACAGTGCTCTGAAACTAGAACTCAATCACAAGAGGAAAGTTGGAAAGAACCCAAATACATCGAGGCTAAAGAGCATCCTACTAAAGAATGAATGGGTCAACCAGGAAATTAAAGAAGAATTGAAAAAATTCTTGAAAATGAAAACACAATTGTTCAAAGTCTTTGGGACACAGCAAAAGCAGTCCTGAGATTTAAGTATATAGCAATACAAGCCTTTCTCAAGAAACAAGAAAGGTCCCAAGTATACAACTTAACCCTACACCTACAGGAGCTAGAGAAAGAACAACAAAGAAAGCCTAAACCCAGCAGCAGACGAGAAATGAAAAAGATCAGAATATAAATCAATGAAATAGAAACCAAAAGAACAGTAGGACAAATAAACAAAACTAGGAGCTGGTTCTTTGAAAGAATTAATAATATTGATAAACCCCTGGCCAGACTTATCAAAAAAAAAAAGAGAAAGGACCCAAATTAATAAAATTATGAATGAAAGAGGATAGATTGCAACCAACACCAAAGAAATACATACAATTATAAAAACATATAATGAGCAACTATACACCAGTAAATTAGACAATCTGGAAGAAATGGATGCATTCCTGGAGACATATAAACTTACCAAAACTGAACCAGGAAGAAATAGAAAACCTGAACGGACCTATAATCAGTAAGGAGATTAAAGCAGTCATCAAAAATCTCCCAACAAACAAGAGCCCAGGGCCACATGGCTTCCCAGGGGAATTTTACCAAACATTTAAGAAAAATTAATACCTATTCTCCTAAAACTGTTCCAAAAAATAGAAATGGAAGGAAAACTTCCAAACTCAATTTATGAGGCCAGCATTACCTTGATCCCAAAACCAGACAAAGATCCCATCAAAAAGGAGAATTACAGACCAATATCCTTGATGAACACATATGCAAAAATTCTCACCAAAATACTAGCCAATGGGATCCAACAGTACACTAAAAGGATTATTCACCACGACCAAGTGGGATTTATTCCTGTGCTGCAAGGTTAGTTCAACATTCACAAATCAATCAGTGTGATACAATACAATAATAATAGAAAGAACAAGAACGATATGATACTCTTAATAGATGCTGGAAAAGCATTTGAAAAAGTACAGCATCCTTCCTTGATCAAAACTCTTTACAGTGTAGGGATAGATGATACATACCTCAATATCATCAAAGCCATCTATGAAAAACCCACTAGGAATATAATTCTCAATGGGGAAAAACTGAAAGCTTTTCCGCTAAGGTCAGGAATGTGGCAGGGATGTCCACTATCACCACTGCTATTCAGCATAGTACTAGAAGTCCTAGCCACAGCAATCAGACAACAACAACAAATTTAAAGACATCTGAATCGACAAAGAAGTCAAACTCTCATTCTTTGCAGATGATATGATATGTAGAGGCAAAGAATCTACACTCAGAAAACTATAAAGTACTCATGAAAGAAATTGAGGAAAACACAAAGAAAGGTAAAAACATTCCATGTTCATGGATTGGAAGAACAAATATTGTGAAAAATTCTATGCTGCCAAAAGCAATCTACACATTTAATGAAATCCTATCAAAACACCATCAACATTTTTTTCAAAAAAGAAAATGGAACAAATAATCCTAAAATTTATATGGAACCAGAAAAGACCCTGAATAGCCAGAGGAATGTTGAAAAAGAAAACCAAAGCTGGTGGCATCACAATTCCAGACTTCAACCTCTATTACAAAGTTGTAATCATCAAGACACTATGCTACTGGCACCAAAACAGAGACATAGATCAATGGAACAGAATAGAGAGCCCAGAAATGGACCATCAACTCTATGGTCAACTAATCTTCAACAAAGCAGGAAAGAATGTCCAATGAAAAGAAGGTAGTCTCTTCAACAAATGGTGTTGGGGAAAATTGGACAGCCACATGCAGAAGAATGAAACTGGACCATTTCCTTACACCACACACAAAAATAGACTCAAAATGGATGAAAGACCTCAATTTGAGACAGGAATCCATCAAAATCCCTGAAGAGAACACTGGCAGCAACCTCTTTGACCTCAGCTGCAGCAACTTCTTCCTAGAAACTTTGTCAAAGGCAAGGATGCAAGGGCAAAAATGAACTACTGGGACTTCATCAAGATCAAAAGCTTTTACACAGCAAAGGAAACAGTCAACAAACCAAAAGACAATAGAATGGGAGAAGATATTTGCCAATGACATATCAGATAAAGGGCTAGTATCCAAAATCTATAAAGAACTTATCAAACTCAACACCCAATGAACAAATAATCCAATCAAGAAGTGGGCAGAAGACATAACAGACATTTCTGCAAAGAAGACATCCAAATGGCCAGCAGACACATGAAAAAGTGCTCAACATCACTCAGCATCAGGGAAATACAAATCAAAACCACAGTGAGATACCACCTCACACCAGTCAGAATGGCTAAAATTAACCAGTCAGGAAATGACAGATGCTGGTGAGGATGCAGAGAAATGGGAACCCTTCTACCTTGTTGGTGGGAATGCAAGCTCGTGCAGCCACTCTGGAAAACAGTATGGATGTTCCTCAAAAAGTTGAAAATAGAGCTACCCTACCACCCAGCAATCACACTACTGGGTATTTACCCTAAAGATACAAATGTAGTGGGGTGCCTGGGTGGCTCAGTGGGTTAAGCCTCTGCCTTTGGCTTAGGTCATTGTCTCAGGGTTCTGGAATCAAGCCCTGCCCTGGGCTCTCTGCTCAGCAGGGAGCCTGCTTCTCCCTCTCCTTCTGCCTATTTGTGATCTCTCTCTCTCTGTCAAATAAATAAATAAAATCTTTCAAAAAAAAAAAAAGATACAAATATAGTGATCTGAAGAGGCACTTGCACCCAAATGTTTATACCAGAAATGTCCACAATAGCCAAACTATAGAGAGAGCCTAGATGTCCATCAATAGACTAATGGATAAAGAATATGTGGTGTGTGTGTACACACACGCACACACACACACACACAATGGAATATTATGTAGCCAAAAAAAATCTTGCCATTTGCAATGACTTTGATGGAACTAGAGGGCATTACGCAAAATGAAATAAGTCGGTCAGACAAAGAGAATTATCATATGATCTCACTGATATGAGGAATTTGAGAAACAATACAGAGGATCATAGAAGAAGGGAGGGAAAAATGAAACAAGATGGGATCAGGAGGGAGACAAACCGTAAGAGACTCCTCTCTCTCTCTGCCTGCCTCTCTGCCTACTTGTGATTTCTCTCTGTCAAATAAATAAATAAAATCTTTAAAAAAAAAAGACTCTTAATCCCACAAAACAAATTGAGAGTTGCTGGGTTGTGGGGGGGTAGGGAAAGGGTGGTTGGGTTATGGACATTCAGAGGGCATGTGCTATGGTGAGGGCTGTGAAATGTGTAAGCCTGATGATTCACAAACCTGTACCCCTGGGGCAAATACTACATTATATGTTAACTTAAAAATTGAGAAATATATATATAAATAAAGAATTTTATTTAAGTGTTCATGTTTCCCCCAAAATTAGAATTTTAATGGCAAGAGTAAAAAAGAAAAAGGAGAAGAAGAAGAAGTTTATCTGCAAGTCTTCTTTCCATTAGCACCTGTGGGAGAGTGGAGGAAACAGAGGGACAGAGGATGGAGCTGGGCTGTTGATACTGTAACAAAAAAAGTGTTCAGCCAAATTTATGGGGAGATCTGGAGATGGGGATAGGCCTTTAGAGTTGGATCAAGGGTGTCAGACCATTATACTTTGTGATTCTCACTGAATGCTGTATGACTCTAACAAGAAGAGGTGACTTTAGAAAAACAGCTCTCCTCAGCTGATGGGTTGGTTCCCAGAAGGGATTGACAGCTGAGTTTGATATAGGCAGCATTCCTGGTAGCTTGGGAAATATGTTCTGCAGTCTGGAAGGGGACTGTGGGTGGCACAGCAAAGCAGTCACTATAGAAAGCCCATTTCCCAATTTTACCACTGACATGCTCTTGTAATTAGAATGTTCCATTTCAGTTCTAAACTATTTCATCTTTCTCTATTTCCAGTGTCAGTCCTCTTAAGTCAACATGAGGAGCTCCCATGAGTCTGTGAACTCCCCACTCCATTTTACGAGTTTGGGAGAAAAATCTGTACAACTTTGGGTATTCCAATTCACTCCTTTTTCCAATGATTAGTAAATGAAGTTGAAAGATAAATCTTTAGTAGCTCACCATTAAAAAATACTCTACTGATAACCACTGACTACTCAAATATCCTAGAATTTCTACAGAGGGAAATTCACTATTTCATTATTCCTGAAATATTCCTCATATGAAGAACATATTTTAATTTAAAAAAATTACAAGAAATCACCTTAACCCGTGTAGATCAACCATTCTCTTCATTGAATTGCTACATCTTGGGGCACCTGACTCAGTTGGTTACGCATCTGACTTTTTGTTTGGCTCAGATCATGACGTCATGGTCCTGTAATCCAGCCCCAGGGCTGGCTCCATGCTCAATAGAGAGTCTACTGGAGAACCTTTCTCTCTCTCTCAAATAAATAAATAAGTAAAATATTTAAATTGTCACACCTTATTTTGAGAAATAAGAGAATATGCTTTGACCAAGCAACTCTTCTTGAAAAACACCTCAAAAGAAAATAGCTCCCAGTGGAGGAGAATGAAACCTGATTATCTTGGTTCTAGGATAAAAGACTTACATTATATTTCCCATTGCTATTCTTTTTTTTTTAAGATTCTATTATTTATTTGACAGATGGAGATCACAAGTAGGCAGAGAAGAAGGCAGAGAGAGAGGAGGCAGAGAGAGAGGAGGAAGCAGGTCCCCCACTGAGCAGAGAGTCTGTTGTGGGGCTCGATCCCAGGACCCTGCGATCATGACCTGAGCCAAAGGCAGAGGCTTTAACCCACTAAGCCACCCACGCGTCCCCTGTTGCTATTCTTAATCAATTTTCCTACATGGGACCAAGTTAAGCCAGAAAAGAAATATTAGTTGGTTAATGTGCCAAGTAATAACATATGCCATACGAATATAGATAAAGCAATGGTGTCTCTTGTGTGATTTGATTTGCTCTAATCAGAGAGCCTAATATTTCTGGAAATAGAATTCCTGATATTGTGGCACAAAGCACAGCTATGGATATTACTGGAAGATCATGAGTTTATTTACATACTAGATTTATATTCACATTAAGTCTTAAACACTTTTTAAGAAAGTTCTTAAGTGTTACTTTAAAGTAGGTCATAATGTTCGTCATCGTGAGTTCCTCAGAAATAGGGTAGTAGTATGTAGGTAGAATTCTTTTTTTTTTTTCTAAAGATTTTATTTATTTATTTGGCAGAGATCACAAGTAGGCAGAGAGGGAGGCAGAGAGAGGGAGAGAGAGAGAGGAGAAAGCAGGATCCCCGCTGAGCAGAGAGCCCGGCATGGGGCTCCATCCCAGGAACCTGGGATCATGACCTGAGCCTAAGGCAGAGGCTTTAACCCACTGAGCCACGAAGGTGCCCCTGTAGGTAGAATTCTTAATTAGATCATCATCCAGTAGCATCACCCTTCATTAGTGAGATTTAGACTGCTCCATATCTGCAAAATGAACCCTCTGAGCCAGAGGCTGTGTGTCAGAGAGACAAGTAGAATTAGATACAGACTGTAGTTATCAAGGAACCTAGAGACTTATGGGAAAATATAAACCTGGCTCTTAAATAACACTAGTTAAATCATCTTTGCCTTCTGATACCTGGAGCATATAGATATTCTTTCAGTCTGCAATGAAGAATACCTGTACTCCAGGAGGATAATATCAGTATGAGACTGTTTGCCATACAGCTATCATCAAAAGCCCAGCAAGAAAACTGATAGACCAGAGAAATTGTCTAATAAAGTATATATTAACTTTAATTCCTCAAGATATTCTCAGCTTTGTCCCCTTATACAGTGAGCTCATCAGAAAACTATACGCCTGGACTGTATTACTCCAGTCCCTCTAGACTTGGCTTGTCATGACTTAACATCATGCCAACAGATTTCAGTCAGGATTTACTTGTGGTCATGAGTAAAGTATCTCCTCCTTTTGAGAATTCAACCATTATGTCATTTATATTTCTCTCAGGACCAGAATAAATCTTATTGCTCCCAGTTACTAGAATGCTTCCTTTCATTGGGCCATCAGTGTTGTACCCTAGACACTCTCGTTATGAAGACAGACAAAGTTCAAGGTAATGTTTCAAGTTCATGAATGACAATTCCTAATGGATTGTTTAAACAAAAGGTTAGACATTTTATAGTAAAGACTCTGTCCTTTGGAGATGACACTGTACAGACAATCTTGATACTTTCAGAAACAAAATATTATTTCGAAAGGACAGGAAATTGGAATCAATTTTTTAAAAAATCCTTACATTCTTAAAGAGGAGAATCCTGACCTCCTATTTATGAAAGAAACAATGTAACATGGTAGAAAGTCTGTGTCCCTAGATTCAGAAGATGGTGGACTTGAGTCCAAGTTCACCACCAATCAGCAATGTGACCTGGGAAAGAAGTTGATCAAAATTGAAGTTTCCCTCTATGACCTACATTAATTGGCTCAGCCAATCCCTCAGAATGCCTCCTTATTCATAACACTAAGGTCTTTAAAAAGGAATAAACTCATCTGACATTTCACACCTATCAGGACACCTGTGAATGTCATGTAAGATAAATTTATGCAACCATCTTTGCAAACTATAATATATAAAGTACTGTGACTGCTTTTTATTATTATAAAGTATCTCAATATAAGGATGGTACTTTCTGATTTTTATTTCAAGTCGTCAAAAGAGCTATCCATATTCAGTGTCTCCACTTCTTGACTGCCTGTGCTTTCTCCAGTGAGGATTTTTTCTCCATCTCTCCAACTGCAACCTCTCTTCAAGCTACTAAATCCAAGGATGAGCTCTCAGTCTTCACTGAGTTTCAACCACCTATTCTACATCTCTGCAGAATGACTAATATCTCAATAGAATTCTGGTCTCCCAGGTTACCCAAAGAAACAAAAAACAAAAACAACAAGTAAAACACTACTGCAAAGGCATCCTCCTTCCCAGTATTTCCCATCCTTGAACTTCAGATAAGAACCATGGACTTCCAATTTCTTTCTTCACACACACCCAATATGGCAGCACTTTCATTGGTTCTACCCTCAAAATACATTTTAATCATTGGGTTTTAGATGACATGAAGGGAGTACTGCTACTTTATTGGGTACAGTAATGGTATTATGGCAAAATATATTAAAAAAATATATATATATATAATAAGCCCTTATCTGTTCAAGATAAATACTAAAATATTTACTGATAATGTGATATGACATACAGGATTTGCTTCTGTAAAACCCCAGAATATAAAAAGTGACAAGAGATACAAAGTAACAGAAAGTTAGTGGCTCCAGCTGAGTAATACCTAAATGAGAATTCATTGTACTATTCTATTTTTATGTGTTTGAAAATCCATAACAATATATATTCCTATTTTTTTTATATCCTACATTACTATCACCAAGTCCATGGCATCATCTCAACTGAAAGATGGTATGAAATTCCTGATTTGTTATCTTAATTCTGCTCTTGCCCCGCTCTGAAGTCCATTGTCCACACAGCAGCCAGAGAAGTCTTTTTGTCATACCATGCAATTCTCCTGAGTAAAACCCTCCAGTACCTTCTCATTACATTGAGTATAAAATTAAAATTCTCTGCCATAACTTCCAAAACATCACTCTTGCCAACACCCAGGATTCCCCTTTATCATAAGACTTTAGCCACAGTAGATATCTTACTATCAAATTCATTTTGACTTTGGTGATTTTATACTTGCTGTTCCTTTTACCCAAGATTTTGACATGGCTAGCTCACTCGCAACTCAAATTTCACCCACTCAAAGGTTCCTCTCTGGTCACCCTACTTGAAATCACTTCCTCATCTCTAATCCCATTACTCTCTATTCTATTATCTTACTTTATTTTCTTTGTATAGTTATAACTAACTTAAATCATATTATTTGCTTATATTTTGCTTATTATTTGTCTTCTCCCCTTATAGTAAGCCCCTTAGGGCAGGGATTTGTCTGTCCTGCTCATTTTTGCATCCCCAATTCATAGGACAGTGCCTGGCTCAATACTTGAGTGGATTATTTACATTGTCATTCATGCTATGTGCTTAGCACATTTAGCTCTAGGGCTGAAGTGAATAATAGTTCCGTTTGGCTACACCTATTGGGGAGGCTCTAAGAAAGTCTACCAGAGGTAAATGCAAAATATGGGAAGAGTAGGTAAGGGTAGGATGAATCACTTCCGGCAAAGTTTAACAGTTTAGAAAATAATAGTATTATTCATTTTGCCCAAAGTGTTAACTTTTGACTTACACTTCGTATGACTACAAGGCAAGATACACATTCCACAGAACTGTCAATTTTCTTTGTGTCTTTGAATTTCCAATTTCTTTATTATTATCTATGTCATGAATCTATGTTGCTAGTTGAAAAAGTAGATTCTGCTGACTTCAACAAACACTGAGCACCTACTATACATCAGACACAGAGCCAAGCGCTGGGGATAAACACAGTGTAGTTTCTAGTATGAAGAAAAGTCAATGGGAAGCCTAAAGTGAACTAAGTATTAAAATGGCTGTGGTTAACTCTAGCCTGTGGGAGCACTGAGAGGGTACTGATTGTTCCACCTGTCTGACAGAGATATTGAAGAGATTTCCAGAGATGATTAACAGAGAAGCTGAGCCCTGTTGGATGAAGAAGGGAGAAGAGAAAGAGCACAGTGCAGGTTTTAAAAAGTTAAGTAGTTCTGTGTGATTATAGGCAATGATAAAAAGGCTAACTCGAAGCTTGACTATAATAGGTGCTTTGATGGTAAGGAATGGAAATGGGAATGGGCAAGAGTATCTTTGAATCTGAGCTATTTTACAGAAAGAGAATGGTCAGGAAAGTAAATGGCTTAGTACAACCTGGTTCTGCTTAGAGAAACTATATTCAAGGTACACACTATACCAGCAAAATCCCTGAGGCAGTATGTCTGTATGCACAGAGCAATGTCATTTTTTCCCACTGGAGGGATTTATTAGAAGACAAAATTTAAACTATATTCCCAAACAGATTGCGCGCACGCACACACACACGCTATATATCAGCAATGGGCAATGAATATAAATGGGTAAATTACTGAAAAGAGAAATACAGTTAATAAATATTTAAAAAATAATAATCAACCTCAGTAGGAACCAATTAATTTTTAAAAGAGTAAGACACCTGTTAATATATATCTAGTTGGCCTAGATTTTCTAAAAGATAATACTCAAAGTTGTAATGATACTGTGGAATAAACACTCATTTGTTCAAATGGGAGGATAAATCGGCACAAACCTCCTCAAAAGTAATTTAACAGTATGTTTTGAAGGGGCGGGGGGTGGGAGGTTGGGGGAACCAGGCGTTGAGTATTAGAGAGGGCACAGATTGTATGGAGCCCTGGGTGTGGTGCAAAAACAATGAATACTGTTACGTTGAAAAGAAATTTTATTTTTGTTGTTGTTGTTGTTATTTATTTATTTATTTGTTTGTTTGTTTTAATTTTTTATTTTTTATACACCTATATTTTTATCCCCAGGAGTACAGGTCTGTTAATCGCCAGGTTTACACACTTCACAGCACTCACCAAAGAATAAATGAAACAAGATGGGATTGGGAGGGAGACAAACCATAAGTGACTCTTAATCTCACAAAACAAACTGAGTGTTGCAGGGGGAAGGGAGGTGGGGAGAAGGGGGGTGGGGTTATGGACATTGGGGAGGGTATGTGCTTTGAAAAGAAATTTTAAAAAATAAATAAGTAAATAAACTTTAAAAACTTTAAAAAAAAAGAATCTTTTGAAAAGGCAATGTAGATTCCCTAGAAATATAGCCTAAAGAAAGAGATGCATATGAAGTTTATCAAAGATATGCCTCTGAGAATTACTTACAAAAACAAGAAAATTAGAAAAAAAAATTATCCAACGAGGGGGATGTATCTACTATTTAGCTAATAAAAATGTTTTCAAAAATATGTTTCAAAACCACAATGAGATATCACCTCACACCAGTCAGAATGGCTAAAATCAACAAGTCAGGAAATGACAGATGCTGGCGAGGATGCGGAAAAAGGGGAACCCTCCTACACTGTTGGTGGGAATGCAAGCTGGTGCAGCCACTCTGGAAAACAGCATGGAGGTTCCTCAAAATGTTGAAAATAGAACTGCCCTATGACCCAGCAATTGCACTATTGGGTATTTACCCTAAAGATACAAACGTAGTGATCCAAAGGGGCACGTGCACCCAAATGTTTATAGCAGCAATGTCCACAATAGCCAAACTATGGAAAGAACCTAGATGTCCATCAACAGATGAATGGATCAAGAAGATGTGGTATATATACACAATGGAATACTATGCAGCCATCAAAAGAAATGAAATCTTGCCATTTGCGACAACATGGATGGAACTAGAGCGTATCATGCTTAGCGAAATAAGTCAAGCAAAGAAAGACAACTATCATATGATCTCCCTGATATGAGGAAGTGGTGATGCAACATGGGGGCTTAAGTGGGTAGGAGAAGAATCAATGAAACAAGATGGGATTGGGAGGGAGACAAACCATAAGTGACTCTTAATCTCACAAAAGAAACTGAGGGTTGCTGGGGGGAGGGGGTTTGGGAGAAGGGGGTGGGATTATGGACACTGGGGAGGGTATGTGCTTGTGTGAGTGCTGTGAAGTGTGTAAACCTGGTGATTCACAGACCTGTACCCCTGGGGATAAAAATATATGTTTATAAAAAAAAAAAAGAAGGGAATCTTCAACAGACGAATGGATAAGGAAAATGTGGTCCATATACACTATGGAGTATTATGCCTCCATCAGAAAGGATGAATACCCAACTTTTGTAGCAACATGGATGGGACGGGAAAAGATTATGCTGAGTGAAATAAGTCAAGCAGAGAGAGTCAATTATCATATGGTTTCACTTACTTGTGGAGCATAACAAATATCATGGAGGACATGCGGAGTTGGAGAGGAGAAGGGAGTTGGGGGAAATTGGAAGGGGAGGTGAACCATGAGAGACTATGGACTCTGAAAAACAATCTGAGGGGAATGAAGTGGTGGGGGGTGGGAGGTTGGGGTACCAGGTGGTGGGTATTATAGAGGGCACAGATTGCATGGAGCACTGGGTGTGGTGCAAAAATAATGAATACTGTTATGCTGAAAATAAATAAATTTAATTAAAAAAATGTTTAATGCCATATATGAGTTATCATGTTTAAAAAAAAAAAGGTGGAATACAAGTTGTATATATTGCATGGGTTTTTGCATCTATGCATACTTGCACAAACCAAATAAATATAAAGGTGAGTGTTAATACTCTTCTCTAAAAAGTAGAAATTTTTACTGTTTTCGGTTTCTTACATTTTTAATTGATTAATTTTAGTTAAAGACTGATCTCTTCCAGGAATTCTCCTCTGATCCTGAGACCGGGCTAACTTCCTGTCTTCAGGACGTCCATGGCAGTAAATAACCCCATCATTGCACACATCATACCGAAACGGTCCACTTGTTTATCTTCCTCCTCCAGATTGTTGAATCCATAAAACAAGCAATGGCACATTAATCATATTTGGTATACTGAAGATACTCAGTATTTGGGGAACTAATGCAAACCTAAGCATTCTTTTTTGGTTCAGAGCAGCCATAAGTCTGGTTTTAATAGTACCAGAACAGTAATTAAACTGGACTGATAAGATTGACTCTATTGTTGGGTCCCATCAGTTTGTCCAATTCAAGCCATTAGGTTTGGGGTATGAGCAGGAACTACAACATTCTCCCCTGCCCCAACTAGGACAAGAACTGGAGCTCCCAAACTAATCCACTATCCCTAGACCCTGAAGGCCTAGGTAAATTTGACTTTTGGTGAAGGTACTTACACATACATGGCACCATGCCTGATAAACAATAATTCTGTAGTCCCTGGAACAGCTGACAGCCTTGGGTTGAGGGTTGATAGATAAATGGTGTTTCCATTTCTCATATTTTACAGGAAAGGGGGAGGACAAAGTCCTTCTAAAACAACCCTTTTATTTCTAACATTACTTAAGTTCCAAAGTCTCTAGAATTTTCCCCTTCCTGCATATAGCTAGATGATGCCTTTTTGCCTGGAGTAGACTTTCTGGCAAAAAGTTGCTTTTAATTGCTTTCTGGTAAACATTCTATATTGTATATTCCACTGTTCTCCAGGATAAAATTTTTCTCCTTCAGAGCAATGACAGGTTGGCCTCACACTCTCCCCAAGCCCTTGAAGTTTTCTAGATATGGAGAGGTTTCAGACCTTACGGTTTTATTTGTAATCTGCAAAAATGCATTTAAATATATGTGTAAGCAAACTTCTCTCTTCTTAATTTCTTTCCTAATCACAAGAGCCACTGCTGGGAATTGCATTTTTTACTTGGTTAATTGGGAGATCTCATGCCTGGGATGGTGGCCAATAATTAGGTACCATTTGAATAGAACTTATATTAGTTCAACATTATCAGCACCAGATTAGAAACTCAACATCAACAAATCTGCATGCCAATTCTAAGCACTTATGCTGTGGTCCTTCTCATATTTATTTGTATGACCTCTGCTATAATCTCTATCTAAGAGCAACATCTAATATTCTAAAGTATTCTCTACTTTAAAGGTCCTATATCGAATTTTTTTTTCTATCACTTTGCACCTTGATTCCAGTGTTCTTTCCTCTTGATTCCTAAAGGAAGAGTGAGAAAGAGATATAGAGAAAGGATTAAATTTAGGGATAAAAAGAAGAATCTGAAGATTTTTGCTACTTCAAAATGAAAGGGTATCTCTGTTAGTCTATACATAAGAAAGAGAGACAACATCTCTGTGACTTGACACCCCCAAGAATTGAGGACAAAGGCAAAGAAAAGAAGAACAGTCTTATGGAACTACTTTCTATAATGAAGGATCAAGTGAAGAAAAAAAGAGAAAGTCCAACAAAGAAAACAGGACATATGCTAAGCAATATTTCTCAAAGTGGAAGGCAATGTTATGATGTTACCTGGTGGGGAGCAAATAAAGGAAGCCATGACCCTTTTCCTATTTTTTTTCTTTTTCTTACTCTTACTAGAAAATTAGGCTCTGTTATTAAAAAAAAAAAATTAAACTATTTCTATCACCCAATTTCTATAACAAAGTATTAAGTGAAGTAAGCCAATTTCTATTAAAATCATATACCTGACAACTTATGGTGCATAGCTATGATCTCAGAACCTATTTCTAATAAAGCAAGTGTTGGCAGAGCTGAGTCCTCAAGGGGGTTAAATCTGGCTGGTCTAGCCCCAGCTGATACAGACAGTAAACAGGCTATATGGTAGAGTTCAGTAATTTCTAACAGATACGTAATAACTAAGACTAGAGAAAAAGGGGGGACAAAAACACCTCAGCTCTCCCCTTTTGGCAGAAAGCTTTACTTTTTTACATTTTAAAACTATTTACAGTTCATATGGTGTCCAGACCCGCTCCCCAGAAGCGAGGGCACAATTCCTTGCCTGGGTCTATGAGCTCTCCACATGTGATTTCTCAGGCAGTCAGCCAGATGAGCATTTGATTTGAAAATTAAGCCTTAAGTTTAGCAGTGTGAAGAGGGAAAGTATGTCTGAACACAAATGCCTGGAAAGGGGTAAGATAACCAGATGAGGCCAACTGAATTAACAGGATTCATTAGCCAGGCAATTCAGATGTTTCCCTCCTGCCAGAGGGAAACATCTGATGCAGACACGAAGAAGCCCATCTCTGCTTCTCTGTTCAAGTGTCTTGGGCACCCAGATTACCATATGTTTTGCTTTTCTGAGATGCTACAGTCTGTGGGTAGCTGCAAAAAGACACCATAAGCATTGCTTCAATGAGCTCTACTAATGCAGAAATGAAACCCAGATGAACCTCATCCTCTCTCTTTCTTTACACAGTCCCATGCATGTTGAGGTACAGTGATGTCAGGGAGACTCTCTGTAACCCCGAGCACCTGGATTAAAGATAAGTTTGGTAGCCAACAGTCCCACAACAGACAGCACTATCAAGTGGCCACGATGGCAGAAAATGATGTGCGCAGAACATGCAGCATGTGGCTACTTCTTCCCCTTACCACACACTAGCTGCAGTGAAGAAAGGGGGAAGAAGAGGGAAATGACTAAAAGAAATTCTGATCTTGCCTCAAAATGATTCATTTAATTCATCTAAATGCATTTGGTTCATACACCATATAATTATTGAGCACTGGCTACATGCAGGACATTGTTAAGTTAGGGGATGGGAATACAGAGATGGTCTCAGGTTCCAGTAATTCACAGTACTGTAAGGACAGACAGGCACAGCAGTCAGCATCCACCTCTCTCCACATCTTTCCTGGAGTTTCTCCACTGCCCATTCTTCCATGAAATAGTCATGAGCCTTTCCAAAGGTAAATCCTTCCATATATTTCTTCTGTTCTTGGGGAAAAGACACAAGTTCTTAGTATGGTCTTCAAGTCTTGCAAGATCTGGCCTCTGACTGCTTTTCTAGCCTCAGTGCACACCGCTCTTCTCTCAGCCATACTCTCTCTGCTTCAGTCCCTGATACTCACCATCCTCTTTCCCTCTGCAGGGCCTTTGCACATGCTATTCCCTCTATAGTTCTTCTTCATCCCATTGCTTCCCTTGCCTAATGAACTGTCATTAAGTTCTCAGCTCAAATTTACTACTTCCTCAAAAAACCCATTCCTAAACTGCCTCACCTCTGCCCACTCCTTCCCCCACATATAAACCCTTTCTTTAGATCCATAATCTTTTCCTTAGCAGCATTTCCTTCAGCATGTAACTATATTTAGAATGATTATTTTATTGTCTACCCACCCCTTCCCAGACACTAAGCTCCATGATTGCACAAGATCATGTCTGTTTGGATTCACTGCATTTCTAGCACTTGGAAGATCCTATAAAGTTTCTCTCTTCTTTCCCCAATTCATCTGCAACTTTCTCTCTTATATCTGACTCCTCTCTTCCACCACCACCACCATCATTGTCACCTTCATAATCATTTTTATTACCATCAGATCCATCCATATACTTCTAACCTATTTTCTGTTAAATCTCTTTACCCTCTAGGACCACTTACTGACTTCTTTGGTGCCTCACTAACAACAAAGTTGGAGAGTATCAGAGTCATAGTATTTGGGGGCTGGGAGGGACCTTGAAGTAACTGGCCCAATGGTACTCAAACTTCAGTAAGAGTAAGATTCCATGAGGTGTTCATTAAAAATAGCACCTTTCCCAAATCCTCCTCTTCTTCCTGCTCCTCTCATTCCACCATTCAATTACCTTTTCAATGGCTGACCTTCTTCTATGACTTAGTCTGAAATAACAATATCCCTGCTACCAACCTCCCAAAACATCTTTTGAAGTCCTCCCATGTGGGTGCTGCCAGAGCAACTCCTGCTTCCTTTTATCCTGGTACTATTGCTGTAACAGAAGTCTGTTTATTTGTCCCCCTCTTCCCTTGTACTTCAGGCTTCTTGAAGGAAGGAACGTGGGTCCTAATAACCCCTGTACCCTAGTATCCTGCACAGTGGCTGGAACAAACCAGTGTTATATAAATACAGGTGAATGAACAGATTAGTGGAGAACATGGATCCCTGCCACTACTCTCACTGCCCCTATAAAACTTCCATTTCATGTCCCTGATGATGCCCCAGCACATGCTGATTGACAGATCAAATCAGATCATCTGAATGAAATGGATCCCCTGTTGTCAACACAGCTCCTTCAATCTTCACTAATGCTCATGTGTTCGCCATGAAGCCCTCTCCAGCCTCAATTCCATTTCTCAATGTTGCACTTTCCTTCTTTTCCATGGGAACTCCCCCATACTGAAGTTAACACTGGACTCTAGGCACATTTAAGATCCAAAAAAAGATATGGTATGTATATACAATGAAATATTACTCAGCCATAAGAAAGAATGAGGTCTTGCCACTTGCAACAATATGAATGGACCTGGAGGGAATCATGCTAACTGAAATAAGTCAGTCAAAGACAAACACCACATGATTTCACCCATATGTGGAATTTAAGAAACAAATGAACAAAGAAAAAAAGACAAAAAAATAAACTCTTAAATACAGAGAATAACTGGTGGTTACCAGAGGGAAGGCGGGCAGGGGATGGGTGAAATAGGCGATGGAGATTAAGAGAACACTTACCATGATGAGGGCGGAATAATGTATAGAATTATTAATCATTATATTGTTAATATAAACTAATATAAAACTGTATGCTATTTATACTTTGATTTAAAAAGAATCCAATAGGTATTTGTTGTGAAAGAATGCTACTTCTTTTCCAACGCTTACAGAAAGCATATTCGTTTTACTATATTTAGTAAATAAAATTTAAAAATACTATCAACTTTCTTCACATCTTCAAAATATATTCTTTCTCCATTATTAGAGTCTATTTCCTTCCTTCTTCTTTGCATCACAATCTCATTTACACTTTTTCTTCCTTATCTCTAGTAACTGGTACACAATGCCATCCCAGAGTTTTCTTTCCCTAGGTTGCTGACAGTATCACTCTTAAAGCAATTATCACTCTTGCCCAAATATCACAAGTTCCTTTGAGTCTTTGAATCTAGTTTAGAGATCAATGCTTTTACTTTCTATGCTCTCTGCACCTCTTAATTTTCTTCTATTTTTGCACATCTAATCCTCACTAACGAGCAATAAGAGAGAATTTTTTTTAATTCCTGATGTTAAATAGGGAAAGAGGTCTTAGTTTTTGAAAACAGTACTCAAGTTTAAAGGTAGTCCAGGGGTGCCTGGGTGGCTCAGTGGGTTAAAGCCTCTGCCTTCAGCTCAGGTCATGATCCCAGGGTCCTGGGATCAAGCCCCACATCCAGCTAGCTCTCTGCTCAGCAGGGAGCCTGATTCCTCCTCTCTCGCTCTGCCTGCTTCTCTGCTTACTTGTGATCTCTGTCAAATAAATAAATAAAATCTTTAAAAATAAATAAATAAATAAATAAATAAATAAATAAAGGTGGTCCAATGTTCCCTTGACTTACAGCTTCAAGACACAATTTCTAAACAGCTTCCCAAATTCTACCAAGGCTTTCTACCACCTGGCATAGCTCTGTCTCCAGAATCTGTGTACTGAAAAGAATTTCTGGAAGTTGGACATCCTAATAAAATGAGTCATTTTTCTCACCTCTCTTATCTACCACCAAAAACAGTGAAACGTGAAAGCATCATGGCAATGTTAGAAATAAACTTGCTGCACACCATCTATGTATGATTATATTATATTTGAAGCAGAAATTGTCTTATTTAACTCTGCATCCCCAGCATATAGCATTTTGCCTGACACATAACGGGCATTTAATGTGTACTCAGTGAAAGAATGAACAAGTGATCAAATACAGAATCTCTCAATTAAAAGCTAAAAACAATTCAGTATTATTTTCCTAGATCTGCTCTAACAGATTACCACAAACTAGGTGGCTTAAAAGAGCAAAACTTTATCCTCTCACAGTTTTACAGGCTGGAAGTCCAAAACCATGGTGTCAGCAGGGTGGTGCTTCCTCCAGAAAATCTAGAAAAGGCCTCTCTCTCAGCTCCTGGTAGCTTTAGGCATTCCTTGACTCCTATCTCTGCCTCCATCTTCACATTAATCTTTTCTGTGTATCCATCTTCCTTTTCTTCTCTTAGGAAGACACTTATGACTGGATTACCAGGATAATCTCATCTCAAGACTGTAATTATATATGCAAAACCCATTTTTATAAAAAGATCATTCACAGTTTCCAGGGGACATATGGGGGAAGGGGTAGCTTCAAACCACCACAACAGGATATAATATAATCTCAAGTATTTTAAAATTAATATTGTGTAGAGGAGTAGAGAGGAAAAAGCAAAGATGGAAGAAGAAAGGGAGTGATAACATTGTAGTTTGCTCCGGTCTGGGTGACAGAATCAAAAGTAATTTCGGTATTTTACTTACAGTCTTGAGTTTTCTTAATTCTCTTTTTAAAAGATTTTACTTATTTATTTGACAGAGAGAGATCACAAGCAGGCAGAGAGGCAGGCAGAAAGAAAGGGGGAAGCAGGCTCCCTGCTGAGCAGAGCCCAATGTGGGGCTGGATCCCAGGACCCTGAGATCATGACCCGAGCCAAAGGCAGAGGCTCAACCCACTGAACCGCCTACGTGCCCCAAGTTTTCTTAATTCTACACCCGCAACAGACAGATAGTATACCAATCTAAAGTACATGGAAGAAATTAATCCATTGAGATTATCTCAGGAGCTCTAAAGAAAATGCCACTATATAGTAGAAATGTATGTATAGTTAATTAATGGTAAATAGTCAATTGAGAATGTTATTAACATTTGTTTGGTTTGGTATAAACAACCTGTGGGCTCTGATGAAAACCAAATTTACTCATTATAATACTATGATCTCATTTGGCTTTCAGATTTTAAGATCTTAAGAAAACTTTGCCTTATTAAAGTTAATGTTCTAACAATTCTAATGCCTTTGTGACTTAGGTGTAGGTTTGTTTTTTCAAAAGAAATCCTATGACAACTGAGAAGAGATGCATAAACCTGTTTTTGTTTGGTTGGGGTTTTTTTCTTTTTTTTTTTTTATTTATTTTCAGCATAAGAGTATTCATTATTTTTGTACCACACCCAGTGCTCCATGCAATCTTTGCCCTCCACCACCACCTGGTACCCTGACCTCCCACCCCCCGCCCCTTCAAAAACCTCAGATTGTTTTTCAGAGTCTGTTTTTTAACAGAGAGAGAATCAAGCTTTAAATGTTACATAGAGTTTGATGTATTTTTTACTTTCATTATTATCTAAGATAAGTGGGTCCTAGTTACAGAAGGCTCTTCTATTTTGATAAGCAGCTATGACAAGTTTGAGTTCAGAGCCAAGGAAGAACCAAAACACTTTGAGTAATAAAAGAGAGATAAATATGAGCAGCCCCAGACACTGAGAGAAGAGACTGGAGCCAACGACACTGAACACTGAATGGGGGAAGGGGAGATGACAAAGGCCAGCAGCAAAGAAGAACTATGAGAAAATGTTAAACTAGGATTTCACATTGTTAGCTGTGGAGTGTGTAAAATAAACTTGCTAATTTCTATTCCCCCCCCCCCAAATCTTCAGTCAACTTTACCTTACTCTCTGATGCCTTTCTGGAAAAAGAGGAAGAGGAGGTCTCTGAGGGAGCATTAAGAGAAGGCAAAGGGAGCAGCAAACATCTGGGTTACATCAACTTTAAAAGAAATTAGGGGATGCCACCGAAAACTCATGTGCAGAGTTTTGAAAGTGTTATAATTTCCTATTATTTCAAGATGAAGCTCATTTGGGGAAATGGTCATCGTTTAGAAATCCACCACTTTAAAATATTATATTCATACAATATAATAATTTATTACAATGGAAGAGCATTTATAAGAACTATAACAATGTCACAGATTCGTGGCCTTCCATCTGCAAAACACAGAAACTTCCCAAGAAATTATCAATCCAAGACTTAAGAAACAGAAATTGAGGGTGAAACTATTTTTGAAACACTTTTACTGTGAGGTAGTAGCATGAGCTAAAAATTAATTTAATTTTTCATTCCCTTCCATTGAATCCAAAAAGTATCAAGACTACTCCTATTAGCTTGCTTTTGAACTCACTGTTATTTAAACCCATAATGGTGTGTTTTATTAACATTGTTTAAAAAAAGAAGAATCAAGACTTTTGCCTCAAATTTTCCTTTTAAGTATGCACACCCTAAACAGCTGTCCCCTACATCTAATAGTACCATCATAACATATAAATTTTCTGGGTAAGCCGAACATTAAATCAGAGAGTTTGTGTTTTGCCTGTGCTTAACTACAGAAGTCTCTACTCCAGTTTCAAGCCCACAAACCCAGATGAAGAGGAGGAGGTAACTCAGTGCAAGGCATATTGACCCTCCAATGGGATCAGCAGAATCCCAGAACCTCTCTTCAACTTAAAAGAAACACAGACGCCCTACATATGTGTCCCCTTCAGGCTCATTAAGTTGAACAACTTTTTTGTTGCAAGTGCCCAAGGAGAAAAAGAAAGCATATTTAATAAGAAAAATAACCCACTCTTACTCAAGACTGACATTTGGAATCAAATCTAGCAAAGGGGAATATCATATATGAAGTCTCCCTCTTCTGGGTAAGTTTTTTTTTTTTTTTTTTTTTCAAGAATTCACCAGCAACTGATAGATCTTTTGACTATTCTGTTCATATACCTCTAATCTGGCAGGACAAAGAAGGGAAGAGTTCCTTCACGGCTGTCTGAAGGATCTGCTAACCACACTTTTGTATCACTGCCCCAATTTTCTCCAGGAGATCTGTAGTTCAGAACTGATAGATGTACTTAAAATATGAGTACTATAGAGCTAGTAATTGTAATATAAAACTTATACTCGAACTGTTTCAAATTATTGATGTTTGTGGATTTACATGTGTCACAAATCCATTTTTTTATATTTTATGTGAGAGAGAAAAAGAGAAAGAGAGAGCGAGAGAGCGCATGCACAGGCCAGGGGGAGGGCAGAGGGAGTAGGAATGGGAGCAGAGCTGATCTCAGATCACAGCCCCAGCCTAGTCAGATGATTAACCAACTAAGCCACCCAAGTCCCAGTAACTAATACATTTTTTAAAGTAAAACGTGTTTTTTGTTTTATTTTCATGTTGTGCTAAGAAGAGATAAACTTGGAACTTGGTGGTAATGGTGTGACAGCCACCCACTCCGGAAACAATCATGTTTGATAGAAGTGAAACCTCCCAGGGTTCAGTCAATATGTTCAACCCAGTCCTATGCACACTTAGTTCCTGAATGCTCTGATAAAGCATGATAAAATTGTCAGAGGACTGAGGAATAATGCTTCAAGCTCTCATTACTTCACATACGAAATAATGTATTCATGTAATCATCCTAGCTGAGTTTCATAAATCAGTCTTACGGAAAAGGGATCAATTCAGAAAGATCAAGAAATCATAGTTTAAAATTAAAAACAGACTAAATATCAAGCAAAAGGAAAATGGATTATTTGAATTATGAGACATGCACTCAACCAAATATTATACAGCTCTTAAAAATGATGTGTATACAAAACAGATAATCATGTCAAAAAATGGGCAGAAGACATGAACAGACACTTCTCCAATGAAGACATACAAATGGCTATCAGACACATGAAAAAATGTTCTAGCCATCAGGGAGATTCAAATCAAAACCACATTGAGATACCAATGTTCATAGCAGCAATGGCCACAGTTACCAAACTGTGGAAAGAACCAAGATGCCCTTCAACAGACAAATGGGTAAGAAAGATGTGGTCCATATACACTATGGAGTATTATGCCTCCATCAGAAAGGACGAATACCCAACTTTTGTATCAATGTGGACGGAACTAGAAGAGATTATGCTGACTGAAATAAGTCAAGGAGAGAGAGTTAATTATCATATGGTTTCACTTATTTGTGGAGCATAAGAAATAACATGGAGGACATGGGGAGATGGAGAGGAGAAGGGAGTTGAGGGAAATTGGAGGGGGAGATGAACCATGAGAGACTATGGACTCTAAAAACAATCTGAGGGTCTTGAAGGGGTGGTGGGTGGGAAGTTGGGGGAGCCTGGTGGGGAGTATTATGGAGGACAGGTATTGCATGGAGCACTGGGTGTGGTGCATAAACAATGAATTCTGGTACACTGAAAAGAAATTTAAAAAAAAAAAATTTAAATGATGTGTATAATGACTATACTAAAGACATTGGGAAAATGGTAATGATATGATGTGAAGTGAAAACAGAAGGATATACACACACAATTATAAGAAATCTTGGCATAGAAGAAAAGACAATAAGGAAAAACAAAATAGTAAGATAATTAGAAGTATGGATATTATTTTCTTCCTTCTACTTTTTCTTATTTTTCAAATTTCTCTTAATGGACATATGTTATTTTTATAACAGAAAAAAAAAAAGACTATCTACTAAAGGAAAAAATGAAACAAAATTTTCAATCCTAGCATCAAATGGGAGTCATCACTCAATCAAACTAGAAAAGTTGATTAAACAAGAAGAAAATTTTTTCCTACTGAAATTTGTTTTCACAGTTATGCAGCAGCTCGGATTACCAGACTGGAACAGTTCAGAGACAATGCTTAGCAATAGTAAAAGAAAGTCTATATTCTTCCCTATAAATACATATAGTTTCCAAAGAAATGGAAAAAAGACTGAATAAGATTGATGCGTGTTTCTATGAAAGGGCCTGACAGACTTAACAAAATTTACTGAAGCTCAAGAAAGTATAAAATGGAATGTGATGCACAAAAAGTTGATAGTCCAGAGCCATTTAAAATCTAGAGGGGTCAAGGAAACATCCAGTCTGAAAGGGTACTCTCACTGCAGCATCTGAACCCACATTGCTCTAATGCAAAAGTATAAGTTCAGAAGAGGTCAAGGAAATAAAGTGTTAAGAAAAAGTGATACTGAGCCTATTTGTTAATGGTGACACAAATCATAATCCTGTCAGCCTATAAGATCTCACAGGGAATCTTGGGCTGAGAATCAGACTAGGCTGGTAGCACAGAGTTCATTTTCTTCTCTGCTCAGTTCTCTCACAGGTATCCAAAGATGGTGTACTAAAGCAATGTCATTCAAAAGAAACCAAATGCTAGCCACAAATGTGAGGCACATTAAGTAATTTTCAAATTTTCTAGTAATCACATTAAAAAAAAAAATTTTTTTTAACTGAGAGCTTTTCCCTTAAGATCAGGAACAAGACAAGGATGTCCACTCTCACCATTTTTATTCATCATAGTACTACAACCCCAAGCCACAGCAATCAGGCAACAAAAAGGAAAGGCATCTAAAAATGACGAGGAAGAAGTAAAATTTTCATGATTTGCAGATGACATGATACTATATGTAACAAACCCTCAACTCTACCAGAAAACTAGAACTGATAAATGAATTCAGTAAAGTTGCAGGATACAAAATAAATGTACAGAAATCTGTTGCACTCTTATATACTAACAATGAAGTAGCAGAAAGATAAATTAAGAAAACTGTCCCATTTTTAATTCTACCAAAATAATAAAATACCTAGGAATAAATTTAACCAAGGAGCATAATAGAATTATTTCTATGTAAGGATATTTACATAGAAATAATTTCTATGTAAGGATATTTACCATTTTAAAAACTAACATAATTCCCTTCCTTGGATATCTTTTAAAATTAAAGAAATATAGAAATAAAGATACATATATGGACATAGGGATGGCTTCAATTAGGAGTTCTCAACTCTACGTGCATAAAATCACCTTGGAAACTTAAAAAACACTGGGATCTCAACTCCAAGACCCTCATCTAATTAAGTTGGGGTTTCTCTGGGGCTCTGATACAACGTGCAGTCCAGGTTGAAGGGCACCAGATTAGATGACCTCTGAAGGGACTATCACAAACCCTCGCATTTGCCCCTCACCTGCCCAGTTCTCTCAGTCTGGTCAAGAATGTTAGCACAACTTGAGACACCCTCTCAAGAAACACTGAGATAGCTACTGGTGTTCATACTGCCATTAGCAAATGGTACAGTAGTCCCCCTTTCTCTGCAAGGGACACATTCCGAGACCCCCAGTGGATGCCTAAAACCACAGAGAGTACCAAACCCTGTACTATGTTTTTTCCTATACATACCTATATACAATAAAGTTTAATTTATAAATTAGGCACAGTAAGAGACTAATAATAACTAATAAAATAGAACAATTATAACATCACGCTTAATAAAAGTGACATGAACATGGTCTCTTGCTGCTGCCCCTCAGAACAATTTGTTACTTAAACTCTAACCCCTGGAGGATTTTATTAGTTACCAAGCACATTTAGATATGGCCTTAAGAAATACATATACTGGCAACAGGTCTGTGGGGAGAAGGATGATGTACGACCATGAAGCTGGGCAGCTGGGGCTGCCCGGCCCCCGCAGGGCGGAAGGAAAATCGCCTGCTTCCCTTTTCCATTATCGCTCTTTTCTCTTCCCAGAAGCGCTCGTTGTTAGTTAGCTGGGTCCTTTGAATGTGCTTGTTTAACTATAAACTTTATCCTCCTTCTTGCTTGCCTGCAAGAAGTGACTAACGTTTGACCTTCACCGATCCTTCTGTTGGCTATTGTTTTCTATCCAATAAAAGTGAGACTGTGGAGGTGCTCGTGGCAGCAGTCCTTTTCGACTGTTGTCCCCTGCTCCCAGTCTCTTATGCCTGACTTGTTTGTACCTAATTCTTCTCCTGTCGCAGACTGGAAGCGGCAGTCTCTCCTCTCTCAAAATATCCTATTGAACCCACCCTTCTTCTTGTAATGGGTGAGATGATACAATGCCTACATGATGAGAGGAAGTAAGTAAATGCCATAGGCACTGTGATGTAGCATTAGGCTACTACTGACCTTCTGATGATATGTCAGAAGGGGGATCACCTGCTTCCAGACCATGGTTAAGCACAGGTAACTGAAGCCACGGAAAGCTAAAGTGCAGGGAAATGGGGGGCTACTGTATCTCAAAGCCTGGTACAAAAATGTGCACTTCCTATTCAGCAGTCCGCTGAATCATGCCACCTCTACTTAGTTTTAAAACTAAAGTCCGTAAATTTTGTTAAAGGCTAATACAACATGTATCTCTTAAGCACTTTCACATAACAGATTTCAAATACAGAAGACTGGTGCTAATCTGAAAGGAAAATGAGTAACAAAACAAAAAAAATTGAAAAGGTTATAAAAGGAAGGGTTTTATCGCTCTTATTTTGTGACTTAGGTTTACAGTGCTTAGCATTACAGCTTACACAATGCTAAGAACATAGATGAGTAATGTGTATAATACAAATATATAAGCATTACAGCTTACACAATGCTAAGAACATAGATGAGTAATGTGTATAATACAAATATATACTACTTACAGATAAACTACATCTATATTATGTAATTATGTTTATATTCCTACAATTGTATACAAAGCCCTTCAAATACAAAATAGTGTAGTCCACACTTACACATCACTTATGAATGGGAAGAATTCTAATTTAGGCTCTTACTTCCATGGGACCCTGAACAAGTCACTCCCTTTCAGGACCTTAATCTCTTCATCTCTAGAATGGAGCACTATTACCCACACCTTGGGTTTTTGTTTTTGTTTTTTTTAATGAAAGTTAAATGGAGAAGCCCTAGAGCTCCCATATGGTAGTTGCGCAATAAATATGTATTGAATCTGAATGTAGCTGCCCACCTTCCTCACTTCTGAGCACAGCAGAAGAGAGAACTACAGCCTAGAAGGAAAATTAATAGCTCAAAGTCAAACAGTGATCACTGACATGGAGCCAGATTTCTTGACTGGTGCTTTCATCCCACCTCCTTCCCCTCAAATATGTCGACCATGAGAATGAGGACGCCTCCCAAGTCCAAGACTCCTGCCAAAGGAGGCCACAGGTACCTGGCTATACCCACCCTACTATGACACTCACCTCTGGCAACACCTGGGCTTCTCTTCTGCACTCCAGGCATCTTATGTCATTCCTGGATGAGGACCCACAGGTGCCAAGAATAGACCCTATAGCATTTCCTAATATTTTCCATTAGCATTGCAATAGGATCTAGTACATGTTAACTGCTGTTTCACATCAGGTTCCCTAGAAACAGATCCTGAGATAAGGATTCATGTGCAAATGATTCATTAGGGATGTACTTCCAGGAGAAACTGGCAAGGGAGGGAAAAAGCCACACAGGGTGTGACTGTAGACAAAGTCCCATCCTCTGTCTGATCTCAAGGAGTGCTTAAGAGTACAAACTAACCTCAGAGCTTGCTCAACTTGAGGCAGGGGCACTGCTCTTCTATACTCTTGTACCTATCAGACTTTGGCTCCTGTAACTCAAGGGCACTGCTTGAAGAAAACAACAGATGCAAGCACTTAGGAGCAATGCACAGAGAAGCATAGAAGACAGTGGAGATCTAGGCAGAACCCCAACAGTATCCTCTGCAACCATCACCTCCAAGGGAGGACTCTAAGCTCCCTGGGATCATCTCAGATCTGAGCCCAGCTGATCGCTCCAATTTTTCAAAATCTAAAAAGTAGAAAGCCAGTCTCCATAACCTGAGTACACTGTACAAAGACCACCACTCCAGCCACTGTAATTGGCCAATGATGGAACTCAGCAAAATTGGACACATCGAGCTCCTCTGGAAGATTGTTCTTTCAGAAGTTGTTACTGCTCAGTTCGAAAATTAAATAAACATCATGCTAGGCTCAAGAGACACAGATGTGTTCAAGAGATGACCCCTGTCCTAGAGGAGCTCACAGTAATGGGTAATCTTAAAAAACCAAAAATCTTGCCTGATTTCCTACTGAATCCTAAAGAACGTTTCATACTCAATGATACGAGTTTCTCCCTTTAAACTTTATAGATCAGCAACAATACATCTCAAAGCATTATACCATACTGAATTACAAAGAGGTGCTGCTTCATAAGGACTCAATGGAAAGCTAAATGAAACCACAAGAAAGTAACACTAACACTGCTTCTAACAATAATGATAATGATAGCATGTGTGGAAGGCATATAATCAACAAATTTCTGAATATATAATTGCCTAGGTTAATACCGTGGCCTCCAAGTAGAGGCCCCAATATCTATCAGTGTCCAGGTATCATCACAAGATTTAACTGGTAATTTGAGGGACATAGTACCAGGTGGTGGGTATTATAGAGGGCACGGATTGCATAGAGCACTGGGTGTGGTGCAAAAATAATGAATACTGTTATGCTGAAAATAAATAAAAAACAAAAACAAAAACGAAAAAAAAAATATGCTAGGGCCATTACTTCAAATCCATTATGTAATTGTACATATTTTAAACATACTTTGTATGAGATGATACTTGAAAGGAATAAGATTTATTATCAAATGTTCCTTGGGGAATTAGTCATATCATATTAATGGCATATCTAATACCCAGAGCCATAAGACTTGAGAAAGTCCAGATATGCAACAGCACAGCTCAAAGCCACACACCACATTAGCTTACAAAGATTCACCACCTCTTAGAAACTTGCTCTAGACTACAGAATTATTTAGGGTCAAGACTAAACTCATCCTCAAAGTCCTTCTGAGCACAAAACTCATGCTTTTAAACACCATACTACAGTGGCAACAATTAAAAACCTGCGAACACTGGAAATGAACTACATGGTTCCAGGCATCTTTATGGCTTATCCATGTCACACAGGAATCACAATTTCAGAGGCTCTGTCTTTACCACTATAATTTCAAAGTATGATCATTTTATTTCATTATGCATTTAATGCTATTTTCTAAAACAAGCAAATACAGAAATGTATGTATTCATTATGTTATTAGCAATCAGTCAACATTTTAGTTACGAAAAGAGACTAATTATTTCAATCCTACCAATTACTGTCTAGATTATACCTAATCCCTCTTGATATCTTTATCATTTCTTGAAATTTCCCATCCCATATGATTAATTCATTTTATGATATTCCCTTTAAAAACTGTATTCTTCATAGTATCCAAACGATTCAAAATCATCAGCAAATGTGATTGACTGCCAGAATGAAGTATATTTTAAGTTTACTTTGTCATGTTATTATTAGCAGAAAAGGGACAAAGAGTAAGAAACAATGGAATAAAGGTTTGAAATTTACTTTTCCTAACTTTTATTGTGTTTATATATATATAATTTATATATAATTATTAATTATTATTAGTGTGTAAAGACATGTTTTAAAGAATTTCAAATTCAAGAATCATTCTCATAAATATTTATCAATATAAAAGTAATGAAAATCTGTGTTATGGTGGATAATTCATTCTAAATTCAACTATCAAATAAATGAGAGATTCTTATCACTATCACTTGATACAGTACTGTGTCAAAGTCTCTTATCAATATTTCCCAGAAATTTACTAGTTAAATAAGTTAATACTTATGAGATGTCATCTATATACAAGACATAGCATAAGTACCAATTTTAAGTAGTAGTAGATCTAAAAAATGAAGTGATAGTTATATGTCTCTGTTCCACAAAACTTCATAGGGATTGGAAGTTGAATAAGTAGCACAAACAAGAAATGAAGATAAAATTGACTTATGTTGTAATTGTTAACAAATTGAAAGGGAAAAGTAACATGTACTTAATTAAAAGAGAAAACCACCAAATGTTAAGACTTGTTTTGTGGTCCCAGAAATCTTAAAAATAACCCAAAGAATTTATTTCTTACTTGCTGTCGATGAGCACCTCAGATAGCCGATTATTCACTTGGTTATCACTCTTATGGCGAAACTGAAAGTCAAAATGTTTGTGAAAAAACATATTTAATCATACTTTATCAGCACAAATAGGAGCACTAAAAATACTTTGAGATCATCTGTTTGGACAATATCACCATCAATCCAAAATTGGCAAAGTTTATGCTTACCTGGAACCCAGCTCCATGTGTTCTAAATCTGAATCAATACCCTTCTCACAAACCTTGGGGGTAACCAATGGAACAAGTCTAGCCACATGCTCTTCTAATTCCCAAACATTTTTAAATGCTTCTAAGATGACAATATGCTCTTTACTCTGCCACACAGTTCCAGAGAAAACTATACATTTTGAGATTTTCAATAAGGAAAGGAGCCTTCCTTTTCTCTCACATATGTGCTCAATACTTCATTGAAACATCAGTCATTCCTTTTCATGGATTTCTTTGAAACCACTAAGCTACTTGTAATAACATATATTTTTATTCTCCAGAAATTCTAATTGTTAACAGTAATCTTATGAAACACTGAGTACTTAAAATAAAACTCAAATTGAAATATCGAACCACATTTGGTATGGATTTGTTTTTTTATGCCCAAGTGATACCATTTCTTATCATACATTCCAGTAATGTAAACATCATAGACTGCTTAGAAGAACCCAAGTATTATGAGCACTCTATTAAACTCATAAATTAACAGCCATTCAAATAAGACTACCATCAAAATTAGTGCATTTTCATTTAAAAAATTCAAAATGTTATATCACAATATGTAAAATGTTTCAACCAGTCCTTCTCTTATTCAATTTCCTTCCCAAACCTATCCCAGTCTCTCTACAATGCTATGCCTAGTGAATGTAATTACCCTGATGGCCAAGTATAAGTCAGTGGATATTATTAGGAAAAATATAATACTTGGCATTTTCTAACATGAAAACATTTATAATATCAGTACATAACTAAATTAACTCAGTCCATCCTTGGCAAGCAAATTTCTCCTTCCCAATAGAACAACAGAAATATTATTTTGTCTGCATTTGTTCCTTTATCCACACTCCATCTTCTCCACTCTGCCTTGTTATGGGAAGCTAACCTATAGGTCCTTACCCTCTGGCTCCTGGTTTGATATGGCCAATAGTCTGTTCTGGCAGAAGATGAGAGTAACCAGAGGAGAGTGAAATGGAGTATCTCCCCGCCCCCTGGCTTCCTTCAAGCTGAGTTAGCTTGAAGGCAGCACCAGCTGTCATGAGAAGTCAGATACAGGTAATTGCTTCCTCCCATTGCCCATTCAGACAGAAAAGTAGTGTTGCCCTCCATGTTGCAAAAGTATGTGCTTTTCTTTGACAACTTTTCTTTTGCCCTTTTGTAAATAGTACCTTTGTTATTAATCTTTCTCCAACCTTACTCATTTCAGGGTAACATCTCTTTCCTGCCAAGACCCTGACTGATAAATATATCTGGTTATTGAACCCATACATATTATCAGAAAAAAAAAGCATATTCAAGAATTAACCACAGTAGAGACAAAAGGAGATTTAGTATTTAGTTGCATCTCTATCTAACCTGGAAATAAACCCCAAAATTGACTAGCTGGGAATCATAGAAAAGGACCGATTAGTTCATCCCCTGAAAGCTGAGCTGCCTATTCTCTGGACCTCAAAATAAGCCACTCTCACTTCAGTTCAGATTTTGCCAAGAAGTCTTGGTATTGAAACAGAATCTGGTAGGACTAGAAATGGTTGTCTCATGCCCAGGCTGACTCTTCTTGACAATTTCTACTCTAAAAACAGATATGAAAGGATAGAGAGGAACAGCAGAGGAACTCCATCCTTAGAAGGGAGCAGAGGACTAGCATTGATTGTATACCCATTATGAGACAGGCTTGTGCAAAGTGCTTTATACACAGCATCTCATTTTCTCCTTCCAACAGTTCTGGTGTCATTAGCCACAAGATACAGACAAGGAAGGATTCAGAGAAGTGGTTTTACTCATATAATAGTGTTAGAACATAGCAGGTTAAAGTGTCTTTCTTCCAAGTCCATGTTCTTCCTACTCTACCATTTTGCTCTACCATTAAGCGTGACTATATCAAATAAGACATTTAAAGCCAATATGTAGAAACTCAAGCATCTAAATAAATACTATTTCCCTGAAAGATTAGATATTGTGGAAAAGATACACATTTACTCCAAAGTTGTCCTTACGGAAGTCGTTATTAAAATTGTCTCCTAGAACTACTCAGAGCATTCTTTGAAATGTCACCTTATTTTTTGAAGATGGAGCTATTTACCCTTAGAAAAGACATGAAGGGATGTCTTATGCTTGGAAATATGCAAAATCTTCTCTTAGAAAGCAGGTAAGGTAAATGTGTTTTTAGGGGCTGAGAAATGGCATTTGTTTCCAAAGCTGGGTGAACACAATTACAAGATTGGCTTTCTTCTGTACCTTGTACACTGATCATGAAGGCAATTCTGTATGAAGAGTTCCAATGTACTTTGAACAATGGCAACCTCACAGGAATGAATAAATTCCAAAATTACCACTTTTAAGTGACATGATTCATTAGTATGAACAGGTCCTATGTGTTAAAAATCCTGCCTCAAAGGTTATAGTCACAATATGAACCATGAAATACATGAGGCACTTCATTAAAAATGAAGAGAGTCATATCTTATCTGTCCTACAGAAACATGGTATACAAAGACAAATACATTATATACATGGATAATTTTCAAATGAGTCACATCAAATTGTTGATTTATCAAAAAATTGTACATAAAAAAACTATGAAAAAGGATCATATGAACCAACTTGATAAGTACAAATCTCCCTATCTCACTTTCCCATACTCAACCCTCTCAGTAGGGAGGGTTTCCCACAATCTCCCTGAAGCCTCCCTAATTCTTCTTCACACACTCCACCTCCACTACCAACTAGTCTTTGAATGGCATCTTCTTCCCACAAAGAATGAAGGTGCTTTGTTTTTTAATTATGACTCATGAATTTTTAACATCACATTATTGTTATTCATGTCCATTTCTCATCTTCTCTTGCTGGATTTTAAGCTTATATTTCAGATTCTGTGTATATTTTATTTTTGCATCTCCCATATAGCTTAGCACAGAGGGGTCTGCATAAAGGCCAGTGTTCCAAAGCCAAACCAATTCAGGTAGACTGTAAGTTAAAACTCAGAACCACTACTGTTCTACAAAGCCAGTAATAAAGATAAGAAGGATTCACAAAATACTCAGTCTAAAGGAAAAAAAAATGGAACAAAGAACCAATGAGACATAAAGAAAGCAGAAACAAGATGATAGATTTAAACCTAATCATAATGATATTCACATTAAATGTAAATGGGTTAAACATTCAGAGTTGGCTGCGTGGCTCAGTCATTAAGCGTCTGCCTTTGGCTCAACCCATGATCTCAGAGTCCTGGGATGGAGCCCCACATCCCCCTGCTCCATGGGGTGCCTGCTTCTCTCTCTCCCACTCCCCTTGTTTGTGTCCCCTCTCTTGCTGTCTCTCTGTCAAATAAATAAAATTTATTTTAAAAGATTTTCAGGCTGTATAAAAAATCATTACCTAGTTATATGCCATCTACAAGATGCCCACTTTAAAGACATAGATAAGTTAAAAATAGACAATAGGAAATATAGGTATGAGTTCACAGGAGAAGCCTAGGCTAGGAATATAAATACATAAGTCACTGGGATACAGACACCTGTATTGAGACTAGGGCACCCAGGGTGAGATATAAACTTTTCTACATTTAGAATATTTGGTTTGTACAAGACCATGTTTTAAAGCTTTGCGTTTTAATGACCTCCCTTGGCTTATGCAGACTTCAAAATTCTCTATTGTTTTAGACTTCACTTGTTTACATTAATTGCCTAACTTCTGAAGTGATTTGATTTTCAACTCATGCTATAATGAGAATAGGATGTGAGAGTACCTAACATCTACCAATTCCTAAAGCTTAGAGAAAGACATTATATAGGATAAATAATACTTCACTGGGTAGAAGGAAGTTTGTGTTCTAATTCTGGTCTTACAATTAATTGATTGTATAATCATTAGCAAATCACTATTTTTTTTTTAAGATTTTATTTATTTATTTGACAGAGAGAGATGACAAGTAGGCAGAGAGGCAGGCAGAGAGAGAGAGGAGGAAGCAGGCTCCCCGCTGAGCAGAGAGCCCGACGCGGGACTCGATCCCAGGACCCTGAGATCATGACCTGAGCCAAAGGCAGCAGCTTAACCCACTGAGCCACCCTGGTGCCCGCAAATCACTATTCTTTAGAGTCCTTGGTTTCTTCATCTGTAAAATGAGGGAGTTAGTCTAATTATTCAAGCCCTCTTGCTTTTATCATAAACAGGCTCTGATTCTATGACATCTGTATTAGTCACTAAAGAAATACCAAAAGAGTTTTATTTAGTACTGATCAAAAGAGCTCCATTCAAAAATTTCAAATGGATCCCAATTTTTTGTCTTTGAGAGGTCACAATTGAAATTGAGACCTCAAAAATGCTCAAAAGCAAATACTTACATAGTCATCTGTGGCATCTTTGACAGCTGTCATAGTTATCACCAGGACCAAAGGCACAATAGTGGTAAACCAAGTCAAGGAGGAGATTTCTGGAATCAGCTAAAACAAACATTTCAAATAGTTTAGGACTTTTAAGTTAGGAACTATATCTTTCAAATTTTGTCATAAGACTCACAGAAAGTAATGGGATTATATTCAGCTATCTATACAAATACAGAATAACTTTCAATAACTAAGTATTTGCATTCACTTATAAAACACACTTATAAGAAGTATCACTTATAAGTATCACTTATAAGAAGTATCATGGAGGCTTAAGTGGGTAGGAGAAGAATAAATGAAACAAGATGGGATTGGGAGGGAGACAAACCATAAGTGACTCTCAATCTCACAAAACAAACTGAGGGTTGCTGGGGGGAGGGGGTTTGGGAGAAGGGGGTGGGATTATGGACATTGGGGAGGGTATGTGCTTTGGTGAGTGCTGTGAAGTGTGTAAACCTGGTGATTCACAGACCTGTACCCCTGGGGATAAAAATATATGTTTATAAAAAATAAAAAGTTAAAAATAAATAAATAAATAAATAAATAAATAAATAAATATAAATAAACTTTGTTCCTGTCTTTAAAAAAAAAAAAAAAGGAAGTATCATTGAGCCAATTTTTAGGCTACTTAACAAAAAATAAAATTTTTATACCAACTTGAGAAGTAAGCTTCTTGAAATCTTTCACATAATCTTTTCCCAGGACATATGTCACTTGTCTTTTCTCTGCTTCTCATCTCAACTTTTAACAATTTTATTAACTTCTCACCAATTCTAAAAGAGAGTTTCTTTGAGTATATACTTTATGCCAAAGAGTGTGCCAAGTACTTCCCATGTTTTATATCATTTGACCCTGAGAAAGTTCATTGAGTTAGATTCTGTACCAGATCTCTTTTGCACACACCCAAAGGATTTGTATTCCATGTAAATAGCACCCCCAGTGCACAACATAGAATACATTGTGAATAGTGCCCTAGAGTCAGGAAATGCTGCAGCCCTAGATATCATTTTCCCATTTTGTAAATAAGTACCTGAGAGGTCACCATGCTTGACACACCCTGTGTGTCAAGAACACACACTGCTAAAATTTGAAACTTAGATCTATTTGACTCCAAAACCACCCACATGAGACAAAATGAGAGTTGACAGGACTCTCTTAGAAAGGTGGTTTTCAAATGGGGTTTGATACAGAGCTGCTTCAAGAGCCATCAGGTAGGAAAGAGTGGGTGGATGTGGTCAGTACATGGAGATCAGGCACGATCAAAAACAGCTCTAAACTAAATCAGTCTTATACAATAGTTTCCATAAAATTAAAAAAAAATCAACTTAAAAGCCTCTGAGGTACCAATAAAAAACATTGGCCTGAGTGGCAGAAAAGCCGGATTCTAGTCCTAGTTCTATCACTGACTCATGGTAAAAGTTTTACACATTACTTATCCTTTTTTGGGTCTCATTTCCTAATAAACAGAAGAAAGGAGCCTGCACCAAACCATCCCAAAGTCTCCTTCCAGATATAAAATTCTGTGAACAAGAGCCTTTGACTATACATAAGAAAGCCATTAAAGAAATGAGCTCAAAATTCTGGAATGATGTAAAGAGTTATATAAAGAAACAAAAAGCAAATTCATAAGGGGAAGAAGGAAAGAGATCTTGGATTCCAAAGTCATTTCAATAAATTGTAAGGTATACATCAACTGTGGAGTTTTTGTTTTTGTTGTTGTTGTTTTGTTTTGTTGTGCCTGTTTAGCATCCATTTCTTCTCGAGTATACCTTGGGAAATTATCTCATCTCTTCTACTGTCAGTACATACAATGTTGGCAGACTCGTTCCATTTTGGCTCCACATTTTGGCCTGTGATCTAGGTCAAGACACCTACTGTTACAAATTCTTGAGCCACCATGATTAGTTAATGAACAAGGATGTAACTCAGCATGGTCCAGTGAAAGCTAATCACAAGACCTGCTAGAACAACCAAAAAAAAAAAAAAGACTCATTTTCCTTTTTTTTAAATCCCTCTATCTCTCTTTAATGTTGGAGATGAAGCAGGAGAATAAAGGTCTAAAGTTTTCAGGGGCCACCAGGTAGATTGGACCTGCCCAAGTAAGGCCAACATGGAGGAAAGAGAAGTCACATCCTATCGAAACAGTTTGCCCATTAATCCAGTCATATATAAAATGAAATAATCCTAAATATATTTCCTTTTTGCTTTAATAAATTTAGGTTTCTGCCACCAGTTTGCCCATTAATCCAGTCATATATAAAATGAAATAATCCTAAATATATTTCCTTTTTGCTTTAATAAATTTAGGTTTCTGCCACTTACAACCAAAAGCTTCTTAATACAAATATTTATTAATCTGGACTGTTCACATCTAACCCATCTTTTTAACCTTCTAAAATTAACACAGTGCCCTGCACATTTTCAATGTACCATTTTGGTCTGATTAAATTACTATAAAATAAATATTGGGTAAATAACCAGCTCTCATGAACTGTTTATGTATATTCATTGATTTATGCATTTTATTCCCTAAAATATCAGTAAAAGCTGAAATTTCATTTAAGCTCATATTTTAGTCAGATGGGAGAAAAAAGGAAGTTTATTAACTACCAATTAACCACCAAAAACCATAAAAAAAGGTCACTCTACAGTGAAGATAGCGCATACATCATTTGTTATACATAGAAAAGATGTCATTGTTTTTAGAAACAAATGAAATTTGCCCAATTAGTTTCCACTAACTACCACTCAGCTAGACTACCTCAACTCTGGCAACACCCACACTGTTGATGTGAGAAGGAGATAAAAAAAGGAGGGAGGCTATGGACAGTAATTATTAGGCTCTGGTTTGGTTCAGATAAAGTGCATAGCTGCATTCTAAAATGACCTCAGTGTTTAAAATGATGAATGTACTAGTTTTACCCATTAGTAGCCCTCCCACATTTGTGAAAAGAAACAGCAAAAATAACAGTCAAAATCTGATAAGAATGGTTTTATCTAATCAAGAACACCCAGCTGAGTGAATTAGCATACTTTTTCAAATTATATAAATACTTTTAACAAACAGATGATGAAGAGGAACAATCTAAACATTACCTGTAAAATCAGAAGGAAAAGGAAATAGGCATTTGCCACTCTTTGGAACTGTTCAAATAAATTAATTGGCAAGAAGGTAAGAATGTTGTATTTGGATGTGTGGATACGATTATCCTGAAAAAGAAATACCATCATATTAGATTGGGGCAAGGTATTGCTCATTATCAGAACAGCTCTAAAACTTAACAAGGCGAAACATGAATTATGCCATAACAAGACAGATAAACCAATTATGTAGAAAATGTTAAGTTCTCTTGGCTCAAGGTCTTCATTTTTACCAAAGATGACACTCTCCTGATATAGGTGAAATTACTGGCCAGTGCCATAAAATCATACATAACTTAAAAGTGTATCAAGTACAATACCTGCCCCTGAGATGTTTTACTCTTATGCATTCATACATTTGGCAAATATTGCTTGAACACCTACCATATGCAGACACTGAGTTTATGCTGTGACTGAGAGGTTGGAAGAAACTTCAGAGATTATCTGGTCCGCCTTCCTACCCTTTAGATAGCTCTGACAAGGGGATCCTAGGCTTGTCTTTGAAAGTCTTCTGTGATAGAAAACTGACCACCTCACAAACCAGCCTATTTCTATTTCAGATTTGGAATTGCTAGAAAGGTCTATTATGAGAAACCCAAATCTGCTTCCCTGTAACCTTTTACCATGTGCCAATTTCCATCCCCATGGTCACCTACACCAAGTCGAAGCCCTTCATATGTTGGAAATCTTCAAATATTTGAAGACCACTCACAGGACTTCCCAAAATCTCAACTCTGATCCAGGCATTCTCAAACCCCTCAGTCACTCCATGACTTTTTAACAGAAATCTCTTCCTGATCCATTTCTTTTAGATTTATCCCAACCTCTCTGTATCTCTCTTAAAACATGCTGCACAGAACTATACACATATTGCAGATCTGAGTCAACCAACCCACGTACAGTAGAGACTTCGATGTTCTATGTTCTGGACTATTGTATTAACATACCTTAAAATTTCATCAGCATTTTGGCAACTGTATCTCACTGTTTATTCACGGAATTTGGATGAACTAAAATTTCTAGATCATCTCTTCATAAATCACTATCAAATCAGGTCTCCCCTTCTAAATACTTATAGGTTGCTTTTTTAAAATACTGATGTACAAGGTCTTTCATATATTTCTACTGTACCAATCTATTGAAAAAAATAATTTTGAATATACCATCTTACATTATTCAATATTTTCTGCCATCAAAAACTTTCAAACATGTGCCTTTTATATATTCTTCCAAAGCTGTAGACTAATACATTACAAAGGATATGACTAAAGACCAAAAAAAATTTTTTTTAATTAAAAAAATAGCTTTCTATGCTGATGATACTTTTGGAGAGAAGGAAGGAGGAAAAGAACAAGGAGAAAGGAGTACATCTGGAGAATTCACAAAGCATCTTTAGTGCTGAACATGGTGAACATTTATTTTTTTTTAAGATTTTATTTATTTATTTGACAGACAGATCACAAGTAGGCAGAGAGGCAGGCAGAGAGAGGAAGAAGCAGGCTCCCCGCTGAGTGGAGAGCCCGAAGCCAGGCTTGATCCCAGGACCCTGGGATCATGACCTGAGCCGAGGCAGAGGCTTTAACCCACTGAGCCACCCAGGTGCCCCCCATGATGAACATTTCTAAAACCACTGGACTTTCTACAAGAAGTGTGGTAAGTACCAACCCCACAAAGTGACACAGTATAGGAAAGACAGATTCTCTTTATGTCCCAGGAAACAATGTTATGACAACAAGCAGAATAGCTATGGTGGGCAGACTAAGCTGATTTTCCAGCAAAAGGCTGAAACTACAAAGACTGTGCTGAGACTTGAATATGCCGACCCCAACTACACATCGAATGGAATCTAAGGTGGCTATTAAGAGATGCAAGCAGGGGCCCCCAGAGGGCTGAGTCAGTGGAGCCTCTGGCTCTTAATTTCAGCTCAGGTCATGATCTCAGGGTTATGAGACTGAGCCCCATGTGGGGCTCCATACTGGGCATAGAGCCTGCTTAAGATTCTCTCTCCCTCTTTACCCCTCCCCACTATCCCCATGGGCATAAGCATTTTGAACTGGTAGGAGATGTTCATTGGCAAACTACTAGAGACCTCTGCAGAGATTAACATCTTTTCAGTAGTTTATACAAAATATGTTTGGTTGAATTTAACCATTTATAAATGCACCTAACTATACTCCCACAAGACTTAATTTCATCTTATCGACAAAGATAGCAAAATCTGGGGTGATAAGTCTCTCTGAAATTCTGAATCAATATGCCCAGAGATTTTCTACCCACTCATATATTAAAACTGTGGTTAGTCGGTGTGACTTAGTTTAAGTGAAATTACGCTTCCAGCAATCATTGTTACTGTTATTAAAGAAAATGAGCACCTACTAAAATAGCTTTCTTTTCTTTTTTTTTAAGAGACAGAGAAAGCATGAGCAATGGGGGTCAGGGATTGGGGAAAGTAAAGAGGAAGAGGGAGAAGAATCTCCAGTAGACTCCATGCCCAGCACCGAGCCTGACATAGGGCTCCGTCTCGCAAGCCCGCAATCATGACCTGAGCCAAAATCAAGGATCAGTCACTTAACTGACTGAGCCACCCAAGGGCCCCTTAAATAGCTATTTTAAACATTTGCCAGGAATCACTGTGTCTAGCTCCATGCAACAAGCTGTGGCACAGTAAGAGAGGTGTCGAGAAAAATTTCCCAGCTTTGCTGGTCTGATACATAGTAATGTACTTAAAACTGTTCTGTAAGATGATGAGGAATATTTTGCAGTGAGTTATCTACTCAAGGTCTGGGCTGAAAGGGAGGCTATGAGAACTGTCAATGATGAAACATATTTCTGATGAAGGGATTGGAGAAAATAATAGGGAGGAGGAAAGCTAAGGAGAAAAAGCAGTTAACTAAGAAAAAAAATCACATATTCCTGTTTTATATTTTCTTCTAAGTTGAAACTAAAATGAGGTTAAGCCTGTACCTTGTAAAAGGACAGATGGAACATCTGCTGGGAAGCTCAAAACCATGACTGGAATTATAAAGAAACTCTCCTACAAAACTGAATCCCACATAGGTGAAAAGACAATGAGCAGGACAAAGTGATAATAGTCACAGGTCTGTGACGATTTTCTCCTATTTAACTTAACATATAAAATGATTGTGATGTTCGGGCTCTGTTGTTACTTGGTCACAGATGATGCAAACCCTCATAGCTATGCCTGGGAACAAAGAACGAGGGCTCCCCCTCCTGGAGGGCCATTTACCTGTCTCTTTTAATTGAAAGGAAAAGTGTTTCTATTTCCACCGCCTTCTCCAAGGATGTGAGTATAGGTCACACCTTAAATAGTCTGTCATTTCACTGAAATTGGCTTACAGGCAAATTTTAGTACAGTTCATTCCATAATACAGCACAGAAGATCTTCACCTCTATCCCTTCAGCATGACTTTTCCACCACGAACCACTAGAAACATCCCTATTCAAAAGAATTGACGAAGAGGAGAAGGAAAAGGAGAACAAGGAGAAAGGAGTACACCTGGAGAATCCCTACAGCACCTTAAGTGCGAAAGGAAATCAGGCTGGAAGTCATGGCTTTCATTTGTTAGCCAGGTGGACCAGTTAACCTGTCCCACAATGTGGTAGATTAACCACGCGGCCATAGGCCATTCTGGAGCAGGGGGAACCTCCCATGCAGTGTGAAAGGGGTCTACCCCTAGAGGAGCATGAGAGAATGCACGTTCCCTAGAGAGAGCTTGCTTCCAAGAGGAAGAGGGCAGAGCGGAGCTGGTGAGGCCCAGATATCCCTCCAAGACTGACCCATCAAACAAATAACTTCACTACAAAGTTAAGTAAAGGGGTGGTAAGAGAAGTGTCACCCCAGTAGAGATCCCTCCATCAGGAAGACAACATCAGGATGAGAAGAAAGCATTGCTCCTCTAAAATATATTAATACAAATGTGCCAAGGTAGGCAGAAGATGGCTCACTTGGGAGTTTACAAAAGGGGCCATGGGGCTGTACAAGAGGTCAGCAGAGACTGAGGCTAGATAGAGTAGTTCCTTGGAATCCACTAAGAATTTTGGACTTTATCATAAAGACTAAAAATCTAAGTGAAGAGGGAATTACTGAAAAGTTATAAGCAAAGAAACAACTTGTTGAGATTCTAACTTCAGAAGATTACCCTTGCTACAGGGTGGAGAACAAGTTGGAAATGACACAAAACAGATGAGGAAAGACCAATGAGAAGGTTTTTTAATTAGTCCAGGTGACAGATTATGGGTGGCTTGGAACAGGCAGTGACAGAAAGGTTGACAATGAATAATAATAGAATAATATAATGGCAACTGATATTTATCAAACTCTTCCCATGTGTACTATTCTAAGAGCTTTACAGTTCACAGCTCATTTTATCCTCACAATATCCTTATGAAATAGATACTATTATCCTTATTCCTTATAGAAGAGGAATCCCGGATTTAGAGAGATTAAGTAATTTAAGCAAGGTTATACAGCTGGTAAGTGGTGATACCACGATCTGAACCCAGGTACTCTGTTTCCAGAGCCCACTCTTTTCAGCAGTGTTCTTTGCCAATTCAGAGCAAGGCAATTCTCTCTTCTGTTTTCAGATCAATCAGCCCTTGCTCTTTCCTCCACTCTGAATTTTTGGCCTGCTGCCATTTTCTTACCAAGGAAAATAATACCATGTATCTACATTTTCCTCTTGAGTCAACCCCCTCTGTAGGAGCTCTGCTTATCTATTGCCTGCTGTATGATTACAGTTTTCCTGTGTTATCTTTCAATATCCCTCCAAGAGTGACCCTTTTGGTTTTTTACAAAGTTCAACACAAGTAAATAGTACAGATAACCCCTCCTTTAGTTTCGCTTTGCAACGGAAGCAGCAGTGGCCAAAGTCCTTTACGTTTTAACATTAAGTATTTATTACAGGAAAAGAATAAAGTAAAAATGAGAATTTCTTCAAAGGTGGAACATCAAACTAGATATTAGCAAAATGAGAGGCATTATTTTTTATAATGAGATTTTATTGTGTAATCGTATTGCTTAAGAAAATGAAGCAAATAGAAAAATAACAAACATTGCTAAATTAGTAAACTGAACATTTGGGGAGTTTACTTCAATTCTTCCATGGGAAAGACAGAGTTACTAATACTTCTCACCTACATATTTATGGGACTATTGTGGAGATAAAACCAGACCACATATGTGAAAGCATTTTTGAGTTGAGTTTTATGGTGAAAGAATCACATAAATAAAAGATTTTTCTGAGCAATTCCCAAATAATCCAAATGGATTTAGAAAATTCAATGTACTAGGCAGAATAAACTGGGTATGCCACAGTAACAACTCCAGAATCTTCATGGCTTAAAATAATAAAGGTTTATTTCTTGCTCATGCTACTTATTCAACATCAGCCACCAGGAAGACTCTGTTCACCCTTGTTACTCACAATGGACCATTCACCATCTCAGGTACTTCCAACTGCATTTCCAAAGGGAAAGAGAATGCTCTGTTTTGTACATACAAGTCAATGCTTCAGCCCAAATGCTCACAATTCACTGATCAGAAAGAGCCATCATGTGCCCAAAAGGTAGAAAGCCAGAAAGACTGATGGACACCACAACCAGAAATGGAAACTAAGCCTAGTATTTGGAGAGTGTGAGACACATCAGCCATAAAAAATAAGTATCAAAAACCAAACTTAGCACCACAAATCCAGTCTTATTTTAATGCTAGGTGTAACAGACATTTGACTATTTTCCCCTTCCCCTCAGCTAACAGTGCTCCAAATTACCTAGTCTTGTGGTCTGGATGAATTCATTTCTCATCTAAAACTTCAGAGTCAGACCCAGATTAGTTTGAGCCAACTACATGGCCCATCTTCCTGATTAAAATTTTGAGTTCAGGGATTAGCACATGACCCACGTCAATTCTGGGAATTTGCTGGAGATACTGGCTTTCTCTTTCCTACTGGATTCCAACCTGGAAACAAGTAGCCCTAGGGATCACTGACAGCATCTTGGGACCATGAGTGGGGAAGCTGTTAAAAATAAATTCTACACTGAAGATTCAGGGCTGGAAAATGCAGAGAAAGAAACTAGACCAAGCCTCTCCTGAGGCTAGCCCTATTTCCAGACTTCTCAATTATATGATTTGTTCATTTATTTTGTCGTCTAAGTCAATTTCAGTTATTCTTTTACTCCCAATCAACAAAATAGCAGATAAAAACATTAATACATACAAGATCAATTTACATTTTTATACAGTAGTGTACTTTCATCTCTATATTTGCCTTAAAGAATGAGTCATAGAAGGCCAAGCCTAAATGCATCTGGTGGTTGTCCGGGGACATTGCCTGCGTCTGTGATCCCACAGGCCAAACCCCAGGAGCTTTCGCAATGAGTACCACAGTTTCCACACTCTCACAAGATCTTCCCTCTCACATTTGATGAAACATTTTTGTCATGACAGCTATAAAAAGTAACTGTCAGGAGCTTGAGGGGGGAAAGAGCCTAATAGCCTTGCCAGTAGAGGAGACAGATATATGGTACAACATGGATTTCAGTAAGAGAAATAGTCCTGACTCTTGAAGAGAAATGATCTCTAAACCATAAAATAAAACCCAAAAAGAGACGGCATCCACAGAATACTTGCTTAAAAAAAAAAAAAAGGAAGTGGCCTAAAAGCATTTGCGCTGCTCAGGAAATATGTGAAACAGACATGTTTTATGCAAAGGTACCAAAAGAATTCACATATGGGGCAAATAAGCCTGAAGATTGGGAGTCTGGCGCCTGACACCAGGCAGAACCACATCTCCTCTGTATTGGTCAAATGGTGAAGAGTGTACAGCACTCAAGGCTGGGAGGCATGGCAAGATGATAGCGCATTCCTCTGTGAACACTGCTGAGTGAGGTCGGAGCCACAGAAGAGGCTTTACAGAGAGAGCCACCAATAAACATCATCATTGTTCCCACCACCACCATCTGCATGAGGTTCTCCTGAGCCTGAGCTCCACAACGTGAACAAAAGCATTTGTGGGGAGGTAAAGAGAGGCCACACTTCCCCCAACATTCATCCATTCATACAACAAGGGCCTTTCATGTGACAGGCACTGTCATTGAACCAGGACTACAGATGTGAATAGACAAAGTCTCTATCTTCCTAGACCAAGTTTGCATTTTAGTTGTGGGGAGAGAGGCAAGAATAAACAAACGTATAAACTGATCACACAGTTAAAGAAAGTGATCAAGACTACGAAGAAAACAGTGAGCAATAAAAGAGGAGCACGTTGCCTGCCGAGACTCCCTTAAGAAGCCTGCTTATTTGACATTTCAGATTCACACAACCTCAAGATGACTATCTGATGAGACCACTGGGCACCTGTTCTCCAGGGGAAGCACAGCAATCCTTCGGGCTATTAAAAAAAAAAAAAAACTATAACTTCCATGGATGTTTTAACAAAGAAATTTAAAGCTGAGGCTATTAATGTTTGATGCACAGGTTTTCTTAACTAGGTATATTCACACATACACATGATATTTATGTATACATACTTATATTTATAATACATATATAAACACATAAATACATAAAATACAAATACTGAGTTTATTCAAATGTATTCAAATATAAATACATACATACAAATACATAAAGTAAATACATGTATATTGGGAAGGTTCTCTTTTTTTCTTGCCGGGTATTTAATATGGGCAAAATATTTGGATTTTGTATTAAAGTATAATTGACATACAACGTTAAATAAGTCTCAGGTATAGGACAGTGATTTGACAGTTCTATACATTACTCAATGCTCACCACGGTAACTGCAGCCACCATACAATGTTATGACAATATTATTGACTATACTCCCTACATGCTTTACTTTTTATCTCTGCAAATTATAACTGAAAATTTGGATACCTCCTAATTTTCTCTACCTATTTCACTCAGCCTCCCACCACCTTCCATCTGGCAACCACCAGATTGTTATCTGCATTTAGGAGTCTGATTCTGCCTTCTTGTCTGTTCATTTGTTTTGTTTTTTAGATTCCACATATAGGAGGTCTTTCTCTGAATTACTTCACTTAACATAATACCCTCTAGGTCACAAATGGCAAAATTTCATTCTTTTTAATGACTGAGTAGTCACATCACATCTTTATGCATTCATCTACCAAAAGATACAGGAAGTGGTGATGCAACATGGGGGCTTAAGTGGGTAGGAGAAGAATAAATGAAACAAGATGGAATTGGGAGGGAGACAAACCATAAGTGACTCTTAATCTCACAAAACAAACTGAGGGTTGCTGGGGGGAGCGGGTTTGGGAGAAGGGGGTGGGATTATGGACCTTGGGGAGGGTATGTGCTTTGGTGAGTGCTGTGAAGTGTGTAAACCTGGTGATTCACAGACCTGTACCCCTGGGGATAAAAATATATGTTTATAAAAAATAAAAAATTTAAAAAAAAAAAGATACAGGAAGGTTTTCTTTTTATAAGTAGGGAACATAGTCAGAAAAAGCTTGAAAATTGCCAGACTAAACATTGTTATAATCAAAGAAAAGGAGTATGACCCATGTGTCACCAAGACTTGGATGTGTAATGAAGAAAGTATGACTCTTCATGTAATGGTGTTGCTGTGTCATACAATGACACCCGTTAATATGTATTGTCTCCCTACACAGGCCCAGCACGGTGCTGTGCACTGTGCATACATCATCTCAGATAATCTTCAAAAAATCTAATGAATTATTTATACTTCAGCACCACTTTGCAGATGAAGAAACTGAGGCTTAGCGCAGTTACAGGGCTGCCAATAAAAGCTGTTTTGTAGAGTCATGTGTTCTCCTAAGTGGTATGTTTTTCCTGGGAAATGAGCCAGAAACAAAGAATTTCTAGACTGCCTCTTGATTAATAAATCCACTGGCCCTCCTACAATATTCCTTGGTTAAAAAACAAAGCAAAACAAAACAAAACAAAAAAACTTTCTAAACCACAGGACAGTGAAAGATGCACATAAATTCAGTCAGCTAGAGCAATCACTTTCCATACCTTCAGTCTAGGGAGAGCATCATCAGCCTTGTCTAGGGAACTTCATTTCCCATCTAGACCTCAGAATCACAGGCAATAGCTAGGCAGGATTTCAGCCTCAGTGTGCCTCCAAAGCCAATCTGCCTGGTGGTAACATAAACCTTACTTTGTTTTCTTTTCTATCCTCAGAATTTTGTTTCGTGTTCCAGCTTCTGCAAGAGTGTTCTAGAACTAGTAAATGGTCTATGAATAGTAATTTATCTACAAAGAACTTATTTTGGACAATTACCAGGGGGACAAATTAAATTTCCCTCTGAGATTAATTTAATCACACTAATTTATTTTTCCTCCAGGGCATTTAGATGCATACAACATATAAAGGGTTCTAACTAGGTCCAAATAAAATGTTAACTTTTCTTTTGTGATATCTGAAAAGAGCAAAACTGCTCTTAAAATTACACAGGTTGAGAGAGAGGGAGACCTAGTATACACCTTCTCCAGAGAGCGAAGATACAAAAGAAAAGGAAGCCATACAAAAGAGAAAAAAAAAGAAATCAAAGGTTGTATTTCAGTGGGACTTTCACAGTCCCATAATGATTTGTTTGCTGATTTCTGCTTTACCAAAACTCTTCTGTGCCTCTTCCCTGTAGATCTGCCATCTGCAGGGAAGCAGGTCCTCAGCTTTGGCCCATTTGCCTATCTCATGCTAGAGCTTTAGAGGCCCTGGACAACCAGATTAGACATTTCTTTGAGGTGATATGGAGCTGGCTTTCTCGGGTCCATTTCCTGAACCATTTCCTGAGTCTTTCAACAACATAGGGCATATGAGTTGCTTTGTTTACTAGGACTAAAAATTAGACCACGTTCACACTGCTATGCCATCTGGGAACAAGGCCAAATTTCAGGAAAGACTTCAGCATTTATGACAATAACAAAGGCACAAGGGAAAAGTCCAGTTAATGAGGAGACACCCATAATGAATTTCCCCGAAGGGCCAAGGGGTTATAATAACACACTACAAATAGTCTAATCCTTCCTAGAACTCTACTTCTTATAATAGGGTGCTATACAAATAACATCATGCAATTTTCTCCTGAACCCGTGGGAATCAGGTGAGAAGTGTATGTCTCTCTGAATTCCCATTTCCAGCAGGATGCAGGAGAAATTAGGACCCATGGTCAACTTATGGAAATGCCCTCCTACAACATCTCTACTTCTTGGTCTCCAGCCCATTCTCATCCAGAGTGGGACAATAAATCTAAATTTAGACAAACCCACATCACCTTTGTGATTTTTTGTATTTTGAATAGTTTTTACTTGAGAGTAGAGTTGTTGAAAGGGAGGATAAAGGACCAGTTAAGACACAAGGGAAATAAAATTCTTTACATGGAATGGGAGAAGAGCGAGGCTTTAAAGTATTCTATAACTTAAAACACAACAGCAACACTTGATAAATAAATTGAAGTGCCAATCTCTTATTTTTTGTGATCACATCATCTACAAAGAGTTTAATGAATTTCCAGCAAATTTGGCAGTTTTTGCTTAGGATGTTCTGAGTTAGACAAAAACTGAATTTGCTTCAGGGAACTGGAAATGGGGCTCCCTGGTGACGTATATAAAAACAGACAGTTGTCTTGTAGGAGCTGACGGAGGTTCAGTAAGAAGCTCATGTGAGTGCTGAATAGAATAAGAGCTGCCATGATATGGAGAGAAAATGCACAGTGGGTTCAAATGTGAGTTTCTGATCAAAACTCACTAAGACAGATGTTCTAAGTCCCTGAACTGATTTGCAGCTGAGCTGCTCACGGAACAACTATGAGTACTCCAGGAGGGGTTCCAGTGGGGATTTGTTTATTTAATAGTTTGTGATTCACCCAAGCATCACCAGGAGGCCAGCTAGGAGTAACAGTGAGTACAAAGAGCAGACCAGATCCTTTCCCCTGCTTTCTGAATGAACAAAGAAATGAATGAATGCATGCATGCGTGCACGGAGAAAAGAAGGGCAGGCTCCTACTTACATCACCCACACCTTCTCCACCATCTCATTCTACTTCCTTCACATTCCTCTTTCACAGTGCCTTCCTCTTAGACATTCCTCCTCCTGATTGACTCCATCGGGGGGAAGGGTTCAAAACATTCATCCAGACTCCTATGCAAGTGTGTTGGTTTAAGGGGTAAAAAATTTTAAAAAATTAAAAAAAATAAAACCCAAAGAGGTTGGTGAGTTTGACAGAATAGAAATAGAATTGGGAGGCATTTCATGGGACTCGAAGTCTGTGCTCTGCAAGCCGGTGGTGATATAAGAAAGATGTGAAGGGGATGGAGGATGGGGAACGAGGGGTCGGACTATGGCACATGGCCTGAGGATTTTATGAGAAACGGGTTTTCCCAAATGGTTATTTTACTTCTAATAAGGAAGGAAAGGGTGTCAAATCTATTTTAGATATTATCTTCCCACAACAGTCCTTTCCAGGGAAACAATTTGCCTATATCCTCAGTAAAGAAAGTGACACTCAGAAAGGCTAAAACCGCTTGAAAAGGCCAAGCCAGTTATGGGCCACAGTACCCCCTCCCCGGGCTCCTAGGAAATATTCTGATTCCAAACCTGAAGAAGGGCCCACTGGACTCTGAGCGCCTTGAAGAAAAATACTGCTGAGTCTTGTTCACCCTTATGGACCTCACCCCCATCCCAGGCACACAGCAATTCCACAATAATTGTTGCTCTTTATAATTTTTAAAAATACTTTTAATTTTTCTTAATAATTGTGGTTAAATAAATGCATGTATAAATGAATAAAAACAGAGTCGACTGTAGCAGTGATTCAGGGAAGTCCTCTACCAAAAATATTTACATACCTATTATATGACTATATATTATAGGTCAACTCTTTGGGTAAAACACATTTTCTGGTCGTTTTCTCCCATTTTGACTCCATACCCAAAGAAGGATACATTAATTTCTAACCCTTCCGTGTGAAAAAGATTTCCTTCCTAATAGGAAAGATCTTGGAAACAAAAAGTTTTCAGGCAACTAGGTAGAGCTGGGAAGTAAGATATGGGGAGGGAAACTGGAGAGTAAAAGGTATGGCATATTCCAACCCTAAATAGCTTCACCTAAAAGCACTTTACTTACAATTGCATATACTTCAGGAAGAGACTAGATCACCAACATTGTATACCATCCACATGGTGAATTTAAACTGGATTTTGCATTTGTGAATAAGCAAGCCCCACTGTTTCTCTGAAAATGCTATTGAAATATGCCAGGTTTCTGTTGCAAAAATCACATGTTTTCAACATGTGCCCTCTTACTCATGACAGAGACAACTATTTTGACAGAGGCCATTATAAAGGAGAAGGAGGCAAAGAACAAGATATGGACAAGGATGAAAAGAAGGAAGGGAGTTAAGAAGGTAGACATGCCCAGAATGGCTAAAATTAACAAGACAGTTGGCAAGGATGCGGAGAAAGGGGAACCCTCCTACACTGTTGGTGGGAATGCGAGCTGATGTGGCCACTCTGGAAAACAGCATGGAGGTTCCTCAAAAAATTGAAAATAGAGCTACCCTATAATGCAGCAATCGCACTACTGGGTATTTATCCTAAAGATACAAACGTAGTGATCTGAAGGGGCATGTGCACCCGAATGTTTATAGCAGCGATGTCCACAATAGCCAAACTATGGAAAGAACCTAGATATCCATCAACAGATGAATGGATCAAGAAGATGTGGTATATATATACAATGGAATACTATGCAGCCATCAAAAGAAATAAAATCTTGCCATCTGCAACGACATGGATTGAACTAGAGGGTATTATGCTGAGTTAAATAAGTCAATCAGAGAAAGAAAATTATCATACGATCTCTCTGATATGAGCAATTTGAGAGGCAGGATGGGGGACTTGGGGAATAAGAAAGGAAAAAATGAAACAAGATGGGATCAGGAGGAAGACAAACCATAAGAGAACTCTTAATCTCACAAAACAAATTGAGGGTTGCTAGGGGGAGGAAAGATATGGAGAGGGTGCTTGAGTAATAGACATTGGGGAGAGTATGTGCTATGGTGAGTGCTGTTAAATGTGTAAGCCTGACAATTCACAGATCTGTACCCCTGGGACAAATAATACATTATATGTTAATTAAAATAATTAATAAAAAAATTTTTAAAGGCAGACATGTCTTAAAGAAAGGAATTACATGTAGACGATGACAAATCAAACTTCCAAATTTAAAATTCATAGATTAAGAAGATGCTCCTTGCAAGCCCCCTAGTTTCAGAAAGCTCAAGAGCTTCTTGAAGACATTTTCCAAAAAAATCTAAGTCATAGTCCCAAAAAAGAAACAACTATCTAGTTAGTAGTACTTAGTGAATGCCTATGGTCCCAAGAAATAATTGAGTATTAGGAAAAAGTGAGGGCTTGGATTCCTCAATCTGCATGGTGACTCACCATTTTATCAGCTAAGTAACCTTGGAAAATTATCTCCTAGTCCCTGTAATCTTCAGTGTCCCCATCCATAAAATGTGGGTAATAATATCCACCACGCATGTGTGCATGTGAAGATTAACTGAGAACACATTTAAAGTATTAGCATTATGCCTGATAATTAAACACTTTTTTTCCCCTCTTCACCTCTTTTGTTTTTGTTACAATCTTCAAAATCTTCATCAACTAAAATGAGAACAGAGGATTGGTCTATTGCTTCTGAAACCCAAATGTGCATATGAATTCTTTGAGGGTTTTGTTAAAATGCAGGTTCTGACTCAATATTTAGGGAAGAGGGACTGAGATTCTGCATGTCTAAGAAGCTCCTGGTGAAGCCAGGGATGCTGGTCTGATATCTGTGAACCACACTTCAAGAAGCGAAGTATTAAATAACCTCTGAGAGTATTGATAAGCACAAATTTCTGTTATATAAGCAAGGCTGCATGTATTTTTCAAAAGGCTATGTAAATAATTAGATTACAAATCCAAAAACTCCGATTTGTGCACTATAGATTATGAACTTTCAAAAGAACACTTGATTTCACCAATAGACCATGGAGCTGAGTCATCACAAATAAATGCCTTGAAGACTTAGACTATAAAGACAAAATGTCCTTTTGGCTCAGCTGAAGATATTCTTCCAGACTTCTCCTTTAATCCTTCAAGAAAAATACACTGAATAAAAAGAAAAATCATTGGAAAAAATGGAGATTTTTTCACACATTTTCAATTTAAGCTCTTACAAATAGATCAGACCAAGCATTAGGTTGCAAAACACAGGACTATGGAGAAATTCCACAGGTATGTGAAAACAAGGGGAACATGGCAGGGTGAGGAGAAGAAATGGGAGTACAAGAAACCCTTTTATTAAAATGCTTAAGTGTAAAATGCAAAATACTGATCATTTGCACAGGCAAGAGCATATAGGCCCTATATGGCTTCAGGAATTTGTAATTATTTGTTCATAAAACAAATTCAGATTATTCCTGATGTTAAAATACCTGAAGTATTGGTTTTCAGAAATTATATATATGTATATATTCACATTTGAATTAAAAAAAAAATTTCAACTACCTTTTAGACTCAAAAAACTTAATTCTAATATGTCCCAGGAGTACTTTTGAATGAGCTCATCATCATTTTCTTCATTCAGTTTAGGTTGAGATGGGCTAAAAGGTGACTGACATTTGACTTTTGGCCCAATAATTCCCCAAATTCAGACAGACCATTTTTATATAAATACAACATAGTATTTTAACATTCTTTCATAATTTTTAAAAGACATTACCAATACTACTTTAAGAAAATGATCCATCTGTTCTTAGAAAACTATCTTCCTTACCCATATATAGTGAAAATGCTAATTATAAGTCTAATACTATTCATTTTCATACTTAATATTGCAATGTCTTAAACTGCTATTTCATCCATGTATATAAAATACTCTCAAAATCCAAGGAGGCAGCAAACTCTTGAAGGGCTAAGAGTTGTTTTATACTTCAAGTCTCAAAAGTATTTAACAAAGTGACAAACACTCACTAATTACTCAATACAAGGCTGAAAACCCAACTGGAAAAAAATTCAAAATACATGAGGGGAAAAAGTAACTCCATTTACCAAAACAAAACATGAGCTAATATAATTGTTAGTAATACACAAAACAAACCAGTAATTTCCAGTACAAAACCTAGAGAACCACTTTTACCAAAATAAGATAGGCACTGGCATAAATGCATATTTTTCACATTTTTAGCACAACATCTTCATGCAGTTTATTAACTTTACCATATCAGAGAGCAAGAGAGAAGAAAAAAAAAAGTCAAACCTTTCTTTAACTTATTTTCTCACCTAGAAAAGTCTGAACAATGTTGTCTCTGCAAAACATTATGAAGAACTTCAGCCCATTTGTGCTTCTAACCTCAAAAATGTCTTGCGTAGAACAATGGCGTTTTTGTGGCATATGGGCTACAAGAGTATTTAAAATATTGCAACATGGAACTAAGTGGTTTGCAAGAATCATAGAAACAGGACTTAGAAAACAATCTAAAGTTCAATTATTTATTCCGCCCTTCTGTTTCCATATAGAAACTACCTAGCCAGCACTGTAACAACTTTAAAAAAAAAAATTCTGCTTATTAAGATAAAAATCAATAATATACTTAAAAATTAGATTGGTAGCAAGGTTGGTTAACTATAAAGATTGGAAACTAGGTAAGTCAGAAATTCATAATGATTAATGGCCCAATGGCAACTCTAGGGAGGTATCTAGTGATAAGTTGTCCTCCACTGTGTTATACTCAATATTTTTATTACTAACTTAGAACAGTGATTCCCAATCCTGTTTGCTCATTGGAATCACCCAGAAAGCTTAAAAAATATACCAGAGGTTGGACTCCACTTCCAGAGCTTTTGATTTAACTGGCCCATTGGATTAGGTATCAGTGAAGATACAGAAGACATGCTGTAAGTCTTCATATGAGACAATAATGAAAGGGATATTTAATGACAGAGGAAGTGGTATCTGTTGTGTGCCAAGTTCTATGACAAGCAAGATAAAGAGATAAATGTGACATAGTCTTTGTCCTTAATGATGAAAATGAGATTAGTAAGAGATTAAGAGGTGTCAGCCATCACCAAAAAGCTAGTGCTATCTTAGACTACTGTAATAATTCTTCTTCTACTTCAAGCTGCTCAAACAACTTCTAGAATATGTTGTTTGACTCTGGAACAACCCACTTTACAGAGTTGGTTATAGAAAAGCTGAAGCTCTTTGCAGGGAAAAAGTGGGGTAGGAATTGCAGGTGACTATACTGGAGATAAGTCTAATCAATGAACCCAAGTTTGGTATTTTAAATACATTATCAGAAGGTTTATCATGTGAATCAGGAGACACGTTTGCTTGGCTTTGGCATCAGAAGAAATGCTAAACCAATAAATAATAGAGCAAGAGAAAATTGATTTGGCTCAACTGAAGGAAAAACTGCCTAATAATTAAAACTATCCAAAGCCAGAGCCCCAGAGAAGTTCCAAATTCAGTCAATAAATACAAAGGTTGAAAATGGGTTATAGATAGAGTGACAGTCCCAGTGTAGGCCCATTGTCTTGGCAAAGTAACTAACAGGATCCCCTTTCATTCTCAAAAGTGATCTGGTTTAGAAGACAAATTATCTATTCTCCCTAGTTTGGGAGCATCATCAGAATAATTAAAACTGAGCCAGATGGGACCCCACACTTCTCACCCTTTCCCACTAAAGAGAGTTGGTGAGTTGCCCTCTTGTAAGGGATATAAACAAAAATTGGGTATGCAGTTCGTGAGAATTCTGTAGAGGGAATGGGGTGGAAAAGCTTGAAAGGATAATTTCACCCTGAAATTCTATAATGAACTTAAGCTAACTTCCTTGCAGTACCAGAGAAGCCAGTTGGGTTTTTCCATTTGTATAAGGCAACTCTTTTTCCCTGCATTTTTTCAACCACTGGTGTGGAATGATGTCAGCATCTGCAACCTATCTGAAAGGCACCTGGATACCCATCGCCATGACATGAGCTTGCTTGTTTCACAGCAAGCTTCACAACCAAGGAGCATGAATGAAACCCAGAACAATTAGAGCTGCTGGAGAAGTCAAGGCACAGTACCAAGAGATATATATATCTCTGATCTAGATACAGGAATCTGATTGCTGTCCTGTGCTTTATTCCTCTAAGAACAGGCTCTCTAGTCAAGCAAGAACATTCTTACAGAGATGTATCACAGAGTTACAACTACAAACTTACCTACATGCACATATTCATGCAACACACATACATTTACACCCATACACGTAGAGCTCCTAAACAACTCCTAAGATCAATTTTAAAATATCTTCCAATATGATCTTCATGCCTAAATAGCTTACCTTTATAAGAAACTGCAGAAATAGCCACATACAAAATACAATAATCTGACCACTGGCTTCATAATTGCAGACATGAATTTAAGACATTTTAAACACAAATGATTTGATTAATTTTCAAACTACAAAATGTAAAATATGATAATTGCCATCTTTTCATAATATGATTCACAGAACCACACTATTTGGTCCAATAAAGATAACTACAAAACAAGATAAAAACCACTTTGAAACCGTTGGGGTTGGTGGTTTTTCTGTTAACTTCTCAACTGTTACTGAACTTGCCCAATTTTATCCACATGATTGATTTATGGATAACTTTCATAAACCTTTTGCCAACAAAGGAAACTGCATTTGTGGTGCTCACTCCACACAGGAAGTTATTTCTCTTCCTGCGTCTTTTCATTTCTTGGTCTTGGTTTAAATTTATACCACTGTGTCTTCGCAATAATGAGCTCTAAGATTCTACTGCCAAAATTAGCTTATTTTAATTCTTCTAATTCCAATTATATATTACTTGGAAACTTTTCAATTTCACATCATTGCAATGAAGAAAGTAAAATTTTAAAAAATCTGTTTTTACTTGGAATTTACTTCACAAATAGATGAAACAGAACAAGTTTATGAGCACACGGAAATTATTTCAAGCCTGGAACAGGTAAATAACAAGCAAACATTTCAAAGTTTAACTGGAGTTTAATTAGATAGAGTTTAGAGTTTGACTGGATTCTTTAATTACTTTAATGCACCTTTTTAGAACATTTAGAAATGGGAATTCAGATGGTAAAACAAAAGATTAAAACAGACCAACCAAATTAAAGAAATAAGGAATCAGACAACTGCTTAGCCAAATAACACTATGTAAATAAAACATATGTCAAAGAGATAAAATATTTATACTTTTAAACTCTTAAGTCCAAAAAGAAAATGAAGTCCAAAAATTACCTTTTCTCCAAGTAGATTATTTATAAAGGAAAAAGTTTGGTCACATAGAACATGGAATAATTTACAAAGATATTAACAGCACACAGAACAGAAGACATTTTCAATGTCTGCTAAAAAAAAAAAAAACTACTGTTGCTATGGGAAAACCCCAATACAAAGCATAGCAACCAACAACCAGAAACCCATAACAAATGCAAGTTACTAGTACTTTCCACAACTAATTCCAACTTGTCACACTGCTTGTCATCATCTGTACTCTCCAGTTGGTGCCTAAATTGCTCTGGTAATCAGGCCTGCTGGTGAGGATCTAGGGCACTTCGGCATGCAACTATGCTGCTGAGGAAGAAAAGATAGAGAAACCCAAATTTCCCATCAGGCTGGGGATTAAAGCGGGATTCAGGTGCCCCACATGTTGATATCCCAAGTTTCCCCCTCAAAAAAATACTTAAGAGTTTTACCTTCCAATGGATTTGGATAGCCAAAATATGTGAGAAGAATTCATTCAAAAATGTACTTAATTTCAGCGAGTCTGAAAGCTTCTATACTACTTTTCTCCTTTTTATTGCAAATTATTAATTGAGTGGACTATAACTCCATGCCCTTATCTTTTGCATATTTTTTTCTGCCCTTTGACTTCCAAATCTCAACTTTTTTAAAAAAAAATTATACAGCTATTTTCTTTAGGTCCTCTAATCACTCCCTTCTTGATAAAGATGCTTTTCTTGGGGTGCCTGGGTCGCTCAGTGGGTTAAAGCCTCTGCCTTTGGCTCAGGTCATAATCTCAGGGTCTGGGATTGAGCCCCACATTGGGCTCTCTGCTCAGCAGGGAGCCTTCTTCCCCCTCTGTCTCTGCCTGTCCCTCTGCCTACTTGTGATCTCTGTCTGTCAAATAAACAAATAAAATCTTTAAAAAAAAAAAAAAAGATGTTTTTCTTACCATAAGAAAGTTTCTCAAAAAAAAAAATAAATAAATAAAAAAGAAATACCATATGGTCCAGTAATTCCAGTACTAGATTCTTACCCCAAAAAAATGAAAATACTATTCAAAAAGATATATGCATCTCTATGTTAATTGCAGCATTATTTAAAATAGCCAAGGTGTGGAAGCAGTCTAAATGTTCATGCACAAATAGAGAAGGAGGATGTGATATATATATTCATACATACATATAGATATATACAACTGAGTATCATGCAGCCGTAAAAAGAATCTTGCCATTTGCAACAGCGTGGAGGGATCTAGAAGGTATGACATTAAATGAAATAAAGCAGACTGAGAGAGACAAATACTACATGACTGCACTCACATATGGAATCTAAAAAAAACAAAACAAATGAAATAAAGAAACCAAAAGCAGAATGAGACCTATAGAGAGCAAAGTGATGACTGCGGGGGATGTGGGGGAAGGATGGGCAAAATGGGTGAAAGGAAGTGGGAGGTACAGGCTCCCAGGTGTGTAACAAGTCATGTGAGAAAAAGGTAAAGGCACAGGGAATATAGTAAATCGTATTGTTAATAGCACTGTACAGTGACAGATGGTAGCTACACTTGTGAGCATAGAGCTTTGTCCACTCACTATGTTGTCCACCTGAAACTAATGTAACATTGTGTGGCAACTATATTGAAGTTTAAAGATCTTTAAAAAAATAAAATAAAGGTGTTTTTCCTTAGTTCTTAACCTCATGAGCACCTAGCATTAGATAGGGTTATCCACCCCCAATTTCCTGAGAGACTCCTTTCTTCTGGCTTTCATCTCATTGTCCTCCCTTTGTTCTCCATCTCTGCTGCTCCCTGCTCTTTCTTGGGTTCCCCCCACCCCTAAGTAAATGTGGGTTTCTACCCCCATACCACACAGGTCAGCCATCACTCCTCAACAAATTCTACTTTTTTCCTAGCTTTAAGCATCTTCCTCTAACTGATATCTCTATTCTACAGCTGTAAGCCCACCCAGTTATTTTCTGTATTACCTGGGCATCCCCATTTGGATATCTAGTCTATTTTATCTGGAAGGCAAACAAAATTCTTTTTTCACTTTGTGACTCCTCAACTCCTGAGAGCCTATTACCTCATACTCAAATTTTTTTGAATAATCTCACCTACCTGAAGAATAATTTCCTATGACACACCCCTCACCCCCAATTAGGTCCAACTATGGGACTTTGCTCATTTCTCCCTTTTCTAATGTTGACATACAAACAAGGCTCACATCAATTCCCATTTTTTCTGGCAAGACTTCCTCAAACACTTTCCCTAACATTTATAAGCCACATCACACCATTAGGACTTAGCATTACTTTTCCTTGTTACCTATTACCAAGTTTGCTCTTATGGGTTAGCCTTCTGTCCTTGAGTAGATCATATATGCTCAGATAGAGAGCAGAACCTATATCCCCTGTCCTGGTAATCCCAGCAGCATTAAATTAAATTAAATTAAACTAAATGCATTGGGGGCGCCTGGGTGGCTCAGTGGTTTTGGCTGCTGCCTTTGGCTCGGGTCATGATCTCAGGGTCCTGGGATCGAGCCCCGCATCGGGCTCCCTGCTCCACAGGAAGCCTGCTTCCCTCTCTCTCTCTCTCTGCCTGCCTCTCTGCCTACTTGTGATCTCCGTCTTTCAAATAAATAAATAAAATCTTTTAAATAAAAAATAAATAAATAAATAAATAAATAAATAAAAAATAAACTAAATGCATTGGCATTCTAAGATTTTAAGGCCTTCTGGCAGGTACTTTGGGACCCACAAAAACAGCCTGCTCATCTCAATTTCCTCATTTTTTCAATTGAAGTATAGTTGACATAAAATGTTACATTAGTTTCAGGTGTACAACACAGTGATTTGACAACTCTATAGGTTACACTATGCTTACCACAAGTGTAGTTCCCATCTGTCATCATACAATACCGTTATAACTCCATTGATCAAATTCCCTATGTAGTACCTTTCATCTCTGTGACTTACTCATTCCATACCACTTTCCTTGTGTATGTTAATGCCTTTGAGCTTTATATTCTTCTTGTACATAGTCTCAAATCTTCTTTGGAAAGTAAGTCAGTCAACAAACATGCATGTTTCTGGCTTAGAGCAGGCACATTGTGAGTATACTAAATTTTGAAAGTCATTTTTATTTCTATAAAAACAAACAGGGGCACCTCTGTGGCTCAGTCATTTAAGCATCTGACTCTTAGTTTCCGCTCAGGTCATGATCTCAAGTGTCATGGGATCAAGCCCCCCTCAGGCTCCATGCTTAGAGGAGAGTCTGCTTGAGATTCTCTTTCTCCCTCCCCATCTGCCCCACCCCACTGTCCTGCACATGAGTGCACATGTCCCCTCTCTCTCCCTCTCAAATAAATAAATAAACCTTGGGGTGGGGGGTGAGGAATGGACAGTGAACCTTCAGTTTCACTCCTACATATAGGAACACAAAGTTTTACTGTTATACCAGCCTGGTCTCAGAAACACAGACACACCACTGTAATGTGGCCCTAAAGAGGTCCTTGTAACCTCAGTCAAGCTCACATACCCAGAAGAATGGTGGGCCATATTTTTCTACTCCACTCTTAACCACCTAAGAGAAAAAAGAAGTGGAAACATATAAAACCCTGTATAAATGGGTGGGAGGAAAAAAGTTTGTTTCAAAGGGAGTCTTGGTCATGTCATTGTAGCACTAACAGCTGAGAGAGCCAAGTTGTCACACTAATGAACAATCTTTGGAAAATCCAAATCATCATTGCTCTAGCAAGCACAAAAAAATCACAAGACCAACAGCAAATTCCATCCAACAACCATGATATTGACAAGATATTTTAAGATTCTAGGAGTAAGTCAGGGTATCAAAATTGCTATTTTTGGATGGAAGGTTTTCTGTATAAGCATGCAAAACTATTTGGTCACATTTTCACCAACTTATCTAAGCCTGCACAATTCCTAAATGGGTTCAACAATTTAGTTCAAAAAAAAATCTTTTGGAACTTCTACTCTACATTTGTGCATAAAATACATACAGATATTAAGCATCCAGCTTGACTGAAGCTTCTGAGTTTGAGGCAGGATAACTTCCTCATGACTCAAATGAGTTCATCTGCCTTCTCAAATTCTGTTGAATTTGAGAACTGAATGAAGCTGGTATGTGCCTGTGCTTTTTTAAAAAAGAGAAAGAAGAACCAGTGAGAAAACCAATGTTTTCCAATGTCATTTCTTTATTTTTAAACAAAATCAGAAAATAGCCATAATTAATCTAACACTTTTTCCTGACTTTTTTGACATCAACACATCTTAATAGAACTACAACTGTTTTCACAGCTTCCACCATTCACTTTGAACTCCTTTTAAAAGGGATAATGGGTCTGGATGCTTGGCTCACTTTCACAATTTTTCTAACATTTTTAACATTAACATATTTTAATGCAACCACTGTTTTCATTACTAGCATTATTCATTCCTATTATTAACCAGGAAAACTTTGAACTCCTTTCTAATGAGAATAATAATTCCAGCACTTGGCCGGCTCTCCCTACACTCTCCAGTCCTGCTTTGCTGTACACGTCTGAACAGTCCAAAATCCTGTTTGTAATTTTATGTTTTCTACCTTCCAGTTTTCGCAATATCATGTCTAATTTACCAATTAATTTCACCTAGAATCATTAACCTTGCCTTTTGTTATCTCTTAAAAGCACTTTGATCATTTTTTAAGCCTATGCTGTATCCTATAACGTGCCTTGAAGCTTTAGGCTTCATTAATAAATTAAGGTTCTCCAGGTATTGAAATACCTTCCTTCAGCCTTCAAACAGAAACGTTTGCTTGGCCAGGCTTAGGGCTTATGGAAATCACACCGTTTATCTGAGCTTTGTGTAAATTTTTCTCCCAAGTTCTCATTTACAAATACTAAGGGTAAGATTTAAGGTCATTCTCAGACTCCCATTTATAAAATTTTTTATCTGCTTTATTTGCCTTTGTCTCCAGAGTACAAATATTTTATAAGTAGATATGTGAGGAAAAGGAGAAGAGATTTAGGAACTTTGGGATTGGTCAAAACAACAGCATGGCATCATGGGAAAAACGTGCTTTGGAATCTGGCCAATCTGAATTAGAATTCCAGCTTCACCACCTATTAGTTCTGGAAATGGAGACCCACTTCATTTTGCTTAGTTTTGTGGCCTGGTATGGAGCTGGGCAAACCAAACATCTGGTATGTAGCTGGACACATAGCTGTAAGAATGGGAGTCACTATCTAACTATGTGACCTTACCAAGTCACTTGAGTAAGATCTCTGTGTCTCAATGTTTTTACACACAGATAATATAAGTGCTCTGAAATAATATAAGTGCTCTTATTTATAGAATTGTGGTGAGGTTAAATAAGTTTAATATAGTAGAGTGCTTAGCTCAATGCTTTTCATATGGTGTGCTTTACATACTCCAGGTGTGTATTAGTTATTAGTACCACTATCTTTATTACTATCTCTGTTAGTCATGGATCTACCCATCAATATCCATGCCAAAAGTGTCAGGTCAATTTCCTAACCTTGTCAAATGCTTTGTACAGAGCAGGTAAATACCTCAATGAGGTACAGATAAATACCTCCTTGAATAATTTTCATTTCCACATGGCTTACTTGACAGGGCTGGGAGGGGGTCTCTATAATCACAATCATTTACATACACTGTTAGTCTGGTTTCTCTAACCCTTGCACCATCAGCAACTTCAACGCCTTCAGTATCACAGAACTGCTAATTTTTCGGCATGCAAAACAGCTTCTACTACTTTAGCCAATTTTTCAGCGTCTTCCTAATGTTGCTATTACCACTATCTTATTCTATCTGATGCTTCAGATAGTGAATCAATAATTTATTGTGACTACTTGCCCACCACCTTGTTAGTTTTATCCATATAAAATGTTTAGCACAGGGCCTGGTGCACAGCAGGAGATATGTATATATGCAGGTATATTTGCTAGTCTTGCTATTATCAAATATTTTATATAATCTTTAATAAATGGTCCTATGAGGAAACACCCTATTTCACAGATGAAATAACTGATAATTAGAAGCAAATTGAGTTCACAAGTTAGCAAATGAGAAAGGTTTCAAACTATGGTCTATTTTATCCTAAAACACTCTTTCTATGACATATGGGGGGACTTCACCAGTTGTCCTTGTATCTTTTTCGTAAAAAATTTCAGTTTATTCCCACTCTTTTTTAATGTTTAAGTGGGAATATTGCTTTTTCAATTGTTAGCATTCCAAGTTTTGAGGTCTCTTCAAATCTACTTCCATTTGGTGTAACAGGCCTTTAAAGCTGGGCGAGGTTAAGCAAAAGACACTAGGATTTCACCTTTCTTACAAATATATTCCATATAGCAAGTGGTTTAAAAGCCTTAAAACCAGACGTAGTCCCATCTCTACACAGAAAGCTCATAGGGTCATTGTGTGTTACTCTACTTCAATCCTTACAACAACTCTATGAAATTAGTACTTGTATCACCCCCAACTTGTAGCCAAATAGACTAGGACTGAGAATGGCCCCACAGTTCACCATATGGACAGCCATCCAGTTGGGAGTTCCCAAATCAAGACAATATCAGCTTTGTCTACTGGGGACCCATGCCCATTTATGGAGGCCTTCCTCATCCTTGAGCCATAGCAGTAATTAATAGACCAAGGATACCTGGGCCCCTCTCTGCTCTGCAGCCTCCCTTTCTCAACTCTTGTCCTTCTTGGTTTTGCCAGCTCATAATGCACTTTGTCCTTTCCTTGAAAGGTTGTTTCTTAGAGACCAAACTGCTTATTTGATCTGCTACAGCCATAACATATTGTTCTATCGTTTTGTTGTTAGGAAGCTCAAGAGAAAACACAGCTGCAGCCACAAATCTGTGTGCTTTTGTTCAATATCATGAAAGCTCAAAAGAAAACCATCTCTGTATCATTGATGATCTGAAACCATCATGGCCAACTGTTAACATCTATTTAATCTGAGTGGTAGGCTTTCCTTATAGAGTTACTACTCACAGAATGAAAATACTTGTTACACACTAGAAAACAAGTAAACACAGCCATATACTTAAATGCATAATTACACCATAGCAGATTACTTATTACTGTTTTCCTTAAGGTCTTAAAATATGCACATGTCTAGTCCTCTGATTTGGGGTTTGGTGGTCATGGCTTTCAAGAGTCATCCTCTACAGTTAAAGGTCTAGCTATAGAAGGGATATAAAGGCATGGGGCCAATTCTGATGATGATGACAGAAGCCAAATAACTAAAAGCCACACAAAGTGGCATTAATCACCATGAGGAATTTTGGTCCCATTATTTAAGGCTAAGAAACATGTTCATTACCCTCCTGAGAAGGATTCCTTCTCCCAAGGGCAGACTTCTGTTAACCAAGTTTATAAGATTAACAAAGAAAATCAGAGTTCCAATATATTATTTTATAATGAGAAATCTGTCAAAGAGCCATCATACTAATTCTTTGTCAGAAAACTTTCACTGATCAACAAATTATAATTAGATGATTAGCACAGTACGAGAAAAGAGGAATTGTTAGCTACCTTTGCTGAATATTTAATAGTACCAAGCTATAATAGACCAATGCATCCATCTCCATATATGAAAAATACCTGCCAATAAGAACAAAATGCTAAAAATTATCCATTGCTAGTGCCTAAATGGATACTGCCTAAGTTTGCCTGCCTTCAGAGTTATCAAAACCACCTTTGAATTGAGACTTTCTTTCATGAAATGTGCTGCTGTACTCGATCTTATAGTAGGTCTTACGAGGCAAATGTCACCCACAAAATCAATTCTATTAGTTATCTTTATTAGAGCTTATAAAAGATTCCATGTAGCAACTTAGGTTGAGTCATAGAAAGATGAGAAGATCTTTATGAGGGCCATCCTGTAATTCATGAAGTTGTTCATCAATGTATCACAAGTTCCTAGAACAGTGCCAGTGACTTAATAGATAATATTTCTAATAAAAATGTAGAAAATCCTCATTTAAAATTTTTTAAAAAGTAGTTCAGTATAAACTTGAATCCCATACATTTTAACTAATCATCACTTCTCACTTGATAAACACAATCATTCAGGACCTGGAAACTCTGTCCTACACGTACTTCTCCAAATTCAGCCTGAGTTACTTACAGAAAACCCCCCAAAGCTATTTATCACCCATCAGCCAATACCACCACATTTATCACCAAGAATTACCCATGAGAGTAACCATAGAGGCCCATGTTTATATTTTCCTATGTGTTCTAGTGGCCAAATCAGCACCAAAATGAAATAATTTCTTTAGAAAGAAATTTTATCTTCTTCCTATACCAAAGGGCATACCAACCACTCTTACTGCAGGACAAAAATAAGTGTATAAATAATGTTAAAATCTGTATTTATAGAAATATATAGGACCCTGATACTAAAATGGGTCTAAACATAGTAAGTTTTTGGTGAAGTCATAAAGTTCTAGAAGGCATGAATTCAACTGTCCTTAAGGTAAAACCCATCCCAGCATGTATGCGCTGTGTATGTTTTACTCACTGCATACTGGAACTTTTCATTATATTCACGGTCATTTGCTTTCACGATCCGTTCCACTTCTAAAGAGAAAGAGAAATCAGGCTGAAATTAAATTTTTGACACAAAGAAACATATAACTCATTAAACTAATATCACTTAGGTTACTTTGATTGTCTCAAGGTTTCAAGAATTCTTTCCTTTAGAATTTGAAGAGCATTGGTTTTTTCCAGCCTAAATGCTGGAACATGTGTTGGAAAGTCCCAAAATGGAAAGCTGAAATGTGTCTCATAGTAATTCTGATGCCAGCCATAAAACAAAACATTATGTGTCTCCAATTTCTACATCCCTTTAGCTCCACAAAGACCCTTTCTCTTAACTCCAAGTAGTTCCTAAAGGAGAAGGCTGCTGAAAGTCAAACGCCACCTGGGAAGGGATTTTTTTTTTCCCTACAAAGTGAAAAAATACAATATAGCCAAACAGAACCATAATGAAGGGACCGGTGTAGTTACTGACCTTATGGTCACTGAGCAAAGGTGATATTTCTAAACAACCCAGGCATAGTGAGAGTAACTGCACATCACCAGGAGATGGAAACTTGCCCTTTGCTGGAAGTAGCTTAAATAATATCTTCGGGAAACAAATGCAAACACCAGTACAAAAAAACAAAATAAAAGAACAACAAACTCAAAGATTATGATGGTGCATAAATTAAAATTTGCAGAGGGAAAGAAGAGACAGTGCTCCCCAGAAACACTAGCAGAATACATTTTTGTGGTAGAAGTAGCAAGTTCTTGCTCCGTTTTACTGAATTCAGAGTTGACAAAGGAGTAATGATGGAAAAATGAAAGCTATTGGATGAAGACCAGCAAAAAATTTACCAGATGTCAATGTTGAACATTCATGATGAGTGACTTGATCATTTCACCTGGGATTCTCTTAATTTCACAGTTCTCCACCTGGGTAAGTGATAGATGGTAAAAAAGTATAGGGATAGTGATAAGAGTCCAAGTTTGGAGAAGGTACATACAACCACAGAATTAAAGAAGACTGGAGGATAGAAAGTAACTTAGAGTCATATATTAGGGATGGGGGAAGGAAGAGCAAGGGGAAAGCAAAGAGAAGAAGAGCTAAAAGTAGAAGAGAGAGGACAAGAAGCAGGAGGTGAAGAGGGAAAGAAAGAAAGGAATATATTTTATTCCCATCACCATCCTCCAAACACCAGGCACCGTGGCTTGTAAGAGTTGACTATTTTTTCCTAAAAGTCCCAGAGGAATGCTAATGTCTCCACAGTCTCTTTGGTTCAAGTCTCAAGTATGACATTGTGTTCACTTCTGAAAACTGCTCTGACAAATGACACCCTGAGTTTCTACCTTTGCAGAATGTGTGTCTGACATCCAACTACATGGCTCTCTTCTTACCTATTACCTATGTATTACCTATGTATTAAAGTCAGTGCTCTGTGACTGCTCATGTTTTCAAGGCTAGCTCCCCTAATTTCTGGTAAGAATGATATTGAACTGATGGCCACAGCTAACTAACCACACTGAGTGGGCTTGCCCCTAACATATACAACTCTGAAATCCAAAACTCATGCAGAAGCAACCTCGTAACCAAGCATCCCTCAAATGAAATATTTCAAACCTTGGCTATAAAGATACATTCCTCCCCTTCTTACTGGATCCCTAACAAAAAGCAAAAATATCAAAGCCCAAAATGGTATTTTGGAGGGTGAGGGTACTTAAGAAGCTTGGACAATTTGTTTATAAACATTCCTACCTTAACACAGGCATAGTAAAACTGCTGAGAGGAAAACAACAGATGTTATTAGGAGGGTGAAGGTTGGGAGGACTCTTCTGCAGGGCAAAGGTCAACCTGGCCCACCTAGCATCCTGCTTATAATGTAAAGATTAGCTTTAGCTATAAGTCAAAACTTTGATATGTTATTTTTTATTTATTCAATTGCCTTTAGTTTACATCATACACATTCAGATGATGATCATTTTTAAATTTCTCACTTATACAAAGCACATCCAGAGATAGAATTCTATAGTTCTGCAGCTAATTTTATTCACTCCAAAAACCAGGATCTTAACTCCTGTCCAATGTCTCCATGTAAGCACCCTCCCCAAGAACTATAACCCTTCCCCAAAGCGGCCAGAAGAGTAATTTCTATCCTAGGAAAGTTTGAATGTTCTTCTGGGTGTCCACATTGCTCTTGTCCCTTGAGACTTTATTAGAGCCAGTAAATCCTCTTTTGGCTTCTAAATCATTATTATATCTTTGCTCTGCACTTCCAGTAGGTACAGTCCTTCTGAACAGAGTCTTTATTAATAAACAATGGCATATTTCCTATCCCCTCACTAAGCTCTGCAACATTCTGGCTTTGTTCTACATCCCTACAGATTTCTTCCCTTAACTTAACTATGCTAAGCCAAGAACTAACAATCTTCCACGTGCTAGGACAGTGGGTAAGGGGATAGAAACCCCTCTTGGCAATAAGTCACATCCTATAAGGAAGGGAAGCTAAAAATGAATCCTCCATAAACAACTCCCATTGATAATTGCTCAGAGGTTCAATGACTTAATGCTCAATATTTCATTGGCATTGCAGGACCCTTCCAGCTATGAGAATACTGTAAGAAAAGTACCCACCAGGAGATTTAGGATCTACTAGAGTAAGCTCACTGTTACATAACTGTGATAACACTGAATTTGTGTGTTTCCAAAAAGAAGTAAAGTGATACACAGGATGTATAAAATATAGTGAGCCCACATCTGTTTAAAGTGAAGTTCAAAGACCTTCCAGTTCAAGAGAGCAAGCAAGTATGTCCTTCTACCTCACTTCCCATCCAGGTCTCACTAAAATAACAGCAAAATGTTTTTTAAAAGAATAAAAACATAACAGTGCTGGAAAACAAGAGTAGAAGCTAGCAGATGTTCATAAATTTTAAAAATTCCGAGTGAAGCCCAGAGAAGTTCCAAATTCAGTCAATAAATACAAAGGTTTAAAATGTGCTATGGTGACAGTACCAGTTTATGCGTATTGTCTTGACAAAATAACTTCTCACTTTCAAAGTTGTCTTGGCTTAGAAGATAAATTATCTATGCATTCTAGTTTTGGAGTATCACCAGAATAATTAAAGAAAATTGAGCTAGCTGGGCCCCCCAAATACTCCTACCCTTGCTCATTAAAGAGATTAGGCAACATGCCTAGGGAGGAAACCAAGAATGGGTGTTCAGATCTAATAAAGAAGAAGTTCTAAACCTCCACATCAGCTACCGGAGACTCAGGTCCTAGTAAACCCTGCCTTACTGAGGCAGCTGTGGAATTTGCCAGGCTATAGACTGAATGTTTATGGTCCCCCCAAATTTCTCTGTTGGAACATTCCCAATGAGATGATATTTGAGTGCCTTTGGGTGTGATTAGGTTATGAGGGTAGAGCCCTCATGAGTGGGATTAGTGCCCTTATAAAAGATGTCCCAGAGAGTCCCCTGCCCCTTGCATCATGTGAGGACACAGCAAGAAGACAGCCATCTATGAACCAGAAACCAGGCTCTCACCAGACACTAGACGCATTGACTCCTTGATCTCGGACTTCCCAATCTCCAGACCATGATAAATAGATCTGTTGTTAATAAGTCACCCAGTTTATGGTATTCTGCTATAGCAGTGAGAAAAATCTAAGACATACAGAAAAACCTCCCTGCAAGCTGGCAACATCACCAGCCTTCCAATTTAAGGGAAAAGACTAGCGAGGGGAAAGACCTTTGCAATAGCCTCTTATGTAAACACAAACCAATAACTGTAAGCCAGCAGATGTCTGAGAAAACTCAATACCACAAAAGACAACGATTCAAGAAGAAGAGATAATACTGAAAATGGATGGAGAAAATAGTTTTTATGCTGATTAGTACCTTGAAGTTATTCAAGACATGGCATTCATGAAGCAAGAACAAGCTGATAGGAACAAAGATACAACAAGAAAGAGTTCCTGGAAATTAAAACTACTTAATGGAAAAATAGATAGGATAGACAGAATGAAAAACAAAATTGAAGAAAGCTCTTAAAATACATAGCAAAATGAAAAAGAGGAGGAAGATGTGAAAAAGAACACTTACAAGAAGGGTACATAAACAATGGCTAAATAGAAATAATCAAATAAACAGAAGAAAATGTCCCTGCACCAGAGTTAAGAGCTGTCTTCAAAGTGAAAAAGCCACCAAGACCCAATCAGGATGAATGAAAAGGGACCCATGGTTATCTACAAAATTTTGAGCTCCAAAGACAAAGAAAGTATTTTAGAATTTCAGAAGAGAAAAAAAAAATGGTTAGCCCTAGAGACCTAAGAATTGGACTAACATGAAAATTCTCATCAGGAGAAAGAAGGATAGAAGACATTGAAGTGATGCCTTCTAGTTTTAAGGAAAAATATGTTTGAGCTCAGAATTCTATACTCAGCCAAATAATCAATCAAGTGTGAAGGAGCAATAAGAACACTTTTTCAGACATCCAAGAGTGTTTACATACAAGATCATCTCCAAAACAATGACTCAAGAATGTAAAACAGGGTAATAGTTTAAATGTTAAAAATAAATGGAGTCAAAGAAGATATAGAAGCAAGGATGATGACAACTAAAGTCAACAATGAAAATAAAACTACCTGATGTGATCACCTACATACCTGTTCTAAGTGAGCCACAAATTCTTCAGAAAAAGGAAAGTCTTGTCTATTTCCATTTATTTCACAGCCTATATAGCAAAAATAAACCAGTTTCTCAGGAAAAGTACAATTACGTATTAATTCTTGGCTCAAACAATAATTTCTCTGAGAAGTCTTCATAAGGAAGTCATTGTTTGATACAAAGAACATAAAATGCGTTTTTAAGAGCTGTGTTTTGTAAAAATTCTAGAGATCTCATTCCAAACACAATTCAGAGGAGCCAATGCTAGAGTTTCGTACTCAGTCTCTACCTAGCTGATTAAATTCAGGCATGTATTTTAGGATATTTAGATGAATAAATAAGCTGCAAGTCCTTCCATAAATCACCCTCATTATTATTTCTCTCACCTGCACTTGTGCTAAATGCTAAATGACTGAGTTTCAGATAGAAATTCCTAAAAAAAAAAAAAAATGCTGTGTTGCTAGCGGAGTACAAATTCTTGGGACAGAAAATCAAGCTGGTAATAGTGTTAACATTCCTTTGTGATAGCTGAGGAGCCTAACAAAGACATTTACCTAAATAGGAAGCTATCCTTCATCATTTCAACAAGTAAGGAGAAGAGCCATTAGCAGAGGTAGAATTGTCTTAGACACTTATTTTGAATCTACTCTAGAATACAGAAAAATAGGCATAGTAAAAAATAGGTAATTAAACCCACGAAGACCTCCTTCATAAAGGATAATGGAAGTAGCCTCCACTTTCCAAAACTCAAAGGCCTGCATAATTTGATGCCTGCCTCAATCAAATAAAAGATCAATGAAGCACTCCTAGAATGTTTATCTTTGAGCCATATGATTACTGTTACCTTATCCAAGATAACTAAATAAGGATACCTCATTTATTTTATGAAGTGGTCATTTAGAAAACAGTTAAATGTTAGGAAACATTTACCAAAAAGAGTAACCTTAGTTTTAGGATAAATGACAAGTAGTCTACCCTGTCCCTGCCTACAATAATTATCTGATCCTGCAGATGATAGGTTTCAGATAATAAAACCACATCCACTTATGTATGTACATATGCTTGTCTTTCCATTTGGAAGAAAGAGTTTCATCAAACACATCCAAGTGTTGGGGCACGTGGGTGGCTCAATTGGTTAAGCATCTGCCTTTAGCTCAGGTCAAGATCCCAGGGTCCTGAGATCAAGTCCAATGTTAGCATCTCCTTCTTCCTCTGCCCTTTCCCCTGCTCATGTTTTCTCTCTCTTTCACTATCTCACTCTCAAATAAAAATCTTTATAAAACCTGGTGATTCACAGACCTGTACCCCTGGGGATAAAAATATATGTTTATAAAAAATAAAAAATTAAAAAAAAAAAGTTAAAAAAAAAATCCAAGTGTCATCCAATCACTAAAACACAAGTTTGAAAGACGGGAGGGATGTAATACAACCCTGCTGGAAATTTTTAACCTCAGTTGAGATGTTGTTCTTTGTTACCAAGACTTTGGGGACCCATTAAAAACGAGAATTTGATGACCAAGCATGCATAGAAGAGGAGGAGGTCTGGATCTTTAAGCCAGAGGCCAGAGATCTTCCTTCTACCAACTATGCATGTAAGCATGTTTTAACTCATGACCTCTCCTTATCTGTAGTTCCTCAGAAAAATAATGCCACTTTGTGTTGACATCATTATATAAGAAAGTACATGGAAAGCACTTTACAAACAGAAAAAAATAATTTAAAAAAAAACATTTTTCTAAAAAAAAAACAAAAAGAGCAAGTAAGTGAGAAAAAAATCACCCAAATTTGGATAGTCAGTCTTAAATTTGCTTGTATTATTATTTCTCAAACAGATCTGAAGTAATTTTCTAATTTTCTTAGTGGAAACTGGCAAATACCCATTGATTCTTCCCCAAGTTGTTGGAGGCAACACCCAACCCCTAATCTGGGCTCTTCTCCTTCATACTATAATAATTTAGACAAGATCCAGCTTCTATTTCCAGCAGGCATCTATGTCTTTTTTTCTCTTAGTTTTTCTATGAACAACTCCCAACACCTTAATATTTAAGACTAGTCGGTGAATTCAGTAGCTCTGTTAGAAGACCAAGAGTAAGAAGGAAGATTTAGGAGGCCTCCATTGGACCCATAAATGATCATAGCAAGTACAAATTCCTAATTAATGAACACAACTGTCTTTCTTCAATTAAATCCAGAGCATTTTGTCCTTCACCAAATGTGGTTTGGGAGACAGTCTTCAGGCAATTGGCTTTATATCCCCAAAATCATGAAATGATGAAGCACCACAAAAAATCTGGGGGCTCTGTATAAACCCTGATGACAGGAACTTGTACTTCCTCAACAAGGTTGGTCCCAATCCAAAAGCTGAAGAATGTCTCCAAACATGGAGTGTCATTTGGGGTTTGGGGTTGTTGGTTTTTTTGGGTTGGGTCAGAAGTCTCAGAAAAATACCCTCAAGCCTAATCAATAACTTAAGCTTTTTCCTTTCTGTATTTTCTTTCATTCTTCACAATCTGGTCTCGTGGTTGGGAGCCAAAGCAATTCATTAAAGACATGAGGAAAGAACAATGAGTGGGGAGAGCTTTAAAGAAAAGAGTTCCCCCACCCTCCAAGATTTCCTGATTTGACTCCAAAAGCACATTCTGATACAATTGAAAAATATGTGTCCTAAATCGGGGTTTCCTATTGAAACCCAGTGGTGACCTGCAGCTGCTGGGACTTATTGACATTTGAACAGCAAACTAAAGAGAATTGAAGCAAAAGAGAAAAATCTTCCCACAAATTTTTTTTATTCTTGTTCTGACAAAAGAGCTTGGAAACAGAGTTAGGGGATTCAAACAAATACTAAAAAGCCTTGGGTTTGTTTTCCTCTTGGCTGAGCCAATTTGCTCATCAGGTCCAGATATTTGGAAAATTTGATTTATTGGAAGCTCTATTCCTCCCATGGCTTACTATAGCTTCACAAAGAAACATAAAAATTTTTAACTAGTTCATTCTTCCACCATGCATGAATTGGATTACATAAGTTACAAGTAAAAATCGATAAAATCTTCATATAAGTCTGTGGTATATTGCTTTCTGTAAGTATAGATTCCACAACTAGAGAGTTAAGAATTACCACAATATAATGTTAATAATAGCAGCTAGCATGTATTGAGCACTGGTTAAAAACTAGATACTTTGAGAACTGTTTGGCATACTTTATTTCATTATTCCTCAGAACAATCCAGGTACCAATAGGTATATGCTATTATTAGTTTCATTTTATAAATGAGGGGAAAAAGTCCTCACAAGATCATGCAATACAACCAGATTTCAAACACTGAGCTGCCTTCTTATGAAAGCAGTATGAAAGAGATTTTGGGTATCAGGAGATGTTAAATGGCACTGTGCAGAGTTGGCCGGGAAAATGCAAATTGCTGTGTGCCTGTATTCAGAGGTCAAGGAGAGGAAGAAGAGGACTCTGTTATTGAATGCCATGCTCCATGGTCTACCTCAAACACACACTCCCTCCCCATTAGCCTTGCAGCCCTGTGACCTCTCACATTCCACTGCTTCTAGGCTTCTCTCTGCTTCCTGGTAGAGGCTGCCTCCTCTTCTTGGAGCCTTTGGGCAATCCTTTCTGAGAAAACTCTCCCAAAACCCTGTTCAAAACTTACTGCTTTCTTTGCACCCTTTCTCATATGGGCCTAATGCTAGGCTATTGGGTTTTATTTCTATTCTTTTATAATTTAATTGTGTATAGCAAAAAAAATGCATTTTTATGAACTGAGCCAGGATCAGAGTATTTTCTGTGAAGATGAAAAATAGCTGAATCTTCCTACAGCATTCCCTTTCAGAAAGAAAAATAAAATAAGGATCTATCCCAAGAATCACAAGAGCCTAGAAGAAGCTGGAGGACATTTAATTTTCCACTGTCAGACACATTCTGGCCACACAAGGGAAAGCATGCCACCTGTCACCAAGTGAGAGCAAAGAACCCTAGGTAGAAAAGAAAGACACAGGACAAGGAAATCGAAAGACATCTCTTCTGATATCTCAGGGTTTGCACAGGAAGCTGTGTTTTTCAAAGCTTAAATTTGTTATTTTGAGATGAAGGGGGCTTATAAATTGGGTTTCTTTAGTACATATTGGTTTCTGTGCCTCGGACCCACGAATTCATGTGGCAATAAAAATCTGATGGAGCCAAGACAAGGGGATTTATTCCAGAAATATTCCAGAAATATTTGGGGATCTCCTTTGAGCAAGGCTCTCCTATAGACAGTGAAGAAAAAAATCAAGACAGCAATAGCCTTCGAGGGGTGAACATGTCCACAAATACCCACATAGCAGGGAAGCAGAGGAGATGCCCAGGAGCCATGGAAACCAGAGAAAAAGAAAGTCAGGTCCACAGGGGTGGAGAAAAGGCATAACCACCTATCTCAAGTAGCTCTGAAGGGAATTGATGCAGGTCAATGCACACTGGGGAGTATGGTAGGTTGTTTTGCCAAGCTCCTTATCCATGCCATTTACTGAAAAAAGGAATTTGGTAAAGGTGGTCTGCCACCTAAGATAAAATATGGACTTTCCAAGAGGACATCTCCAGTTCCCCAACCCCGGTCTCTTCTAGCAAATAGTGGACCCCATGTGAAAAGACCAAAAGAAAAATTAGCAACCTCACTTTATTTACCTACTAGGGAAGCATGTGGAGAACATATGTTTTAGAAGAGACACAGTGGAGCCAGAACTTTGGGCAAAAAAGAAATCTGCCTACTTCCCACACTCCCCTCCCACTCTACCTTCTACACTCTGGTCCAAGTCATCCTTTCGCTGTCCTCCAGCCACTGCAATAGCCTGCCCTGGGCCTCCCAGCTTCCTCCCCTGGCCCCATAATCTATTTTTAATAGGGCAACCAGACTGATCCTTTTCCAATTGTATTTGTTTCCTATTGCTCTTCTAGCAAATCACCACAAGCTCATAACAACACAAATGTGTGGTCTTATTATTCTGGAAGTCAGAATTCTAAAAAACAGAGCTCACAGAGCTAAAAATCAAGGTGTTTTATCAGGACTGAGTTCCTTCTAAAAGCTGTAGGAGAGAATCCATTCCTTGCCTTTTCCAGCTTCTAGAAACTGCCCACATTCCTTGGCTCATGGCCACATCACTCTGACCTCTGTTTCTATGGTCATATCACCTTCTGACTCTCCTGCGTCCCTCTTATAATCACAGTGGACCTACCTGTATAATCCAGGGTACCCATCCTATCCCAAGATCCTTAAGCATATCTCCAAAATTTATTTTACCATGTAAGGGAATATATTCACAGGTTCCAAGGGCCTTGGTGGCATCATGCTAAGTATAACATGGACATATCTGGGGGAAGGGGCATTAATATGCCTACCACAAGAATCATCTTTTCTATGCTCAAAACGTCCAATGCTGTGGCACCTCAAGAAACAAGCAAGTTCTTATAAAGGAATCCAGGGCCCTGCTTGATCTTCACACACTTACCCCATTACAACCACCAAAAGCCCATGGACAGTGAAGCTAATAAAGCTTAAGCTTCAGAGCACCTCACTAGCACTTTCATTCCAAAACCCTGGGAGTCACACTAGAAATGTGTTTGTCCAGGAAATCTTACTGTTTCCAACAACATGGATGGGCCTTGGTGGCATCATGCTAAGTATAATAACTCAGACTGAGAAAGACAAATACTATCTGATTTCACTTATACGTTAAATCGAAACAAACACAGAAAAAAGAGACCAGACCTCTTGTGGTTATGGGTCAGGGCAAGGAGAGGGAGGCACAAACTTCCAGTTATAAAATAAGTAAGTACCAGGGATATAATGTAAACATGATGACTGTACAATATATGTGGTATGATATACAGGAAAGATATTGAGAGATTTATTTTTTTTGAAATAAATCAAATGTACAAGGTAACTTACATTTAATGTACAAGGTAACTTACTTATTATTTGATTTTGTTGACTAGCTTTCTTCCCCCCCACAAAATTGTAAGCTCCATACAGGTTGAAGTCTTTTTTTTTTTTCTTTTCAAAATCTGTTTTGCTCACAGCTGTATCTGAAACCTTTGGAACAGTTTCTGGCACATAATAGATATCCAGTCAATACTTATGAAATGGTTGGATTGATAGATAAACAAGCAAATAAATGAATGAACTACCACTCAAAGTTCTCATTATCATAAGACAACCAAAACTACCACAGTCAAACAAGATCATTCCAGCTAAAATAATTGAAACATGGTATTTTCATCAACTTATCCACCTTAAAGAATGTAAATTTACGATTCACAGTAAACAACTGCTGAATTATTTTTTTTTGGGGGGGGGGGTGTTAACATTTTATTTTTATTTATTTATTTTTTTATTATTTTTTATAAACATATATTTTTATCCCCAGGGGTACAGGTCTGTGAATCACCAGGTTTACACACTTCACAGCACTCACCAAAGCACATACCCTCCCCAATGTCCACAACTGCTGAATTATTAAGGGTACTTTTCTTTATAGAAAATACCATTTTGGGATTACTTCATAAGCTTTAAGATTTTATTTCACCATTGAAAGATTTCAAAGCATATTTCAAAGTTAAGCCCAGAAATAAAAATTATCATTTCCTTTAAATTAGGAAGTTCTGTTTGAACAAATAGCAAACACAACACTACACAAGAACAAGGTCCAGCAGGGGACTATAATTCAAATAGCACTTACTAAAACTACTCAGAATAATAACAATCACAGCTACAAATAAGAATTTGACATATGCCAGATACTGGCTCAAATACTAAATTAAGGAAGTGTTCTAAGGTTTGGGTCCATGGCAGGGATCTGAAAGTATTTTTTTAAAATAAATGACTATAATTCTAGGGATAAAATTAAGGATTTTTCTTTTACAAAACCAAAGTATAACAAATAGAATATTATTGGGAATACTAAAGAAAGAAATGGAGAACTGGAACAAATGCATTTACAAATATGTTCTAAGTCCAATAAGTATATATGACACACAATGTTCTAAGTATAATTTTATTATTCACTATAATGAGGTAGTTCATAATAGACTCATTTTTATGTATATGTCATGGCTAATATTTAAACCTATTCTAGCCAATAACACTGATTTATATATTCCTTAACCATTATTTTCTTATTCAATTCACTATTATTTCTTATTCAATTCACTATTCTTTATTCCTTATTTATACTTCCTGATATATTCAAATACTCCTATAACTACTACAGAACAGTAATATTTAATGTATTCTCCTGGTAAGCTTATAAGACATTATTAAAAATGTGTTTTTAAGTTTCCCACTACAACAGTGTGAACTGTGTCAGGATCAACTCATCTGCTGAGAACTTTAAGAGCTAGATGACATATACAAAATGTTTGTAAATGTTTGAAAATGTTTGGAAATACATAGAACAAAGTCAGACAGAACATGAAAGGCCAAGAACCAGCAAAGTACTGAGAGAAACCTGATATTCTCGACCTTTCCCCTTAAGGTATTTTTTAATTCCTCAGCTTCCCAGAGGTGAGAGAAGACAACAATTAGAGTTCAGAACCTAGCAGGGAAGAGGAGCCTTGGTAACACTCGAGGTTTCTAGCTGACTTCTGAAGGACTGCGTTCTAGGAGTAAGAACTAACAAAATTAGATGATGCCTTATAAATACTGAAACCCAGACTCGTACTATCTCAGTCTCTGACTGTATCAAGATGATCTGTTCCTTCTCTAATTGTGTCTGAGAGGAAAAGTAAATTTTCCTCAAGGAAGATAACATTATCCAGATCCCCTACAATTTTTTCATAGGCAAGTTCTAGGTTTTTTTTTTGGGGGGGGGGGTATAAATATATAAAGGTTTTATTTCTTCCAGTCACTGTCTTAGGTTTTAATAATAAATTAGCAAGTATGGCAGGGCACAATATCAAACTATCGAAAACCAAGAGAAAAATCTAGGAAATGGAAACTGACCTACATATGATCTAGATATTGGAACTATCATACATGGACTTTAAAATAATTGTAATTAACATATACATTAGAATAGATGACAAAATACAAATTACCAAATTACACATAAAACAAACAAAATATATAGAATTTGAAAATACTACAATTAAGCATTCAATATAGGAGTTTAACAGCACATTAGATACAGCAGAGGGAATAGTTGTAAATTAGTGATTAGAAAATATAAAAACTGTACAAGGAGGGAAGAAAAAAGTTGAAAATATCAGAAAAAAGCATAAGCACAGAGAGACGTGGTAAAAGTTCTATCAAATGTATAACTGGAGTCCCACAAAAGAGACCTGAGAGAATAGGAAGTAGTAACAATATTTGAGAATATTCTGAGAATTTTCCAAATTTCCCAAAAAAATCAAGGTGAAAAACTCAGAATCTCTATAAATTGCAAGCTTGTTAATTACAAAGAAAACCATACGTATGCCCAGAATAGTAAAAATGCTGAAAAACAAAAATTAAGTTTTTAAAATAGCCAGAAAACATATCACTTCAACAGAAGAATAACAAGAATGTCAGCTTACTTTTCTTTTTTTAATGTAATTTTATTTTTTCAGTGTTCCAGGATTCATTGTTTATTCACCACACCCAGTGCTCCATGCAATATACACCTTCCTTTAATACCCACCACTAGGCTCACACAACCCCCACCCTTTCCCCTCCAAAACCCTCAGTTTATAGACTGTCAGTTTACTTTTTAAAAGAACAAGTGGAGATCTGAATGTGACAGAATGGTACCTTTAAATTGCTAGAAGAAAAGACTACCAACCTGGAGTTCTATGCTCCATAAAAATATTTATCCACCCAGCCTGGGTGGCTCAATGGGTTAAAGCCTCTGCCTTCGGCTCAGGTCATGATCCCAGGGTCCTGGGATCAAGAGCTGCGCATCTGGCTCTCTGCTCAGCGGGGAGTTGGCTTCCCTTCCTCTCTCTCCACCCACCTTTCTGCCTAATTGTGATCTCTGTCAAATAAATAAATGAAATCTTTAAAAAAACTTTATCCAAATATAAATGCAAAATAAGGATCTTTTTCCTAATGAAAAGTGATTGAATTCACTACCATTAGTTCCACATTTTTTAAAAAATGAAAGGAAATCTTCAGGCAGAAGGAGAATTACTCTAGATAGAATCACAGAAATGCAGAAAAATGAAAAAAAACTGAAATGTTGTAGGTAAAACTACACAAATAATGAACATGTTGACAATAACAACAAGTTATTTGTTACTGCTGTCTTGTTAGTTTTACAATACACAATGAATTAAATACATGATAACAATGGCACAGAAATAGATAAGGAAAGTTAAAATGCTCTAAATTGTTACATGGCTCACAAAGTAGTAAAAGTACTGAAGTTAATCAAACAGTTATGTCACAATCCAAAAAATAACCACATAAAGAACATTAAAAGAATGCTAAGTAACGAGCGCCTGGGTGGCTCAGTGAGTTAAGCCACTGCCTTCTGCTCAGGTCATGATCTCGGGATCTCAGGATCATTACCTGAGCCGAAGGCAGAGGCTTTTAACCCACTGAGCCACCCAGGCACCCCTCAAACTGTATTTTTTTAAAACCACAATATATCACATCTTAAATTTAAGACATTAAAGGGCTGAAAGTAAAAAGAAAAAATATGTAAACATTAATAAAAGGAAATCAGGTATCACTACACTAATACCAGATAAAGTAGACTTCAGTATATAACAATTGCTAGAGATAAATAGGACCATTCCATAATAATAAAAGATCATTCTTCTAGGAATATATAACTCTAAATTTGTATACATCATAATGTAACCTAAAAATATATAAGGCAAAAACTGACAGAACTAAAAGGAGAAATAGACAAAGTTAAGAATATCTTCATAAACTAAAATATGGCTATAATGGTTAATTTTAATGTGTTAACTTGACTGGGCCATGAGGTGCCTAGATAGATAGTCAAAAACATTCCCCATGTGTTTGTGAGAATCCTAACACGAAAAAGACCTTTAAACATTTGATAACCTTTAATGCACGTGGCAGAATAGATACTCTGTTGTTCCAAACTACAGAACAGAAAGTAAACTCAAGGATGTGAAATTCTAGTTAATATGTAGGAAAATTTACTGTCCAGAGGATGATCTAGCTCTTACAGTACATGCTTGAACATGTTAGAGTAAGTAATCAAGGAAAATATTAAGCAACACTACAGGAATAAATTGTCAAGCTGGAAGAAAATTTGGACAAGATGATTTTGAAGACCCTCCTAATTCCCAGGTTTTATCATTCTATACAACCTGAAATTATATTAACAGAATGCTTAGATTAAAAGAGTACCAATTAGAAATAAGGTAGAATATTTAGGAAAGAGGACACGATGGACACCACAGATTTAAAAGTTATCTCCACAGAGATGAGTGGAAGCCATGACAGAAGAGCACTCCTCTGAGGAACACACTATACTGACAGAAGAGGACAGAGGACAGAACCAGGGGCAATTCCACCACTGAGGTCCAGTGAAGGAGACAGGGTCATAGCAGTCTGAGAAGTAAGAATTTCCACAAGAGTCGTGAAGACCAAGAAAAAAAAGTGTTCAAGAAGAGAATATATACCCCACCTCCAAATCCACAGAGAGGTAATAAAGGATGGTGTTGAGGAACAGCGCCTTTAGAGAGTCTCCAGTGACTGGTGATTTTTTTTTTTAATAGCAGCCCAAACTAGACTATATCCTGAGTAATAAAACACCAGATTGCTCAAAGCCTACATAATACCTCAAATAGAGCAGCACACAACTTTTGGAAGTATATGAGAGCCAGAAGAAATCTCTTTTTAACACTTTCTATTTGTAACTGTACACAATGACTATGATAGCAAATGTTTAAGTATATAGTTTACTCTCTGTACAAAGGGGGGAAAAAAAGACTTCTTTTTCAAAGAAATTTAAACACAGCATAAAAATCTAGACCACAAGGTGGACTAAGAATAACAATGCTACCTCTTGCTTCCCTCCAAGTTGAAAAGCTGATGAACTAACAATGGGATAACTTGTGCCCTACAATACTTAGGATAAGAAACAAATATTCAATGTCTGGAATAATTTCTGGAATAATTATGTTTTGGCACAGAAATTTAACGTGAAATGAAATGGATTAGGCATTTCTCCTTCATCTGTAGTGGAACCAAATAAAATTTCCCATGTCTTGTTCCCTCTAGATACCAAAAAGTTATGAAAATGTGCAGGAGAACTAATTAGAGAATACTAACTCCAACGGTGCCTAGGTGGCTTATTCGGTTAAGCAGCTGCCTTTGGTTCAAGTCATGATCCCAGAGTCCTGGGATCTAGCCCCATATTGGGCTCCCTATTCAGCAGGGAGCTGGTTTCTCCCAAACCCCCGCCCCTGCTCATGTTCTCTCTTGCTCTCTGTCTCTCTCTCTCAAATAAATAAATTTTAAAAATCTTTATTAAAAAGAGGAAGAAAGAAAAGAAAATACTAACCTCAAAGTTTTAAGAGTTTTTGTAAAACTAGCACTGTCTTAGTATGTCATTGACTGGCAAGTACTGATTATCACTTCATTCTAATGACCTCATTTTTGGTTTACTACAAAAAGTAGAAGGTTTTGAAAAAATTATATCCATTTTTCTAAACAAATTATTGTATTAGAAACCAAGTTCAAGGGGGTGCCTGGGTGGCTCAGTGGGTTAAGCCCCTGCCTTCGGCTCAGGTCATGATCTCAGGATCCTGGGATCGAGACCCACATCAGGCTCCCTGGGAGCCTGCTTCCTGCCCCCACCCCCCGCCGCCTGCCTCTCTGCCTTCTTGGGATCTCTGTCTGTAAAATAAATAAATAAATAAATCTTTAAAAAAAAAATAAGAAGAAGAAGAAAGAAGAAAGAAACCAAATTCAAACAAAAATTAATACCTTCACAAGTATAATTGCAAAAGTACTTAATGAACTTTGGATTTGTTGTTTTTCTATAAGGAATAAACACAAGCAAAAATAACACTCCTTAAACACATACATTAATATACATGCACTTTTTTTTTTTAACTTTTTATTTTTTATATACATATATTTTTATCCCCAGGGGTACAGGTCTGTGAATCACCAGGTTTACACACTTCACAGCACTCACCAAAGCACATACCCTCCCCAATGTCCATAATCCCACCCCCTTCTCCCAATATACATGCACTTTTATATGCATTGATATGGTGCCTATAAGGGTAGGTTCCATCTTACATATCTTTTATATCACCATCTTCTACTGCAGGACCAACCCACTATCTAAGTAATATAAGCTCACAATAATGCCTAAGAAGCTGGAATATAAATTCCAACCAAAGAGCTATTTATTTTGTAAGCACAACAGATACATCACTTAGGGCCCATAATACTTTGAGGGACACAAAAATGTTTAAATTTTTATTTTAAGACCAGAAGAAAAAATGAATATAATAATGGATTCGTAATAATAAACTTAACCTTATAATCTTATAAAGGTTGCATTTGTCTTTTTAACCATACAACTGTAAAATATACTTTAGTATTTTTTGGAGGAAGGGGTCAACAAATACCAATGATAGACATAATATGACCTACTCCACACCCAGATAAACATATGGAGAATTCCCTGCGGAGTCATGTGTGCTAGGTCCACAACCTCCACATTTTGGAACCTGGAACAGCTTTAGCTAGTTTAAAGACAACCTGTAATTATCTACCTCTCTTCCTTCCCATGTTACCAAACTACATGAAATCTCATTTAAGAATTTTACACAAGAATAATTGTCTTCATAGACTTGGAAATGATTTGTCTTAGACCTCCCATATGACCTACATAGAAAGGACATTTACCAAGAACAGAGAACTTTGGAGAAGATAGTGCAGGAGAACCATAAGCTCACTTTGTCCCAGAGAAACAAATCAGGTAACACCCACATGAGTGTAAATAATCCAGAAACCATTAGAAGGCTGGCAGAACTGACTCTCCACAGCTAAATGCAGAGAGGAGGACACATCAAAGAGGATAGGAAAGGCAGAGGCATAGTCCAAACTTCGAAAGATCTATGGGACTATTCATGGAAGGGGAGGGACACCATGGGTGCAGAAACTGGAAAGAAACAGACTCTCACAACAGGCACTCCAGGTCCACAGAATTCCCATAACATTTGCCTTTGAAAACCAGAGGGGCATAATTTCTCAAGTTCTTATAATCAGCAAAGCATAACAACTGGAACTTAAAAATCAACCTGTTCCACTCTGTAGAGCATGGAGAGTCCCTACGCTAAAAGAGACAGCACAACAAACATCCCCAAGGACATACATAATCTGAAGTTTACAGGAACATGACTTGTTTACTAATCTCAGAAAATGTACTGGAGAAGCAGTAGTCCTTGGGAGACTTCTCAAGGAACACAGGAGCTGTTGGACACTAATTCCCTCCCCTCCCCTCAGCCTAGACACAGGGATCCCTACAGGAACCAGCATAGCACAAACACCTGCTATCTAGCTTGCTAACAGCTATGCCCTGCCACTGCATTCTCCAGGGTCCTGTCCCTTCAGCCAGGTTCTCACTCAAACCAGACCCAGACACAAATTTTGTTAACACCAGCACCCTAGCCCCAGCACTTCTGTGGATCTGCCCCTTCCAATATGTCCCTGGTCAGAACCCACCCAAATTGATGTCACAAACCTGGCAGTATGCAAGCAGCCCAAGAGGGGCTGGTAGCACTCCAAAGTAATTCCTGCCTCCAGGGAGAGGGGACAATAACCACACAGACCCTTTCAACTATGGCCCCAGGAAGACATGTGGTCTGATTACAGGCTCCACCCACAAACTTTTTGAGGGGACAATGAAGGGAAAGTGCTCTGCAGTTTGAAGCAATTCCATCTCTGGCAAATGCCTAGTCTAATGCAACTTAAGCCCATGGTAGCCCCAGCCTGACCCACTAACAACAGGAACCAAATCCTGCCAACTCCAGGCAAAGAGAGCCATTGCATTTGACTGGACTGAAGACAAATGTGGCTCAGCCACAAGAGAATGGTGAAGACACAGAGGAATATGCCCTCAATGAAACAACAGGGCAAAATTACAGCAAGAGACCTAAACAAAATGGAGATAAGTAATACACCTCATAGAGAATTTAAAGTAATGGTGACAAAGATACTCACTGGACCCGAGCAAAGACTGGAGGACTTCCCTGAGACCCTCAACTAAGAGAAAAAGAACTTTAAAAAGAACCAATCAGAGATGAAGAACTCAATAACTGAAATTAAAAATACATTAGATGGAACAAGAAAAAAAAAATACACTACATGGAATAAATAGTAGACTAAAGGAAGAAGAACAGATTATCTACCTAGAGGTCAGAGTAATGGAAAATAATCAAACTGAATAGAGGAGAGAAAAAATAATTTTAAAAAATCACAATAGACTTAAGGAACTCAGTCCCCATCAAGCATAATAATATTTGCAATATAGGGATCCCAGAAGGAGAAGAGAGAGAAAAGGAGGAAGAATATTAATTTGAAGAAATAATACCTGAAAACTTCTCGTATCTGGGAAGGTAACAGAAATCCACCTGCACAGAGAGCCCCCAACAAAATCAACCCAAGGAGGCCCACACTAAGACACATAGTAATTCAAATGGCAAAAAAATAGTGACAAGAAAACACTTGAAAAGCAGAAAGAGAAAAGAAAACAGTGACATACAAGGGAAACCCCAGAAAGCTATCAGCTGTTTTTTTGGCAGACACTTTGTAGGACAGAAGGAAGTGGCATGATACATTCAGTGATGAGAGGAAAAACAAACAAACAAACAAACAAAGAAAACAACAAAAAACTTCAGCTAAGAATTCTATGAAGCAAGACGATCATTCGGAATAGAAAGAAAGATAAAAAAATTTCTCAAACAAAAACAAAGGAATTTATACCACTAACCCAGCCCTACAAGAAATGTTAAAGGGGACTCACTGTGTAGAAAGGAAAACCTCAAGTATGAGTGAGAGAAGTGGGAAATGCAAAAACAATAAAAAATAGGTGCATTTTTAAAAATCAGTCAAGAGATCACAAAATGAAAAGATAGAAATTATGACACCATGTATCTGAAACCTGAGCAGGAGGGTGGTGAAAAGACTAAAGAATGGGTTCACACTTAAGCAACCATCAACTATTATAGACCACTACAGGCATAAGATGTCATATATAACCTAACAGTAACCACAAAAAACTGATAATATATATGCAAAAAATAAGAGAAAGGAATCCAAGTATATCATTAAAGAAAAACAGCAAACTGTAAAAGAGAGCATGAAAAGAAAGGAAAAGAAGAGAATTACAAAAACCACCATAAAACAACTAACAAAACAGAAATAAGTATATACATATCAATATTTACTTTGTAAATAGAATAAATGTTCCATTCTCACTGCTTTTATTCAACATAGTACTGCAAGTCCTAGCCACAGCAGTCAGGCAACATAAAGAAACAAAAGTCATCCAAAATGATAAGAAAGAGGAAAACTTTCCCTATTTGCATATAACATGATACTATATGTAGGAAACCCTAAAGACTCCACCAAAAAACTACTAGAGATGGAGCACCTGGGTAGCTCACTCCGACACTCAGTCAAGCCGGCTGCCTTCAGCTCATGTCATGATCCCGGAGTGCTGGGATTGAGCCCCACATCAGACTCTCTGCTCAGAGTCTGCATCTCCTTCTGCACCCCCTTCACCCATGCTCATGTTCACGCACATTCTTTCCCTCAAATAAATAAAATCTTTAAAAAACTACTAGAACCGATAAACAAATTCAATAAAGTCACAGGATTAAAAAATCAATATACAGAAATATATTACATTTCTATCACTAACAATAAAGTAGCAGAAAGAGGAAGTAAGAAAACAGTCCCATTTATAATTGCACCAAAAATAATAAAATACTTAGGAATAAACTTAAACAGAGAGGTGAAAAACTTGTACTCTGGAAATTATTAAAATGTTCATGACAGAAATTGAATTTAACACAAATGAAAAGATATTCTTTTGTGTGTGAATATAAGAACAAATATTGTTAAATACTACCTAAAGCAACCTGCAAATTTAATGCAATCCCTATCAAAATGCCAAAAACATTTTTCACAGAACTAGAATAATCTTAAAATTTGTACTGAAAGATCCTGAGTAGCCAAAGCAATCTTGAAAGAGAAGAACAAAACTGGAAGTATCAAACCCCAGATTTCAAGATACACAGCTCTATAATAATCAAAAAAGTATGAAACTGGCACAAAAAAAAAGACATACAGATCAATGGAACAGAATAGAAAACCCAGAAATAAATCTACAATTATATGATCAATTAATTTTTGACAAAGCAGGAAAGAATATACAATAGGAAAAAAAGACAGTCTCTTCAACAAATAGTGTTGGGAAAACTGGATCGCTACAGCCAAAAGAGTGGAATTGGACCACTTTCTCACACCATACACAAAAATAAACTCAAAATGGATCAAGGATTTAATTGTAAAACCTGAAACCATAAAAATTCTAGAAGAGAGCACAAGCAGTAATTTCTTAGACATTAGTGGTAATAATATTGTTCTAGATAGGTGTCCTGAGGCAAGGGAAATGAAAGCAAAAATAAACTACTGAGACTACAACAAAATAAAAAGCTTCTGCACAGCAAAGGAAACAATCAACAAAACTAAGAATACAGCCTACTGAATGCAAGAAGTTATTTGCAAATGATATATCCAATAAAGGGTTAGTATCGGTCCACAATAGCCAAACTATGGAAAGAACCTAGATGTCCATCCACAGATGAATGGATCAAGAAGATGTGGTATATATACACAATGGAATACTATGCAGCCATCAAAAGAAATGAAATCTTGCCATTTGCGACAACATGGATGGAACTAGAGCGTATCATGCTTAGCGAAATAAGTCAAGCAGAGAAAGACAACTATCATATGATCTCCCTGATATGAGGAAGTGGTGATGCAACATGGAGGCTTAAGTGGGTAGAAGAAGAATCAATGAAACAAGATGGGATTGGGAGGGAGACTAACCATAAGTGACTCTTAATCTCACAAAACAAACTGAGGGTTGCTGGGGGGAGGGGGTTTGGGAGAAGGGGGTGGGATTATGGACATTGGGGAGGGTATGTGCTTTGGTGAGTGCTGTGAAGTGTGTAAACCTGGTGATTCACAGACCTGTACCCCTGGGGATAAAAATATATGTTTATAAAAAATAAAAAGTTAAAAAAAAAATGAAATATATAAAGAACTTCTACAACTCAATGCCAAAAAACCCCCAAATAATCTAATTTTAAAATGGGCAGAAGACATGAACAGACATTTCTCCAAGGGAAGACATACAGGTGGCCAACAGACACATGAAGAGATAATCATCACTCATCATCAAGGAATTTCAAATCAAGACCACGATGAGCTAACACCTCACACCTGTCAGAATGGCTAAAATCAAAATCACAAGAAACAACAATTTATGGAGAGAATGTAGAGAAAAAGGAACACTTGTGTAGTGTTGGTAGGAATGCAAAATGATGTAGCTACTGAAGAAAACAATACGGAGGTTCTTTAAAAAATTAAAAATGGAATTACCATATGATCCAGTAACTCCACTACTGGATATTTAACTAAAGAATATGAAAACACTAATTTGAAGGGATACATGCACCCCTGTTTATTGCAGCATTATTTACATTGCCAAACTGTGGAAGCAGCTCAGTGTCCTTTGGTAGATGACTGGATAATGAAGTGGTATATATACCTAATATAATATTATTCAACCATTAAAAAAGAATGAAATCCTGACATTTGCAGTGGCATGGGCAGAGCCAAAATGTATAATGCCAAGGAACATAAATCAGTCACAGAAAGTCAAATACCTGACGATTTCACCGACTTGTGGAATTTAAGAAACAAAATTAAATGAACAAAGAAAAAAGGGATAAACCAAAAACAGACTTTTAACAATAGAGAACAAACTGATGGTTACCAGGGGCCAGGGGTGGGTAATGGGTGAAATAGATAAAAGAAATTAAGAGTACACTTATGATGAGCACTGAGTAATGTATAGAATTGTTGAATCACTGTATCATACACCTGAAACTAATATAACACTGTATGTTAACTATACTGGAATTAATATTTTAAAAAAGCAAACAGAACATAGACCATAATTATAATGTTTAAACTATCTGGGTCAATTAGCTGGAATTTTTTGTACCTTGAAGAATGTGATATTTATATGAATATGGTATTAACAAATAATAAAGCATATACAGGAGAAAATTATTATTTCCCCAGAACATCATGGTCAGCTTGTTGTATTTTCATATGTATCACCTATGGCCAAGCTTCCTGATGAGGTTGTAGAAGTTTATAAATGAAGTACACATTTGTTGAGGATATTCAATATCTCATTGAGGTAAAATATCACTTCATGATTTTTCCCCCTAACAACCCCAGGCTGCTTAGAAGTTCTCTAGTCTGGGTTCCCCTGACAAATATAGCACTTGTAGCAATGTTTAGCAAACTATTTTTAAGTTATCATTGTTACTATAAACTTAACAATTGTGTGAGGATACATACATTTTATTGGAATGTAAAAATCTACATTTTTACATGGTTGAAGGTTGGCACTTCCTAGCATATCACAGGGGCTTAAAATATTTGTTGACTGACTGCATAGCAAATGAGTAAGTTATACTAGTTCCCCAGTCTATGACGGAATCTATAGGAACTGATGTAATCCAAAGATGAGTCATTCCCTATCATGATGATGCTGATGGTGTGTCAGTTTTCTCTGAGAATCTGTCACAAAGCAGATATAGACCCACATATGTGGCCAAAACATTTAGCTTCTTTACACAGCAATGACTAGTTATCTGTAAAATGAAATTCTGTATTAGGAAGACCAGAAAGTTGCATTCCTCATACAAACACTGTCAATAAAGTCATTTCCTATTACAAAGCAAATTCTTTTTTAAATTTTGGTGCCAAATCTATTTAGCAGTTGGACTAGACTTTTACTAAATTCTATATAATGAAAAACAGTTCTAAATTTAAAAGAAAATAAAGAGATTAAACACCAAACAGACTGTATGAACATCTATTGGACATTGTACCAAGATTAAAAACCAGCTCTGAGAGATAAGATATTTTACAGGCAAATTAAGGAATTGAAAAATGGAATCTACTATGATTTATCAATGTTATATTCCTAGAATATAGTGACAATATTGTGTTTATACAGAATATCCTTGTTCTTAGAAGATTCTTCCAGGAATGCAAAGATGATTCATATCCACGAATCAACCAGTATAACACACCACATTAATAAAATGAAGGATAAATATCATAGGATCATATGCAAATGCATGGAAAGCATTCAACAAAATTTTTCATTCATTCATGATAAAAACTGCAACAAAGTGGGTATAGAGGGCACATATCTCAACATGGTAAAGGCCATGTATAACAAACCCAGAGCTAACATCATCCTTAGTGGTGAAAAGCTGAAAATGTTTCCCCTAAGATCAGGAGCAAGACAAAGATGTCCACTCTTGCCACTTTTATTTAACATAATACTGGAAGTCCTAGTTACAACAATCAAATAAGGAAAAGAGATTAAATGCATCCAAATTGTTAAGGAAGAAATAGAATTGTCACTATTTGCAGATAACAATGAACAATTGGGATTGTATCAAACTAAAAGTCTTCTACCCAGTGAAGAAAACCATTAACAAAATGAAAAGACAGGGATGCCTGCGTGGTGCTATTAAGCATCTGACTCTTGGTTTTGGCTCAGATACCAGAGTTGTGAGATCGAGCCCCAAGATCTGCTAAAGTTTCTCTCTTCCTCTCCCTCGAACCCTCCCCACCCCAGCTTGCTCTAAATTAATCTTGAAGAAAGAAAAGAAAGAGAAAAGAAAAGCAGGAAGGAGGAAGGAAGGAAAAAAGAAAGACAGCCTACTGAATGGGAGAAGATATTTGTAAATGACGTATCTGGTAAGGGGTTAATATAAAGAACTCATACTACTCAAGATAAAAAAAAAATCAGATTAAAAATGGGCAGAGGACCTGAATAGACATTTTTCCAAAGAATATATACAGACAGCCAACAGACACTTGACAAGATGCTCAACATCACTAAGCATCAGGGAAGTGCAAATCAAAACCACAATGAGATATCACCTTACAACCATCAGAGTAGGTAGAATCAAAAAGACAAGAAATAAGAAGTGTTGGTGAGGATATGGAGAAAAGGGAACTCTCATGCATTGTTTGTGGGCAAGTAAATTAGTACCATCACTGTGAAAAATGGTACAGAGGTTTCACAAAAGATTAAAAATACCATATAATCCAGCAATCCCACCTCTGGTTATTTACCCCAAGAAAACAAAAACCCTAATTCAAAAAGATACATAAATTCCTATGTTTATTGCAGTATTACTCATACCCAAGGTGAAAGCAACCTAAGTGTCCACCAATAGATGAATGGATAAAGATATGCTACACACACACTCTCTCTCTCACAGAAATACTATTCAGCCATTAGAAAGAATGAAATCTTGTAATTTTGACAACATGTGTGGACCTAGAAGGTACTTAGTTTGGTGAAATAAGTCTGACAAATACTGTATGATTTTACTTACATGTGGAATTTAAAAAACAAATGAATAAACAAAGCAAAATAGAAACAGACTCATAAATACAGAGAACAAACTGGTGGTTGCCAAGGGAAGTGGGAATGAGGAGATGGGCAAAACAGATGAAGAGGGTTAAAAAGTACAAACTTTGAAGAAGTCCAAGAATATAAAGTATTGCATAGTGACTACAATAATATAATAACTTTGCATGATGATGGATGTCAATTATACTTATGATAAGCATTTCATAATATATATAAATATCAATTCACTATGATATACAACTGAAACTAATATTGTATGTCAACTATACTTCAATTAAAAATAATTTTTTAAAGGGCAGACAAGAATTTCGGGGTGATAGAAATGTTCTATATCTTGTTTTGGGGTGGTAATTAGACCGGTATATACCACTGTCAAAATGCAAACAGAACAATTAAGATTTATGTGGGGTTTTATATATAAATTACATGTTCACAAAATAAAATGAGGTGAAATTTTTTTTATTTTTTATTTTTATTTATTTATTTGACAGAGACAGATCACAAGTAGACAGAGAGGCAGGCAGAGAGAGAGGGGGAAGGAGGCTCCCTGCTGAGCAGAGAGCCCGATGCGGGGCTCAATCCCAGTACCCTGGGATCATGACCTGAGCCAAAAACAGAGGCTTAACCCACTGGGCCACTCAGGTGCCCATAAAATGAAATTTTTAAAAGTAAAATAAAAATTAAGTCATGTTCACTTTATCATCTGAAGAGCTTACCAAGTGATTTCTTTTTACTGCAGAACATTATTGTATCTGTTTATGTTTCACCAGGTTTCACCAGTTGGCCTACATAGGAAACAAGAAAAGTATACAACATTAATATTTTTAAAATGTTCATTAACCACAAGCTTCTACCTTTTAACTTCTTCCTAGTCAAATCTAGATGACTAGGAGTCATTGGCACAATAATGCATAACAGATTCCACTTACCAAGTTTAAATTTAACTGGATAAAAATAACTCTACACAAAAGTAATCTATTTGTATTATATGCTATGTGAAACAACAGAAGATAAGCTCAAGTGTGCCATTCAATTTGGCATTAAAATTGAGCCAAAATTTTTTTAATTTACTTTTTTATAAACATATAATGTATTTTTAGCCCCAGGGGTACAGGTCTGTGAATTGCCAGGTTTACACACTTCACAGCACTCACCAAAGCACATACCCCCCCCCCAATGTCCATAACCCCACCACCTTCTCTCCACCCCCCTCCCCCCAGCAACCCTCAGTTTGTTTTGTGAGATTAAGAGTTTCTGATGGTTTGTCTCCCTCCAACTCCCATCTTGTTTCACTTATCTTTTCCTACCCCCAAACCCCCCCCCCACATTACATCTCCACTTCCTCATATCAGGGAGATCATATGATAGTTGTCTTTCTCTGATTGACTTACTTCGCTAAGCATAATACCCTCTAGTTCCATCCACGTTGTCACAAATTGAGCCAAATTTTCTAATGCATCCCAAACACTACAAATCAGAGTATATCAGGGGTGAAGTTACAGTATCTGCTTTTTATTCAAGAGTCATTAGATGACTCCTTCCCAAAGCTAGCACTGAGAACCACTGCTGAATCACAGGAGAGAGGCTGCCAGGTTCACACTTCAAAAATTTCCCTCCATTCATTCTGTGTAGAGTGTTCTCCAAGTATTTACCAAAAAAGCCAGAATAATGTCAATATCACCTTTCCATTTTTCCCTATGAAGGATCTAATTACGGTAAACTCTATTAGAAGATTTAGAATAAAGAAAGGGGCAAATGATTTCAAAGATTTAAAACCTGACAGATGTTAGAAATGAACTCAGGAACCTTTGCAAACCCATGAGAGGGTAGGCACATGCTCTTTCAGGCTGAAAGGGAAATGACTTACTCACTTCCTGCTCAAAGAAGGGCTGTGGCAGGATGCAGTGAACACACATAAAGAAGAAGTTGGTCATACAGAGACCAGAAGAGAGGAACAGTCAACGCTTCTAGTTTAGTAGTTACGAGAAAGGAGGATACAAAGGAAATTCATCAACTGCCACTGCTCCACTACAAATCTCTCCGAGTCTAAAAAGACTAAAACCATCCCTATTTTTCCCTGTCGTGGCCCCAGATCCAGGATTTCCTTCCCGCCACCTCCAGGAAAAGCAGCAACCTGCTGATGGCACAGCTACTCCTGAATGTGTCTGACAAACAGGACCACTGACACTTTGTGACACCTGCTGCTTTTCTAGGGACTGGTTACTAAAAATGATGAAACTGCACAAGAAAATGGGAGAACTGCAGCCAGGTGCTGCTAGAAAAGGGATAAGTCCTTAAATATTAAATATAATCCATCACTAACTCTTCTGTTTCTCCCCCCAATACTTTCTACCAACTGTCTTGCCCAAGATGAGCCCTCCCACCACCACCACAGCTTCAGGAATCTGGTTGTTTCTAGGAACGCTTGCCGATGACTGAGTGCTTTTCCCTGCATTGTTCATAACAGGTTTCTCTGCTCCAGCCTTAGCCACCTATAGACCAGGGTCCATCCTGAATCAGTCATCTTTATAAAAGACAAATGGCATCCTGTCACACCCCTGATCAAAACCTTCCAATGACTTCCCATTGCCCTTAGAAAAAAAGATCAGGGCGCTTGGGTGACTCAGTGGGTTAAAGCCGCTGCCTTCGGCTCAGGTCATGGTCTCAGGGTCCTGGGATCGAGTCCCACATCGGGCTCTCTGCTCAGCAGGGAGCCTGCTTCCTTCTCTCTCTCTCTCTCTCTCTCTCTCTCTGCCTGCCTCTCCATCTACTTGTGATCTCTCTCTGTCAAATAAATAAAATCTTTAAAAAAAAAAAAAAAAGAAAGAAAGAAAAAGAAAAAAAGATCAAATTCTAGCATGACCCCTTGGACCCTCCACAACCTGGTCCTTGGTCATTTTTCTAGCCTAATTTTCCATCGCTCTCTTCACTGCCCTCATGCCTCCTTGTACCCCATCATATCTATACTCCAGAAACACTCAGCTCAGCTTCTTTCCACCTGGGAGCCCACCCCATGCTCTTCACTCTGCCTATAACCACCTAACCCATCCAACCCCTTAACCTAACTCCCACTTGTATTTCCCATATCAATTCATATATTACTTCCTCTATGAGGCCTCTCTGATCCCCCAAATCAGAGATAGGGGCACCTGTATGTGCTCTCATATAATCCAGAACTTCCGAGAGCCTCTATCACTCCAGAACATATCTGCCTATTATTATATTATATTGCCTATGTCCTCATTAGTCTACAAACTCCAGTAGGACAGTGACCTCATCTGTCTGGTTCACAGCTATATTTTCAGTACCTAATGCATGAACGGCATATAACTATGCTCAATAAATATTCGCTAAATGAAACAAGGAATGAGGTCGTTAATTTCTATTAGGAAAAGACCAAGGACTTTCACACATTAAAAGGCTCTTCCCTTTTTAAATCTTTTTGTAGTGAAGTATATATAATTAAATATTTATTCATGTGAGAGAAAGAGTGTGGAGGGAGAGGGAGAAGAAGAGAATCGTCAAGCCCACTCCCCACTGAGTGCAGAATCCAACATGATTCCATGTCCCTGAGATCACGACCTGAGCTGAAATCGAGAGTCAGACACTCAACCGACTGAGCCACCCAGGAACCCCTTTATTGAAGTATAATGAACATACAATGTTGTCCTAGTTTCAGGTGTACCACCTGAATCCAAGTATGGATTTGGCAATTATATACATTACTCAATGCTCACCACAATAAGTGTAAAGCCACTTCCCTTTTAGCAACTATCCCTTCCCAGGACCCAACCCCACATGCCAGAACGTCTTAGATCGTCCCAGCCTGGGAGCCACCATGCCTTTCTCATCTACTCCCTCCTTCTGGCCCATTCCCATCCTCTTTTTATACCCCCATCTGCAGCCGAGGAAAAACCTCAAGGATGAACATTTGCTTACCAGAGAAAAAGTACTGCACTCAAACTAAAGAGCAACAGAAAGAAGAGAATTTTGCAAAGCTTGGAGAAGGAGAACAAAAGGAGGCACTACAGCTATTTAATAATTTTTAAAAGATACATTGAAAAGATTTTTTCTTTAGAGGTAAGGCCTTCCTGCAAGAAATAATAAGAATAGGGACACCTGGGTTGCTCAGCCGGTTGTGTCTGCCTTCAGCTCAGGTCGTGATCCCAGTGTCATGGCCGGCATGACAAATCGATCAGGGAACATGAGGGTAAGAGGACGGTGAAAAGAAATTAAGAGACAAAGAGATGGGGGCAGGAGGGACACTGAGGAGGATGTCCAACAGTGCCGATTTTATTCCACATCTTCCAAGCATTTATAAGAGAGACCACAATAGGAAGAGTAATACATCAGTACCTAGTCAGATGACCACAAGTTTCTATAACAAGTTTACATTAACTACAAGCAAACCTCGTGATTCCAGGTAGTCTCAGCTAATGCCATTAGCAGGACAACCAACCAAGGAGTTGGTTATGGGAGGTACAGGAACAACAAGGACCTCTAAGAATTCATGACCCTGACCACATTGTTTCCTTCTGTAGGGAGAGTGTGTGGGAAGTCACGTAAGCGAGCACACGACACAGCACAGACCCCTTCTCAGTGTTACTCAACTTTCCTGTCCTTAACCTTGTGAAGGTGTCTGGACTTTGAAGGAGACACAAGTCAGGGCCTGGTTTGATCCTCGACTCCAACCATGCCGTGGCCTCCAACATCCCAGAGTCCTGGGATCAGCCCTGCATGGGGCTCCCTGCGAGCTCTCTCCCTTTCTCTCTCAAAGTTTTCACATGAACAGATATTTCTCAAAGAAGACATCCAAATAAATGGCCAACAGACACATGGAAAAGTGCTCAACATCACTCGGCATCAGGGAAATACAAATCAAAACCACAGTGAGATATCACCTCACAGCAGTCAGAATGGCTAAAATTAACAAGTTAGGAAATGACAGATATTGGTTAGGATGCAGAGAAAGGGGAACTTTCTTACACTGTTGGTGGAAATGCAAGCTGGTGCAGTAAGGAGGTTCCTCAAAAAGTTGAAAATAGATCTACCCTATGACCCAGCAACTGCACTACTGGATATTTACCCTAAAGATACAAATATCTGTATTTGTATTTAGTATTTAATATTTGTATTTAGTATTTATTTGCATTTATCTTTATTTAGTGATCAGAAGGGGCACATGCACCCTAATGTTTATAGCAGCAATGTCCACAATAGCCAAATTATGAGAAGAGCCTAGATGTCCATCAATAGATGAATGGATGAAGACGATGTGGTGCATATCTACAATGAAATGATATGCAGCCATCAAGAAAAATGAGATCTTGCCATTTGCAATAAGGTGGATGGAACTAGAAGATAGTACACTAAGCAAAATAAGCCAATCAGAGAAAGACAATTATCATATGATTTCACTGATATGAGGAATTTGAGAAAGAAGACAGAGGATCATAGGGGAAAGGAGGGAAAAATGAAACAAGATGAAACCAGAGACGGAGACAAACCATAAGAGACTCTTTATCGGGAAACAAACTGAGAATTGCTGGAAGGGATGATGGTAGGAGGGATAGGGTGGCTGGGTGATGGACACTGGGGAGGGTGTGTGCTATGGTGAGTGCTGAGCTTTGTGTAAGACTGATGAATCACAGACCTGTACCCCTGAAACAAGTAATACATTAATGTTAATAATAAATAAATGATAAAATAAAGTCTTTAAAAATAATAAAATAAAATAAGTAAGTAATAATATGGTTAAATGTGTGTTTTCATCCAAGGACTCTTTGTTCTAAAAAACAGTCACAACAGATACAAAATGGGAGCAGGGAGAAGGATGAATGGATTCTGTGACATTGACATCTGAATCTGGTGGCCCCATCTGGCCAGACAGTTAAGGCTCATCTTGCAAGTTCTAAGCCAACTTGTTAGGGCCTTAAAATTCTCTCCTGAGACTAAGTCAACATGTGTTTTCATGGGCTCAGAGTCCCAGGAGCAGGTGAAAGGAAGAATGATTCTTTAAGCAAGAGGGCAAAAGGGACTCTACACCCTGACAGGTGGCAATTAGAATGTAGGCAGAAGAAAGAAATTCAATCTCTCAGGAATTTAATGAGAGTACTGGCCACTGGCCAACTTATTCTGTCTTCTTAATGGTTTGCTACATTGCTTTGATGGATTAATACTAACAGACAACCACTTCAAAAGACAAATATATAATATAAATGTAACCAAAACATATATATCTATGATATCATCCCTTCCTCTCTTATTTTAGATACTTCTGCAAACACTTCTCATTTTAACAGCTCCTAAGCCAACAAACTACCTTTCTAAAACTACCTCTAAGCCATAGAGCTATTTCATGTTTTTAATTTCTCTAATATCATCTTCCAAAATGTCTTAAAAATTTTAAAGATACTGAGTTAAATTCATTTTATGAATTTTAGCTTTTTTCACTAAAAATCTTCTCCACTTTATAATTAATCCAGAGTGATATAATCACAATCATATAAATTAATATTTCTACAAGACTTGTGAAAGTTTTTCTTATTACTGACCCTATTCAAGTGTTTTCACTCACTAAAACATAAAGTTACAACAAAAAATTAAGAATTGACCTTCAGGCCCATGTTTTCTCCAATCCAGTATTTTCCTTGTAACAGGAACAATTTCAGGCATGCTTAATAGAGGATTCACATTAATGTAGCAGATTCTAGTTCAACTTTGAGGAAGTGAAATTTAGTGCTTTCATTCTTGAACATTTATCAACGCACCAAAGTACCCCAGCTGACACTCTAATTCTAAAAGATGTCAGAGTAAAGAAAAAACCATCTTTTGTTGAACTTTCAGACCAGCTAAGTTCCAAGAAAATAGAGTAGACAAATCAGGTGGGAGAAAAGGTTTGCTAATGTGGAATCTACCTTTAGAAGTAGGAGCTTAAGATTCTGAAACTCAACCATTTCCAAATGCTGAACAAAAAGTATCTATATGAATACATTCCTTATGTTTTACATCACCCCAAAGTAGAGGAAATAGAAAAAGGAAAGCTGCTGATAGGTCTTACTTAATTCTTGGTTTCATCTTATGCAAGGGATTAAAATGGTGGCTTCCTTGCGTGAAAGTCATGGGGCAGGGGGTAATAAGAAAAAGAGTTATAGGGGCACCTGGGTGTCTCAGTCAGTTAAGTTAAGCTCAGGTAATGATCCCAGGGTCCTGAGATCGAGTGCCACGTTGAGCTCCCTGCTCAGCGGGTAAGTGTGCCTCTCCTGCTCCATTTACCTCTCCCCCTGTTCATGCTCTCTCTCCCGCCCTCTCTCGCTCTCAAATAAAAATATTTAGAAAAAGAAAAAAGAAAGAGGTATGGAAAAAGAGGAAGACAGAAAAAGGAATAGCTAATGGCTAAGTAACAGCAAAGAGCTTTTATGTCTATTAATTCATTTTTAAAGGCAATGAGTGGTTTTACTGAAAAGATTGAAAGTTATTTGCTTCCATAAGGTTTTTTATTTGTTTGTTTGTTTTTACATTTCCAGTTCATGTTTCAAATCTTGGTTACGAAAAATAATTCTTCTAATGGGAAAAGTAACAAAGTCAGAGAAAAGACGGAGCTGGTTTCAGACACCTTGAGCCTGAAGGTGATAACAAGACATCCAAGTTAGAAATGTTACTTAAGCAGCTATATGCAGAAGAGAGCATACTGTCTGGAATATGATTTCACAAGGTCTCTACTTGTAATGGAAATGGGTACATCTGAATGCAGGTGACTCAACATTTTAAACAAAGGATTAAAATGGAGATTCCCTTTAATGATCTGAGGACATTCAACAATGAAGTTATTATAGTTAATTCCCCCTGCTCCAATTCCATGATCACCAAGCAACCTGCTGATAATAACTTGCCTTCCCACAAAAGTCTGTCTACAGGGAAAGAGTACACTAGCCTGCTGAAGTGAACATTCTGGTCCTCCTGACAGTTATATTACATGTTTTAAATTAATAAATTGTCATTCTTATTTTATACTACCAGTCTCCTGAGCTAATATTAGTCTAACTCAGAAACATAAATCTGTCTTTAGTATGCTGCTGAATTACAGTCCAAAATTTATAAGATAAACAACCCATTCTAGATGGAGTAAATTCACCGAGAGGCCTCCGAGAGAACAGCCATCCCAGTGACTTACTTAAGGGGCAGCAGGATGTGGTGGCTGGGAGCTAGCTTGTCCTTTGGAGTCAAGCAGACTAACCTTCGATTCCTACTTTTTCCACTAACTCATTGCAGAATCCAGGCCTAATATGCTCAGAACCTACTGGATGGACTGTTGGGGATGGTGGCACATGAGGAAAAAGCTCATTAGACATTAGTTATCTTGAAGGCAAGATAGTTCTTCTGAACTTTGTCAAAGTATCTAAATAAACATTTGGATGAAATGTCCTTATTTCACCCTAACTTTCTTCAAGACATTCTACAATAAAACAAAGGAGGTAAGTGTGAACGGATAATGAAACTTTAAAGAGGAGATGTGCTTGTGGTGGGGGCACAGCCCTGGGGATAAATTAAGGGGAGGGAAAAGAGTGAAAAGAGAAAGACTGAAAATACAAGGTAGAATGATAGAAAAACAAAGGAGGAGATCAGAAAAGAAAGGGGCAAGAAAGGAGCTGAGATAGTTGAGGAAAACACAGGACCAGTGGAAGCCAGGAAAGCAACATGGAGCAGATTCCTGGCAGATTCCTGGCAGCTTCTCCTTACTTACTTAGAGTGCTGCCCAGGTGAGCCCATCACTGCCTGTCTTCAAAGCAGAGTCTAGGAAGGAAGCAGAGTGCCCTCCTGGGGGAGGTCCTCTACTCCCTTTGAGCAGTGGGTTCTCTCCAGTTCTCAGGACTCAGGGAGAAGATGGGCCAAAGGGGAAGGGAGGTGCACAGCTTCAATAAGCCCATCCCCAGACCTCACCCCTCGTGAGACCTCCCAACCTCTTTCCTCTCTTCTCTACTCTTTTCTGCTCTGCTTGCCTTCCTCATTCCCCAACTCCACTTTCTCTTCTTTTTTGGAAACACTGTACTATACAGGAGACACTTTTAGGAAAATAGATTCCAGTCCCAGCTCAACTAATTTCTATCTAGTGTTACTTTGGCCAAGTCACTTCCCCTTCCTAAGGCTCAATCCTGGAATCTGTAAAATAAGGATAATAATGCCTTCCTTTTAGAGTTGTTGTAAGGGTAAATATACATCTGTATATGGTTCATTCCATAAAAATGTGTTCCCTTCTCTCCTCCCATTTGTCTTTTCTTCTACTCCCTCCCTTTTTTCCTCCTTCAATCTCCCAGTTTCCCTTCTCTGTTTTCTTAACTTTCCCTAATCTTTTTCAGTCAGGCACTTGCTTCCTAACCTAATTCACCTTGTCTCTGAAGAATACCCCAACTAAGAACGGAAGGGAAGGGGGCTGACCAGCACCAGCGTAGGTACAGGTAAAGCTTGAAAACCCTGCCTGCCTGAGCCCTAGTGGCATCTGAGGATGGAAAGTTGGAGGGCAGGATTAGGGAACCAGCCCCTTCTCTCCTCCCTCTTCTGCCCTCCATCTTCTCTGGTCCTACCCTTTTCCCGCTCCTTCTTCTGGCTCTGGGTTCCCAAAGCCAAAAAAGCAATAAGACCCAGGAAAGACATCCTGGTGCAGCAGGGAAGTCTCAGCCTTGAAAAGAATGCCTGAGCTTCTGTCTGCAAGTGTGCAACGTTGAATGTGATGTGTGGGTAGGAGGTACAGATAGTGTTTTAATCATATTCAGTGTCAGTGACAGATGTCAACAGCCACAGCACTTGTCAGTTGTCCGTAATGGACAAAAGTAGAAGTGAACAGAATATAAGGCTGTGTGTGTGTGTGTGTGTGTGTGTGTGTGTGTGTGTGTTGATCGTTGTACAGCCAAATTTATAAACAGCTTAGTAATTAGATATAATCACCATTCCCTGACAATAAATTATTGTATTTCCCATATAATGTATATTAGGTTGATTTTGTTGTGAGTTGTCCTGTCAACACCACAGTCTGTTTATATTCTGTTAGGCATGCAGCTGTTACCCAGCCACAAGATTCTGAAGTGGTGGGAACCATGCTTCCCTTCCTCCTCTTGTTTATCCCCTGCTCACTTTCATCCTTGCTCTCCCCTCATTCCTTTCCCCTTTCTCGGTCTTCCCTAGCCTGCTCCTGCTGCTCCTCTAGTGCACTTTTGCTCTCATGCTGCCTTTCTCTCCCAAACATGCCTCACCCTGGCTTAGTCTTCTTCCTTCCCCTCTCACTTCCCTTTTCTTCCAACATTCTATCAGTCAGACAGCTGGGCTTGGTCCTACGGGCTCTGTAACCTGCAGCAAGTTCCCTCTTTTCTAAGCCCTGGGTTTCTCATCTGTAAACAGGGACAATTAGAGTAACTCACAGGATCATTAGGCATGCCTACAAAAAAATTAACACAGTGCCTCCAGCTACAAAGTTAGGACTCAAGAAAGAAAGGTTTTGGTTTTTTTTTTATATATATATATATGTTTAAGTCTCCACAAGTAAAAAACCTCCTGTCAGGGGCATCTGGGTAGCTCATCAGTTGGGCATCTGCCTTCAGCTCAGGTCATGATCCCAGGATCCTGGGATGGAGCCCCATTAGCCTGCCTCTCTCCCTCTGCCCCTCCCCCCTGCTTGTGCTTTCTGTCAAATAAATAAAATCTTTTAAAAAAATAATCTGGGGCACCTGGGTGGCTCAGTGGGTTAAGCCTCTGCCTGCCTTCGGCTCAGGTCATGATCTCAGGGTACTGGGATCGAGTCCTGTATCAGGCTCTCTGCTCAGCAGGGAGCCTGCTTCCTTCTCTCTCTGCCTGCCTCTCTGCCTACTTGTGATCTCTCTCTCTGTCAAATAAATAAATAAAATCTTAAAAAAAAAAAAAAACAATCTGAGGGTTTTGAAGGGGCAGGGGGTGGGAGGTTGGGGGAGTCAGGTGGTGGGTATTATGGAGGACATGTATTGCATGGAGTACTAGGTGTGGTGCATAAACAATGAATTCTGTTACACTGAAAAGAAATTTAAAAGAAAAAAGAAAAATCAAAAAAAAACTGTAAAATCTGAACATCAGTAGGGATAGCTCTCTATCATCAAACATTTATTGGGTACTTATTCTTTAAGATTTATCTATCTATTTAAGAGGGAATGTGAGGAGGGGGGTGTTATAGAGAATCTTAAACAGACTCCATGGACTGAGGGCAGAGCCTGATGCAGGGCTCAATCTCAAAACTCTGAGATCATGACCTGAGCTGAAACCAAGAGTCAGAATCTTAAGTGGCTGAGACACCCAGGTGCTCCAGCTAGGTGTCTATTCTATGTCAAACCTGGGTGGGTAGAGGGAGGCAAGTAACATTAGATCCTACCTCTGTCCTTTAAGTACCTCTAGTCTGGGAAAGATAAATACATAGACCTTTTGAATGGCTATGATGGAAGCAAGGACTGAGCATCATGGAAACAGAGGGAAGGGAGTCACCAAGCCTGCTTTGCAGAGTTAGCCAAGACATTACAGGCAGTGATTCTGAGTTGATCCCTTTGAAAAGGAAAGAAGAGTTTGCTCACTAAAATGAGGAAAGGTCGGGCAAAAGGTACAGCTAGTGGAAAGACAAAGTATTGTGAAAGGGAAAGGAAGGTTTGGGTAGCAGTGAAATTCATGGCAATGAGATTATAGGGGGCATGAAGCTGGCAAAGTAGATTAGAAATGAATTCTGAAAGAACCTAGATGTCCATCAACAGATGAATAAATAAAGAAGATGTGTATATATATACCATGGAATAATATGCAGGCATCAAAGGAAATGAAATCTTGCCATTTTCGACGATGTGAATGGAACTGGGGGTATTATGCTTAGCAAAAATAAGTCAATCGTGGGCGCCTAGGTGGCTCAGTCGGTTAAGCCACTACCTTCGGCTCAGGTCATGATCTCAGGTCCTGGGATCGAGTACCACAGCAGGCTCTCTGTTCAGCAGGGAGCCTGCTTCCCTCTCTCTCTCTCTCTCTGCCTGCCTCTCCGTCTACTTGTGATCTTTTTCTATCAAATAAATAAATAAAATCTTTAAAAAAAAAATAAGTCAATCGAAGAAAGACAACTATCATATGATCTCCCTGATAGGAGGAAGTGAAGATGCAACATGGGGGGTTTGGAGAGTAGGAAAAGAGTAAATGAAACAAGATGGGATTGGGAGGGAGACAAACCATAAGAAACTTTTAATGTCACAAAACAAATTGAGGGTTGCTGGGGGGAAGAGGAGAGGGGGAGGGCAGTAGAGTTATGGACATTGGGGAGGGTATGTGCTATGGTGAGTACTGTGAAGTGTATAAACCTGGTGATTCACAGACCTGTACCCCTGGGGCTGATAATTCATTATGTTTATAAAAAATTTTTTAAAAAATGGATTCTGAAACAAATAATCATCTTCATCATTGTTGTCATCATCATCACTACCATTCACTGGGTACTTGGCTTTGTGCTAAGTACTTGACACATATTATCTCACTTAATCCTCACCAAAACTCTATAGGCAAGGACTATCATTGTCCTGATTTGAAAGATGATGAGATATAAGGCAGGGCTGTCTTCAAGACCCATGGTTCATGGTTCATGTGTTCATTACCATGGTTAATACCCATGGTAATGGGGAAGTGGAAAGTAGAAGAGGTCTCTCAGAGAAGGATATGGGTAGAATCCAGCCCCTCTTGTCCATGTCATTGTACTCTGTGTCTCCCTATGCAAGCATAGGCTATCAGCACTTTTAGGAAGGTTACACTCACAACATGACCTGACATGGAAAGAACTGGAGGAGCAGTGACAACAGGCAAGTGAAGCTGGATTCTAAAAATAGTTCTGTGGTTGAATTGACCATTTTATAAATTGTCCATATGTTGAGGTGCAGAACAAAAAGGAATCTTTGAGATGCAGAACAAAAAGGAGGAGGAGGAGGAGCCATTAAAATGACAAGTATAGCATGGAAGGGAGAAGAAAGAGAAAACAGAGAGGCAGAGATTGGGATGAGAGAACAATAATTTCAGTTTGAATACATTAGTCTTGAAATTTCTCTTGATTGTTGAAAATATCCTTAACACTGAAGAGAAAAAACAGATTTGTAGAGTTCGAATCGTCAACATCTATGAAAGCATTGAAGTCATGGGAAATGAATGATCTCACTCAGGAAGAATAAGAATTAAAAGAAGTGAGAGGACAGAGGGTGAGGATGAGTCAGTAAACAGTTGAGGAAGCCCTAGGGAACACTCAACTTCAAAAAAAAAAGGGGGGGTCAGAGAAGGATATATTGAAATGAAATGCTCAGGCTTTCGTGCTTTGGTGTCTTCCTCTGGACATCTAGCACAGAGTCTACATGGGGTAGGTGTTCAACAAGCTGGAGTTGACCAAAGAAATGGAAGAGAGAGACAGGAAAAAAAAACAGTTCCAAAAATGCAATGACCAATATATTTAATATTTACATTTACTATTTAATCAGAAGTTAATATTTGAAAAATATTTAACATTGCTAAGAAGTCAAATAAGATTTTAGGCATGAGGAACACGTGGAGGTTACTATTTTCTTGGACATCTTTTTATGAGAAATCCTGAAAATACCAGCATCTACTTCTTATATATGCAATACAAGCATCTAGAATACATGCATTAACAAGATTTCTAAGAGAGCTACAATTTCTAATTTACTTTGAAAAAAGAGGTTAAGTCTTTTCCGACTAGATGAAAATTTCCAATTTACCAGGTAAGAACAAAATAAAATCCTCCCGTGCACAAACAAACAAAAAATTCTCCAGGTGCACAAAAAATTACTTGACCCTTCATTTTTAAAGACGCATGATAAAACAATATAAAAGCACAAGATGGATAAATATAGGTTTTTTAAAAATCACTCGGAATTTACATTTTGCAGTAAAGGCTAGCATAGAACACCCGAGCAAAGGTGATTTTCAGGGACAGATGCTCATAATTCCACACAGTCCTTTATTTTCCTCCTCTCAATTCTAATAAGCCTTCAGCCCCCAATTAAAATTTCTCACCAATTTCCTTTCTTCCCCAAACAGTGACCTGAGACGCTCTCATGATCAACCAAAGCTATAAGTATTGATTTCTCAAGTCAGACAAATCTCAGCACTAAAAACATACCACTCCAGCCTCAGAGAGTAGTTTAGTAAAAAATCTGTTCATGTTCAAAGCATGAATCAGTCATAGAATAAACAATACCTTGAACAGGGAAGCCAGATACAAATCCCTTAAAAAAAAAAAAAAAAAGAAATCAATTACTCCAACACCTACAAACAAAAAGAAATGAAGCTCACTGCTACTCCCATTGGCCATTTTACAGGTGGTACATGGCACCTAGGTGGCTCCATCAGTTAAGCATCTGCCTTGGGCTCAGTTTATGATCCCAGGGTCCTGAGATCCAGCCTTGCATCAGCCTCCCCGCTCAGCAGGGAGCTTGCTTTTCCCTCTCCCACTCCCCCTGCTTGTGCTCTCAAATAAATAAAATCTTTATTTAAAAAATAGATGATGCTAACAGAATAAAAATTTGAAAAACGAAATAAAGAAAATATCCTATTTCTCAAACCTAACTACTTTCCTTTTTTTTCTTAGTAAAAGAATAAAAAAGACTGTTTGCTAACCTCAACCATACCCAAGATGAAAACAGCAAAACAAAAGAGCAACATAGAAAAGAGAAAGAGAAAGCTCCAGACAGCCCTGAGCAGACTCTCCTCTTGGCCTCACCAACCCTTGAATGCTCCCCACAGACTCACCTCAGCCTGGACCTAACCCTCCCAAAAGGGAGGATTCAGGGAGATCAAACAGGTACCCACTCCATGACCAGGTCAATGAGAACAATGAGAAAAGCAAGGCTATTCTAAAAGCTCTAGCAATTACATAGAAAACAAACAGGGTCTCTAGGGGACATTCTTGAAAACCTGAGATCAACTCCCGGAAAAACACTCTTGACCACTTACCGCTACAGGAAGCTGCTAGATGGCAGATCAGAATCAGCATCTCATCAGAAAAAGAAGGCAGCTTTGTAGGAAAGCAGCTACCCTACCAGTGAAGACCTGGGAGAGAAAACCACTCCTTGGAAAAATACCAAAAGCCCAGAAGAGTCTCTCCTTCTAGAGTTGCCTGCTATCGCTGCCAGGGCAGAACTGGTTAATCCTGAAGAAACAAAAGGAAGCTCCCTAGAGGCGGGCTTCAGCAGGATGGCTTTCCTCTGTGGGAACCAAGAGTTCAGAAGGATGGAAGCAGATAACAGAAAGTCACAGTTACCACTTCTGCTTACCAAACTTTCATCAGCCCTCAATGAGGAAAATAAGCAAACATCTTTAGAGTTCCCACCTGTTCTTCCCCAGAGATGAAGGAATTCACATTTTTAAAAAATCACTGGAAGGGGAGTTTTACTATCTTATGGATGAAAGCTAAGCACATGCAAGCAACATTTAATATGAAGAATGAAGACACTTTTTCCAAACATCCTTAAATTCAACTCAGAGTAAAGCAAACAATTAACCCCTGAGGGTGTCAAAAAATAAATGCACATTAGGAAATAGATTTAAAGTTTTTAGTTCAGAATCACTTTGAGTGGGTTCTTGTTTTTAAGATGGGATTAGATGAAAACAAAATATTTTGGTTTGTGTCTATTTTTAAAAGAAGAGATTATGTCTTCTTTTAAGTATGCCTAAACCCATTTATGGGTTTTCCGGAAGTTGCATCAGATTTGCAGTTAAGTACTAAAGGCAACTACATTTTTAAAAATTTTTTTCACATGTTTATTATTCATTATGCTCAGTTAGCCAGCATACAGTACATCATTTGTTTCTCATGTAATGTTCACCTATTCATTAGCTGCGTGTAGCACTCAATGCTCATCACAACACATGCCCTCCTTAATACCCATTGAAGGGAGGGGTGGTGGGGGATGGGGAAACCAAATACATTTTAATCATGTCTCTATAACCAGAGCAGGTTGATCGTCTGCACACATCAACTCCACTCTCCTGGAAGATCCTGGTGCTGAGCCCTCACACCTCTACAGAGAGCCAGATCAGAGAGAAAGAAAGACTTTCCCTGCCAAGCCTCCCCAGTCCTAAGAAACTGCAGATTTCTTGAAATGAGAGTGATGGCTTTCTTTCTTGCATGGTAGAAAGAACAAAAAACAGCTCTTAAAAAGAAAGTAATCATTTCTTTATGATATTTAAAATGAAAAACTCTTTAAAAATGTTTTCAAATCTAATTTCTATACCACTTTTTAACCTATTATATTAGCAACTACTATAAGTTTGGTAATTCCCTTTGTTGAAGATGATATAAAGAAATCAGCATCTTGGAGCACCTGGGTGGCTCAGTGGGTTAAAGCCTCTGCCTTCGGCTCAGGTCATGATCCCAAGGTTCTGGGATAGAGCCCTGCATCGGGCTCTCTGCTCAGTGGGGAGCCTGCTTCATCCTCTCTGCCTACTTGTGATCTCTGTCTGTCCTATAAATAAATAAAATCCTTAAAAAGAGAGAGAGAGAGAAATCAGCATCTTCTATACTATTACTATAGAAGTTGGTAAATAATTTTTTATTTTTTTAAAGATTTTATTTATTTGACAAAGAGAGCACAAGTGGGGGGAATGGCATAGGGAGAGGGAGAAGCAGACTCCCCACAGAGCAGGGACCCCCCCCAACATGGGACTTCATCCCAGGACCCCAAGATCATGAGCTGGGCTGAAGGCAGACACTCAACCAACTAAGCCAAGCAGGCACCCGAAAGTTGGTAAGATATTTTTAAAGGGAAACTAAGTAGTGTCTATCAAATATAAAAATGTGAATGTTTCCATCTCTTAGGAATTTACCTCACAGATGATCATAATCACATCTGGAGAAATGTTCATTATAGCACTGTCTGTGACAGGAAAAAAACTAAAAATGGCTTGAGAATAGAGGACTGGCCAAATAAGTGAAGGTACATCCATGTAAAGGAGGATTATGCAGCCATCAAGAGAGAGTAGAACTGAAGTGAAGGATCAGATGGCCTGGGTTCAGATCCGACTCCAGCAGAGACTAGCCAGGTGACTCTGAGCAAGTTCCCACACCTCTCTTCATCTCGGTACTTCATCTATAGTAAGATGAAAATTACAGTACTTACCACAGAGAATTACTGTGACTAAGACAGTGCCTAAAGTACAGCAGATGCTCAATAAATATTAGTGAGTACCAGTTAAAGAGGTAGGCCTCTTTTTTAATATTTTTTTAAAGATTTTATTTATTTGACAAAGATCACACGTAGGCAGAAAGGCAGGCAGAGAGTCGGAGGAGGAGGGAGCAGGCTCCCCACTGAACAGAGAGCCCAATGCAGGGCTTGATCCCAGGACCTTGAGATCATGACCTGAGCCAAAGGCAGAGGCTTAACCCACTGAGCCACCCAGGTGCCTCAAGAGGTACACCTCTATAAACAGACATGGAAAGATGTCCAAGATAGACTGTCAAGTGGAAAAGAGCTAGTTGCAAGAGTATGCATAGGATAATTCCATTCTATAAGATTTTTTTTAAAAGATTTTATTTATTATTTGACAGACAGAGATCACAAGTAGGCAGAGAGGCAGGCAGAGAGAGAGGAAGAGAAGCAGGCTCCCCACTGAGCAGAGAGCCCAATGCGGGGCTTGATCTCAGGACCCTGGGATCATGACCTGAGCCGAAGGCAGAGGCTTAACCCACTGAGCCACCCAGGTGCCCCTGTAAGATATTTTAAATGTGCTTGCTGTTGACTGCCTGCTTCTTTCCAGTAAAATAAAAGCTCCTTGAGAGTGGGGACTTCTGTTCACTGTTGTATCCCATTTCCATAACAGGCATTCAATTAAGAATTTGTTGATTGGATGAATAAAATTAGGAAGGATAAGCAGAAAGAAATTTTTAATAGTAGTTGCCTCCAAAAAAACGGTATGGGGGTAGAAGGGCTGGTGGGCCCTGGGAGAAATAGTTCATTGATTCTTAGAAAAGTACCAATTAAATTTTTTACAGTGAGTTTGTATGTCAACCAATAAAAATGGAGTTCTTAGAAGATAGTGTTTTTGTTTGCAGGGTGCATCTTAAGACCTATGGGTGTCCCCCTCTAACAAAGGACCAATGAGGGAGCAAGGGATGATCTCCCTACTATCTGATAAGTTAATGAGTCAGAAAGTAACTTATAAAAGAAGGAAGGCGTGGAGCTCTCCTTTTCTTCTTGGCCTTCTATTGAGCTTTCCAAAGTTAACCTTACAATCTCCAAGCCAGATCCTCTGTCCTAACCCATTAGGACCCCTCTCCTTTACTTAAACATCAACCATACTTCCCCACAATGGCATCTCTGCCCAGATCATCCTCTCTCCCTGAGAGACCTTTTCCTTCATCTTTTCACTCCCAAACCTGTCCATAAAGGATCGTTTTCTGATTCCCAGCATCTCTGGCCCCTCCCTCTTGGACACTGCTAGAGTCTATGTTTGATATCATCCACTGGCACTTACTCTAAATGCCTGCTATCTCCCCTCCCAGTTTGAGATGAGGTCTGTAAGGATCGATTCTTTAGTTTTGCAACCACTTCTTTCTTCCATGCATGCTCTCTTTCCCTCCCTCCCATGCAGGCATGAAGTCCTATACTATATTTAAAAAAAAAAAAAAAAAAAAAAGACTGCCACATTAAAGAGCTATGTGTGATTTTGTTCCATTTGCCCAAAAGTTTCTCATACCAAAAAGAAGTCACCAGCCCTGTCATTCTCCCTGAAATGTCAATACTAGGGATATCTTTCTTACGCTTCCTCAGTATATTCTTGTTACATGCTTCTGAAAGTTCTAAGTGGATTTAAAATGCTCTAGTTCTTCATGTACTAACTAGTCAGAACTGATTTTTGTTTCTAATTAACACCACTGATGAAATGAGAAATCCTAATAGCAGAAGAAGGTGAGACAGAAGGGCTTACCACACTCACAATGACTGCCTCACATTCACCTCAAACACAGAAGCTCTCATAATGCACCCACATGCATGAGCAAGGGGAGTTACTAGCAATGATTTCATATCATTTTGAAATATTCGTTTAAAAATGCAAGAAGAATCAATGAAACAAGATGGGATTGGGAGGGAGACAAACCATAAGTGACTCTTAATCTCACAAAACAAACTGAGGGTTGCTGGGGGGAGGGGGTTTGGGAGAAGGGGGTGGGATTATGGACATTGGGGAGGGTGTGTGATTTGGTGAGTGCTGTGAAGTGTGTAAACCTGGTGATTCACAGACCTGTACCCCTGGGGATAAAAATATATGTTTATAAAAAATAAAAAATTAAAAAAAAATGCAAGTATCTTGCCATTAAATACTCCCTGGTTGATAGATCTTGGGGTGCTTAAAAAAGGATTTTACCATTTCATAGAATTATGTACTTAAAATCACACAGTATTACTTTACGTCCCAAAGCTCTTGACCCATCTCTGAAATCTAACACTACAGCAGCAGCTGCTGCTAGTCCTCAGCCAGGCTGTCTTATCACCCACATGTCACCTTGACTCTCTCCCTTACTTCATTCAGATCTGTGATCCAAGTCCCCAACACTGAGAGGCCCAGTCTGGACAGCCTACCTAAAACCATACACACACACACACACACACACACACACACACACACCCGTCTCTCTCCATCCCTTCTCTTGCTTTATTTTTTCCTCCATAGGAAAACACACACCTATTATACAGCATATTTCCTCGTATATTGTCCAGTTCCCCCCACCAGACAGTCAGCTTTAGGAGAATAGGGACTTGGTCTTTGGATATACACCCAGGGCCTAGAACAATGTGCAGTAGGTGCTTGAGGGATGTTGTATAAACCAATGACAGTAATAGCATTGTTGTGTAGCTTTTGTTGCTTACTAAATACATATGCATCCTCCTCCAAAATTTGAGCTGCTCAGAAACAGAGCTCTTGTCTCTTTCTTGGTCATCACCAACAGTGCCCAGCAGATAGTAATTTATCAAATGAACTGAAGATGAAATCTAAACTATAGTTCTCTGTATGACACTTTCCACTTCTACTAGATTTCCATTTATAATGTGCCCTCAAGTTAATTTTTTTTAGCTCACCTTAATCTGTCAGTCCCCAAAGTAGTGCCAGGTGATGGACCTAATTTGAGTAGACTTTGTTACAGGCATAGAGTGGTTAGGGTCAGATTTCAGACTCCTTTGTAACTGCATCTTGCAGTATGAAATTCAGAGGTAGAAGAAAAACCTAGGGAAAAGGATGGAAATCTATAGCAAGTTGAAGATGAAGAAAGCAACCACTCACTCTTTATGGCATGAACAGAGGAGATACACTTGCTCTGGATAACCTAAAAAGTATAGGGGAAAGGAGGGTTTAAAAACTCTGCTTTATTAATTTCATAAGTCATTCAGTAAAAGCCTGCTGTGTGATCTTAGTACAATTAACATACTCTGTATTATTTCAGTCTTTCAAAAGATTTGCCTTATAACCCAGTATGCAGACAATTATTAAAAAGATATGTTGTCTAGATGAATGGATAAAGAAGATGTGGTGCATCACTTCTCGGCCTTTCGGCTAAGATCAAGTGAAGAAGATGTGGTGCATATATATACCATGGAATACTATGCAGCCATCAAAAGAAACGAAATCTTGCCATTTGCAATGACTTGGATGGAACTAGAGGGTGTTATGCTGAGCGAAATAAGTCAATCAGAGAAAGACAACTATCATATGATCTCCCTGATTTGAGGAAGTTGAGAGGCAACGTGGGGGGTTTGGGGGAAGGAAAACAATAAATGAAACAAGATGGGATTAGGAGGGAGAGAAACCATAAGAAACTCTTAATCTCACAAAACAAACTGAGGGTTCCGGGGTGGGGGGTAGGGAAAGGGAGGTAGGGCTATAGACACTGGGGAAGGTATGTGCTATGGTGAGTGCTGTGAAGTGTAAACCTGGTGATTCACAGACCTGTACCCCTGGGGCTAATAATACATTATGTGTTAATAAAAAATTAATTAATTAATTTTAAAAGTGAAAAGAAAAAAATATATGTTGTCTATATATCCACTTGGTCACATTAATTAAAATTTTCATTTAAATCAGCTTATTCTACTATGGAGATTGATACATCTAAAATCTCTCATTATGGGGGCGCCTGGGTGGCTCAGTGGATTAAGCCGCTGCCTTCGGCTCAGGTCATGATCTCAGGGTCCTGGGATTGAGTCCCACATCGGGCTCTCTGCTCAGCAGGGAGCCTGCTTCCCTCTCTCTCTGCCCCCCTCTCCGTCTACTTGTGATTTCTCTCTGTCAAATAAATAAATAAAATCTTTAAAAAAAAAAATAAAAAAATAAAAAATAAAAAAATAAAATCTCCCATTATGTATAAATTGCTTATTCTTATTTCTGTCAAATTCTTTGCTTTATATTAAATCTATGTTATAGAGGATAAAAAACTTATAGTTACTAATTTTATAGTCCATGTGTTAAAATTATGAAGTCTAATATTTTTATTATAAAATATAACCACTTTATCTTTTATACTGATTTGGCCTTAAATCTATTTCATCTAATTACAATAAAGCTATACTAGCTTTTCCTTTGGTTAAAAATACATAAATAAAAATTAAAAAATAAAATAAAATGAAAGTTTTACTTTTTTCTACTTATAGATAAATACCAAAAGAACAGAAGCCAGAGGCTCAAACAGATACTTGTACACCAATATCCATAGCAAAATTATCCACAATAGCCAAAAGGTGAAAACAGCCCATACATCAATTGATGGATAAAGGGATACACAAAATATGGTATACAAATTCCATGGAATATCAGTCGGCCTTAAAAAGGAATGACATTCAGGACACCTGAGTGGCTCAGTTGGTTAACTGTTTGCCTTCAGCTCCAATGATGATCCCGGAGTTCCCAGATGGAGACTCAGATTGAGCAACCTGCTCAGTGGGGAGTCAGCTTCTCTCTCAGCCCCTCACCTGACTCAAGCTCCTTCTTGTGCACTCATACACACTCTTTCTCTCTCAAATAAATAAAATCTTAAAAAAAAAAAAAAGGAATGAAATGATCATACATGATGCAACATGGATAAACTTTGAACACATTATGCTAAGTGAAATAATCCAGAAACAAAAGGAAAATATTGTAATAATTCCACTTGTATGAGGTACCTAGCATAGGCAAAGAACAGAGGTTGCCAGGGGTGGGGAAGAGGGGAAATGGGAGGGTATTGACTGGGTACAGAGTCCCAGACTGGGATGAAAACATTCCAGAGATGAACAGCGATGACAGTTACACAGCACTGTGAATGTATTTAACATTAATGAACTGTACAATTAAAAATAGCTAAAATGGTAAACGGTATATATTCCCACTAGGTAATATTACCTGACCAAGTCTTAATTTTTAATCTTCATTATGTAGCATATACATTGTCAGAACACTAGAAGTTCCATTTTCTTAAAAAACCTTATTTTCCCTTTAAAAATCTTAGTTTTTAGAAATGTCCCTGTTTGTAATCTAGAGTTTCCAAATCTAGAGTTTCTCAATGATCACCTCAATTTGTCCTCACAACACTCTAATGAATTATGTTAACGGAATTTTGATTAAGTATCTGAGCACTTGAGAGAAATGTTTTTCCCAATTTACTCACCCTCTTACCTATGTCTTTGCACATATTTCATCAAAAGGAAGAGATGGAAATTTTTATATTTAATATGAAGCCATGCAGGTTTTCTAACAGAATAAATAGCACCATGTTTCTCAAATCAGGTAAGTCTAGCTCTACTGCCAACACAGCTAAGAGCCAACAAATTACCATTTTAGGTCAACAGATAAACCACCTATAACAACCAGGATGCCTGATCCAATGTTGTCATTCAACAAGGGCAAATACTTTGCTAGCCACTTTGTGTTCACACAAAGATGATTCTACAATAAAAAGGTGGAAAACAGGCTCTGCTATTGAGAATGGGACCACCAAGCAGATTTAGCCCTTTGTGTCAATTCAATCTAATCACAATGAAATGAACTAATTAAGATTTCGTCAATTCCCTGAAATTTAGCTATTACAAGAGTTTCAGGAGTTTTTTGTTTGCTTGCTTTTAATGCCAAGAAAGGAAGTTTGAGCTGACTAAAATATCAAACCAAGCCTTGGTATCAGCCTGAGCAGCAGAGAAGTAACTCTGGCCTAAAATTATGATTTGGATATATATAACAAAAAAGAAAACCAGAACAAAGTATTCCCTGATTTTGTAAATGCTTTCTTGAGCAATCCACCTGTTGTGAGCAGACTGGAGGCCAATCTGAACCTACTGAAGGAACATCTCTTTGAGAGGGGCCCTTGAGTGTATGTTATGCACTAAAGCATGACAATTGCAGAGTACAAATGTCATACATATTACTTAACTGCTTTAAACTTTAGCTTCCTGAGCAACCTAAGTATCCATTGATAGATGAATGTATAAAGATGTGTGTATATATGTGTGCATGTATACATATAATATATTATATATATTATAATACTATTTAGCCATAAAAAGGAATAAAATCTTGCCATTTCCAACAACATGGATAGACCTAGGTGTTATGATAAGTGAAATAAGTCAGACAGAAAAGGACAAATACTGTATGATTTCACTGATGGAAATGTGGAATCTAAAAAAAAAAAAAAAAAACTAAAACTAAAAAATGAAGAGGCAAAACAAAACACAAACAGACTCATAAATACAAACTACAAACTGGTGGCTGCTGGGGGTGGAGGAGTATGCACAAAAATAGGTGAAGGTGATTAAGAGGTACAAACTTCCAGTTATAAAATAAGTAAGTCAGGGCACCTGGATGGCTCAGTGGTTTAAGGCCTCTGCCTTCAGCCCAAGTCATGGGCCCAGGGTCCTGGGATCGAGCCCCGGATCAGGCTCTCTGCTCAGCAGGTAGCCTGCTTCCGCCTGCTTCTCTACCTATTTGTGATCTCTGTCTGTCAAGTAAATAAATTAAAAATAAATAAATAAAATAATTTGTTAAAATGTACTGTACAGGACAGGGAATACAGTCAATAACATTGTAATAACTTTGCTGATAGATGATGACTAGAGTGATCACAGTGGTGATTATTTCTTTGTGTATACAAATGTTGAATCTCTGTTATATATCTAAAACTAATATAATATCATTTAGAATGTCAACTACTGTTCAATAAAAAAAATAAAATAACTGTTTGCTTCCTGGTGGTAAAGTTGGGAAAATTAAAAACTGCTTATCAAGCTATTCATGAAGATTTAATGACATATTCACTAAATGAATATTAAATTCATAAAAGAACAAGTGTATGTGTAAGTTACATACGCAGTGATATAACAAGAAAAATACATAACCCAAAGCCTGTAATACAATTATTGCCCAGCAAAGGTCAATGCTCTCTCCAGAATCTTCTCAAATGGCTACCACATTTCTTTCATCAGAAGAGAAGGAAGACCTCTGAGTTCTGAGCTATTCTACCTCTCCAGTTCTTTCCGTCCTGATACAACCATCTGCCTTCTCCTCTTCTGAGATAGTAGTTCCCAGGAATATTCTTTCTATATACCATAAAACAGCACAAGAAACAGACAGCTTTAAATGATTGATGAAATCAATCAGGAAAAACTGCAGTTTTAATATTTCCTTCCTACACCCCAGAGGATTATTTAAGAACAAGGACAAGTTTCAGCCAGTGACAGAAGTACACTAAAAATGTTCCTGCTGACCACAACCTCCTCTCTTCAGTGCCTGAAACCTACTCACTTTCCACTCAGAAACAGTGTCACCAAACCTTGAAATCATACATACCTTTCTGGTCCTCAATATCTAGAAACAAGGAAGAATTTTCCAACCTCTTCTGGTTTCATGTACTATCTGGCACTTTCTGTGGTGTGTTTGGTTAAAGTTCACCAAGAGAAGGTAACCCAACTCCTCCCCCCATCCCCAACAATGACTTCCTCTTGGTTAGCCTTTTGTGTAAGAAAGTAGGTTTCCTTACATTGGCCAACATAAACGATTGACCCATCGCTGGTGGTACCATTTCCTATGTGGGACTTTCCATCTTTAATGAAAAGACTAACAGTTGAGTTAGTTATTACTCAACTAACTCACAAAAAGAACAAAAAGAAAATCAGAAAATGCAAGAAGACATTTCTTTAGAAGTTAAATCCTGGATAAGGATGTAGATTTAGGAACAGAAGAGCTTCCTGCTCACTGTTTACATTTCATGAATTAAAAGTAAATTAAAGATAATATAAACATATCACTACATTAAAATTAAGCAGGTATAATTTCAAAAATAAAAAAACATAGCTAGCTGTCATCATCAAGACAGCATGGTACTGGCACAAAAACAGACACATAGATCAATGGAACAGAATAGAGAGCCCAGAAATAGACCCTCAACTCTATGGTCAACTAATTTTCGACAAAGCAAGAAAGAATGTCCAATGGAAAAAAGACAGCCTCTTCAATAAATGGTGCTGGGAAAATTGGACAGCCACATGCAGAAAAATGAAATTGGATCATTTCCTTACACCACACACGAAAATAGACTCAAAATGGATGAAGGACTTCAATGTGAGAAAGGAATCCATCAAAATCCTTGAGGAGAACACAGGCAGAACACAGGCTGACCTCAGCCGCAGCAACATCTTCCTAGGAACATCGCCAAAGGCAAGGGAAGCAAGGGCAAAAATGAACTATTGGGATTTCATCAAGATCAAAAGCTTTTGCACAGCAAAGGAAACAGTTAACAAAATCAAAAGACAACTGACAGAATGGGAGAAAATATTTGCAAACGACATATCAGATAAAGGACTAGTGTCCAAAATCTATAAAGAACTTAGCAAACTCAAAACCCAAAGAACAAATAATCCAATCAAGAAATGGGCAGAGGACATGAACAGACATTTCTGCAAAGAAGACATCCAGATGGCCAACAGACACATGAAAAAGTGCTCCATATCACTCGGCATCAGGGAAATACAAATCAAAACCACAATGAGATATCACCTCACACCAGTCAGAATGGCTAAAATCAACAAGTCAGGAAATGACAGAGGCTGGCGAGGATGCGGAGAAAGGGGAACCCTCCTACACTGTTGGTGGGAATGCAAGCTGGTGCAGCGACTCTGGAAAACAGCATGGAGGTTCCTCAAAATGTTGAAAATAGAACTGCCCTATGACCCAGCAATTGCACTATTGGGTATTTACCCTAAAGATACAAACGTAGTGATCCAAAGGGGCACGTGTACTCGAATGTTTATAGCAGCAATGTCCACAATAGCCAAACTATGGAAAGAACCTAGATGTCCATCAACAGATGAATGGATCAAGAAGAAGTGGTATATATACACAATGGAATACTATGCAGCCATCAAAAGAAATGAAATCTTGCCATTTGCGACAACATGGATGGAACTAGAGCGTATCATGCTTAGCGAAATAAGTCAAGCGGAGAAAGACAACTATCATATGATCTCCCTGATATGAGGAAGTGGTGATGCAACATGGGGGCTTAAGTGGGTACGAGAAGAATAAATGAAAGAAGATGGGATTGGGAGGGAGACAAACCATAAGTGACTCTTAATCTCACAAAACAAACTGAGGGTTGCTGGGGGGAGGGGGTTTGGGAGAAGGGGGTGGTATTATGGACATTGGGGAGGGTATGTGTTTTGGTGAGTGCTTTGAAGTGTGTAAACCTGGTGATTCACAGACCTGTACCCCTGGGGATAAAAATATATGTTTATAAAAAAATAAAAAATTATATTAAAAAAAAAAAAAAGACCTGATCCCTGCCCTAGCAAGAACTTCTCTAGTGGAAGGGAAATGAGTTGTCAGTAAGTCACTGTGATACAGTATGGTCAGGTATCCCTGACCAAATACGCCTTAGAACTATTAGAGAAGGCATACTTATTTCTATGTGGTTGTGGAGGTATCACAGGAAAACCTCAGGATTTGAAGCTGAATCCTAAGAGATGAATAGAAGATGAAAAAGCAGGATCTGGCTAGTTCCACAAGCTAACAGTCCATGAGAATAAATATTACTGATAGTTTTTATCTTCTCCTCTCAGCTACTACTCTATCCCACCTAAGAGGATGGCAGCCCTCCGCTACCACCTGAGTTTCCATTCCAAATGGCAGGGGTGAGTCAAAAACCCACATCCTACAGCATTTGTGAATGTGGAGGCCAAAAGGGAGTTCATCATCACTTCAGTACATCAGTAAAGGCACTTACTAGGTCATAGCAGATCAAAGGCCAGGCAAGGATTAGACAGGAATTGAGTGCTGAATGTGTCAAGTGCTGCCTTGGACACTCCACCTCGCAGGACAGCATGCATTCTTTCCTAAGGTGCTACAGCTGTTCTGTACATATTGTAAGAAAATCCACCCTACTATGAAGCTGGAAGACTGCACTGGGATGTGATACAGGAGGTGAAAGCACAAGATGGCAGGAGGGAGGCAAAACTGTCTCAGGTGGCTCCAGAGTTACCTGGCCCTCTAGAGGTACCCCATTTCTAATGAAGAGTAACAGATCCTATTAAAGACTTTCTCTGAGTAAATGTTAATTCCAAATGAATAATTACAAAGTGTGCATCACTCCAGTTCTGGACACATCCCCACCAATGTTGAGCCACCTTTAGGTAGAACATGGTCCAATCTCAAGTGCTGGGACCTACGGTGCCTGAGTGGATGATGAAGCTATGTCTGGCTCATTCTCACATTCTTATGCATCCTTGGGTAAGGAAGAGGTTTCAGATTTTCCCTTACTGGCAAGCTAGTGTTTCATCTTGTATCCAGTCTATCAAGGGGAAGGGACATAAATATCTTCCCAGAAAAGGAGGCGAGACATAGGGTTAAGTCATGCCAGAGACAGAGAGACAAGGGAAACAATGGATACAGACACCAGAATCCTGGTTTTTCCTACCTTGGATCCTAAGCTTCAAAGGGTGCTGACAATAGAAGCATCCAGAAAAATGTGGAGGCACCCAGATTGGTGGCCTGTTTTCTCCAGCTCTAAAGGGTGTCCTTGTCCACCAGAGCATCAAATTCAGGAAGGCTGGAAGCAATGGTAAGCAACGGAGGAAGAGGGTGACTCCAGACACTTGAGGCTGTGTTCCTGCCTCCTTGTGGTTGACAAAAAGCAAGGCCCAGGTCAAGATGAAGAGATCTCCTTGAGCAAAGGGAAACCAGAAGTCCTAGCATGGACACAAGGCTCCTACCTATCAAAGAGCCAAATGAGTCCTCCATTTACCCAGATGCCTCCCATCTTGGAGAGGAACAGAGAGAGGAAGAGGACCCCCAAAGGCCCTAAAGACTAAATAACCAAAAGGAGCTTATTTGAACTTAAAAGGACTGTGATACATAAGTTAGCTAGTTCAAGGTTTGTTTGGGGGGATTTTTAAATTTTTTTTTATTATTTTTAGAGAGAGCGATGCACATGTGAGAGAGAGCAGGGGGAGGGGCAGAGAGAGAAAGACTCTCAAGCAGACTCCACACTGAATGTCTTGCCTGACAAGGGATTCAATCTCACAACCTTGAGATCATGACCTGACTCCAAATCAAGAAGCAGATGCTTAACTGACTTAGCCACCCAGGTGCCCCTAGCTCAGGGTTTGTCAGAGGTTATTCTTCCCTACTTAACCATCAGGCTGTGTGAGCTAGTGAGAAAAAAACAAATTCTTTATAAAAAGTTAAACAGCCAAATTTTTAAGGCCAATGCGCAATAAAGTGAGTAAACTGTGAACCTGTTACACTCATTTCCATCACTGAAATGATGTATCATGTAAGATATAAGAAGGCATATCTATGCATGCCTTCTTCTTGTCACCTAAAAGAGTTAAACTCACCAAGAATGCTATATTGGTTTGCTAAGACTGTAACAAAAAAAATGAATACAAACTAGGTGGCTTAAAATTGAATTTTTTTTCCCCTCACAGTTCAGGATGATAGAAGTCTGAAATCAAGGTGTTGCCAAGATTGTCCATGAGTAACTCCAGAAGAACCCAATTTGTTTTATGCCTTTCTTCTAGTGTCTGGTAGCTGCTGACAATCCTTGACACTCCTTGGTTTGTAGATGCATCCCTCCACACTCTCCATGTCAGATGGTATTTTTTGTGTGTCTCCTCTGTATCTTTGTGTCTTCACATGGCTTTCTTATAAAGATACTAGGGACTGAATGTAGTGCCCACTTTAATCCAGCGTCTTCCTGCTGAGCAGAGAGCCTGATGCAGGGCTTGATCCCAGGACCCTGGGATCATGACTGAGCTGAAGGCAGAGGCTTAACCCACTGAGCCACCCAGGCACACCTCCAGTGTCTCATTTTAACTTAATTAATCACATCTGGAAAGATACTATTTATGTATAAGGCGACATTCTAAGATTCTGGGTAGACATGAATTTAGGGAGCACGCCCAGGGCAAATATAATAGGGAGTTTTAATAGGCAGCCAGTATTAAAATTACAGGATAGAGTCTAGGAAGATTTTAATTTACTGCAAAGAAAGAGGTATCTACTCTTTGGCCGGACTAGACATTTTTTGCTTCTCTGTACACATTAACATGCATGTCGGGGCATTTGTACACACTGTCCACTTGCCCTTCTCCACCTCCATTTACAGAGCTAAATCTTCTACATCTGCTATGCATCCTTCTAAAATTCATATGCTGACACCCCTACCTTCTCCCCAACCCTCCCACCACACACACACACATACACACACACACACACACCCCTCCAGGTGATGGTATCAAGAGGTCAGGCCTCTGGAGATAAGTAGGATTAAATGAGATCAGGAGGATAAGGCCCTTACTGACAGGATTAGTGACCTTAGACACACTCTCGAGCTTTCTTCCCCTCGACTTTCTACACAGAAGGTATTAATGAGATGACAGTAGTCTGGAAGAGGGCCTTCACCAGAACTCAACCATGCTGGCACCCAGTCTCAGACTTCCAGCCTCCAGAACTGTTGAGAAATAAACTTGTGCTGTTGTTAAGTCACTCAGTCTATGGTAATTTATAACAGCAGCTCAAACACACTAAGGCAGCATCTTTAAGGTTTTACCTGCATATCATTTCCCCTGGGAACCCATTTGGAGGCTAAGAAATCTGGAACTGGAGGCGCCTGGGTGGCTCAGTGGGTTTAGCCTCTGCCTTCCACTCAGGTCATGATCTCAGAGTCCTCCGATCAAATCCCGCATCAGGCTCTCTGCTCAGCGGGGAGCCTGCTTCCCCCTCCCCCACCGCCTCTCTGCCTACTTGTGATCTCTGTCAAATAAATAAATGAAATCTTAAAAAAAAAGAAGAAGAAAAGAAAAGAAATCTGGATCTGCTCTGAGCTCCTGTAAGATGCTGCACTTCTGCATCATGGCACATTACCTGCTGTAATCTCCACCTGTCTACTTGTCTGGGCTTTCAATACCTGAGGATAGCAACTCAGTGTCCCATCCAGGGCCTAGCACAGGATATAAGAGAACACACCTCTGAGATGATATTAACCAGGCTCTGAGGAACATTGGGATGATCTTACAAGTCACTCAACCTCTTTGGGTCTCAGCTTCTTCATCTGAAACAATTTCAGACTAATAATGTCCAACATTCCATAAAAATAATGATGGGCAGGAACTCCTAACAGCTAAACACTACTTACTATGTTCTAAGGGCTTTACGTAGAGAAACTCAGTTCTTTCTTACAACAATCTTGTGATGTAAGCCTTTTTGCAAATAAGGAATCAGAAAAACAAATGTTAAGGAAATTTCATAAAGCTGCCCAGCTAGAAGGTGTCAGAACTGGAATTTGAACCTGGCAGTCTCGTTCTAGAATCAATGAACCTAACCTATCTACTTTTTCTGTTTCTATATGATGGTGCTTCCTTTCATTCTATATAGGAGCTGGTACAAATTTATTCACCCCCAAAGCCTAGATGTATCTAATTCCCCACTGATACACTAGAAATATAAATTCTAGCTCATTACAATTAGATAAAGAAAGAGAATAGCATTCCAATACCTTATAATTTAATTTTTAACATCAATATCTAAAAGCACTGGTGTATTTCAATAGTCTTTTCTTCAAAGTCTTAGTAATATTAGGACTAACACTAATAACCCTTACATGTGTAATTACCATTAATTATAAGGTTAGTAATAATAGCCATTCAACAATTGGCCTATGGTTTGGCATCCAGGAAACTGACATGAAAATGGATGATTTTTTTGACACTATTTAGACATAGGCTCTTTCCAGAGGTGCATGATTTGCATAATGAAAAGCACAGAATCAACCATCCTAAACTTGTGTTAGAGACAAAGATTAATTATACATAGATTCTTATGTTAAAAAATTGGAGTGTAATAGAAGAAATAAAGCATGACAAATTATGCAATGATAAGTGCCCCTATAAAGGTAAAAAGGTAATTGTAATGGGAAAGAAAAAAGAGCAAGAAGAAAAAGGGTTCATGATCAGGGTAACTTTGGGGAACAGAAAGCATTTGCACTGGGCCATGAAGAGCTGGTATGATTTATGTATACAACAAGGAGTGAAAGCCATTCAGGGAGTGAGAATTGCAGTAGCACCATCAGAGAAGTCAAAAACACAAGAGTATCTGCAAGGATCATCTAATGCTATGCATCAGTCTATCTTGCAAATGGGAGCATAAAAAAGGAGATAATGGAAAATAAGAGAAAAACATGTTAGAGGTAAATTATAGCCTCTGACAATTATCTTGGCAATTGATAACAAGAACATAAATCAAGTCAACATCAATGGGAATGGAGAAAAAAGTATAGATTCAAGAAGTATTCCCAAGATAGACACAATAACATTTGGCAACAGGAAGGGAAAGGAGAGGGCAAAAGTCAAAGATGATGCTGAGTTCTGAGCTCAGATGGCTGGAGGAATGTTGGAGACATTGAAAAAATTGGGGGTGGGGGAGAGAAAGCAAACTCTGGGTCATCTATGCGAGCTCCTTGCACCAGTCTCAGCTAGTACGCCACCAAGGAGGAGGAGAGAAGATCTCAAGTTCAATAGTCATTCTGTGACTCATGAGGTGTGACAGTCAAGTTATTTTCTACTCTTACAGCGGTAAAACAAAACCTACACATCATTAACCAGAACCTACTGAATGTTCAAGTAGGAGGTCTACAATGACTAAGTCTTAACTCAGAACCTCAAAATCTAACCTTAAAGAAAGTTTTAAAGGCTTTATGTTCCCATCCTTCAACTCTTAGCTGGTTAAAATTGGAAAGCTCTATTTTCTCTTTCTGAGGTATAGTTGTGACATATTCATTTCCAAACTATCTTAGTTTCATCTGCATTCAATATTTAGTGTGACAAATTCTCAACTTGTAAGTCAATCAAGGAGGCACTCTAGAGTTCATTTGGATTTTTTCCTTCTATCAATATTCTGAATAGTCTTTTCCTATGGCTAATAATCTTTAATCCCTCCACCATCACTTGGTGGTGTCACACTTCAGAAAACATTTAATTTTAACCCTGTTTCCATGAATCATTTTCACTGTGGTTTGTGGGAATCGTTTGAATGCCCAGAACATTTGACAAGTCACATCTGTCCATCTAGATTGCTTTGGGTAACCTTTGCAGGGCACACTTATCTAAGGTCCTAGACATTCTTTCCCAAATTTAAAACAAACTGGTCACAACTGCTAAATTTTACAAGTGTGGGGAGCAAACCGACGGAATACCCAAGTGCAAGAATCCCACATAGGATTTAATCTAGCCACACCGTAAGTAGATACTTCTGCTAAAGAATGAATTGAGGTCTACCTCAATTAATGAATTGAGGTCTACCTCCTAGACATTTTCATAGGTCATCATATTTGAAACCTGACATACATAAAACTGTAACTAAATACCAATGCCATTGGAGCAGAGCATTATAAAGAAAAATGTCCTAGGCTCCTCTTATATCTGACTAGGAAACATTTGGTCTAATTAGGGGAACACAGATGTAACTTCAAAGGGCCTCCAAAAAAGTGCAAATTCTCACTGATAAATCCTTATCTCCCCATGAATAAACTGTCAAGTCCCCAGACATTTAACAATTCTCTCATGTACATTTCAACAAAGGTGAAGCTGGGTTATTGTTTTTTTTTTAATCCAACTTTGAGCATGGAAACTTTCTTCTTCTCAATTATTGATACACACACGGCATTTAAATGCGCACAAGTAGCAGCAAATCTGTTTGAATCTCCTGATTGTGTCAATTACTGTGATGCTAACCATGCCCATTTCATCCTGGAGTTTAAGTAAACAGGACCACCACTCTCTGCTCTTAGCCGAGGATTTATAGGGGCTGTGTGTCTGGCACTCAAGGAGATGTTGGCATGCTCTCACCCACGATTACATATACAACATTGTCATATAATTTTCAAAGACTTCAAAACTCACAACCTTCTGTGAACGTGCTAACTGGGTAGGTTTATCACGGCAAGGAACAAAGGGAGAAGTGCTACGCAGAAACTTCAAATTAAAAGCACTTCAAACATGCATTCTGTATGTCTATAAAATCTCAAAATGTTCAGGAGAAAAATGAAAAAGGTCTACCAGTCTACCACCCATACGGGGGTAAAACCAGGCTGGAGCAAATGTGGCTTACATGTTGGTTTGGAAGAACTGTTTGACTTTTCCATGATTAAGATATTTTATCCTAATTGTTTCCTTTGCTAAATGAGTAGCGTTTAATTGGTAAGTAGGAATGAGTTCACTTCCTCCCCTCCCTCTTTTTTTGAAAGTGGTCAGATGTCTCATTTGGGGGAATTATCCTTGTGACATGGTATTGAGAATACAGAACAGGCCTGTGTGTCTAAAGAGGCCGCCTCACGTGAGTATCAGTGTAGTGACTCTGAAGTCCAGCGTGCCTGTAGGTGAAGCCTGGCTCTGCCACCTTGTAGTTGAAAACCACTGGATAATTTCCCTATACGTCTCAGTTGTCATATCTGTAAAATGGAGGTTATAATAACAGAACCTACTTCATCAAGCTGGGAGGATGAAACAAAATAGTATGAGCCTAGTACATGGAAAATACTCATTAAATACTATCTTATTATTATAATTGAAATATTGGACAGGAGAAATAAAAGTGCTTCTTTTCAGCTGAGGGATTAACCTCTGAACAATCAATAAAAATTTTCTTGTTGGGATTCTAAATTGTTTCCCCACAGCTTTTGTTCATAGTTTACTGGAGCACTTAAAATAGGGACATTTCCCTCTACATCAGGCATTGTGCAAGAGGCTTCTCATAGTTATTACAGCCACAGAATCAAGCAATGTGTTAGCACTGAGACAATGTCAATCTTCCTTGAATACTTTCCCATTCATTCTCTCATGATATTCCATTCATCGAATAAGGACCTATCACACGCCAGCCAATGGGCTACACAAATACAATGCCCCAAATCCCTGACTCTTACCAATCAATGAGTCAACTTTTCTTTAAAAAGCAACATTTTGGGAGGTGCCTAGATTCCCTGTGTTAGCCAGAATTCTCTGAGGACTCAACCCAAGGGATCACAAGTTATGCATCTATCTTCCTGTACAGTGCTGGTTGAGGAGAGCCACTGTGTCCTTTAAATGCTGGCCATCATAGTGAGTCATCCTGACTCTCAAGTAATCAATCACCAAGTGACATTTAAACACCTTGATTAACTACCAGCCACATTTCCCTGCAGTTACTGGAAGCTTCTCAAACTGAATGTACCCTTGGGATAAGAGCTGAATCACGGTCTCTGAGGGCAACAATGCATATTGCCAGGATATAGGTAACAACTGGGGCACAAGAAAAGTCTCATCTGTGTCACTCCTCACTGTGAGGCATCTGTTGTCTCTCCCTCATTAACAATACTCACCTTGCTTCTCTTATGAAGTAACACACAGACCCTTATAGCCATATACAGGGTTAGACATGGGAGGAGGACCATCTTAGACACAAATGATAGTCAAAGAGGGGAGTGGACAGAATCCAACATTTATCAATTCCAGACTTCCTAACTGCCACTTTAATGATCTTTCCACCGTACCACACCTGGTGATAAGATTTCAAGATTTTCTGCTCAGCTTCTCTTTCACCAGAGTCCCACTGATCAACTTAATTAACAATATTTTGGTAAATGCTGTGAGCACAGCCTGCCAACTGTAATGATCACCTCAGCGTCGTTCTAGCAGCTGGCTGAGAAAATCTATCCCATATACATCCTTCCACAATCTGTAAGCCACACTGGGACAGTCTCTCTCATACACTAGTAGTGAGAGGGTGGACTGACACAGCCTTTCTGGAGCCCAGTCCATCAGTTTATCAAATGCTTCATACATGTGCATACCTGGAGATTCAATTCTTCCATTGTTGGGAATGTACACTTAGAAATGATCAGAGATGCAACAAATATACATGTACATGATTAGCAAGAGACAGAGCATCACTTGTCCAAACACAGATACATGTAAAACTGAGAGAAATATACTCAGTCATCAGTTAGTTACACTTGGACCTAAAAAGGTGTCAGATACTGAAATTGAAGGCACAATGCCAAGAATGAACCATCAAATCAAAGTATCTTGTAAAGTCAATGAAATTTCACTAACTGCAAATATCCCTTCAAGCCAGAAATTAGAAATGATTTTTAATTAAAAAAATCTCTTTCTAATCACTTTTTATTTATCCTTTGCTCCTTCTGCTGCTTTTATACCCACCCATACTGCCACCATCACCTCCAACTACCAAGAAGCCTGTCTGCATTGTAAATCCTTCTTTTTTTTTTTTTTAAGAGAAAAAAAAAGCAAGTACAGGGTGCTTCAGTGGCTCAGTCAGTTAAATGTCTGCCTTCAGTTCAGGTCATAATCCTGGAGTCCTGGAATTGAGCCCTGCATGGGTTCCCTGCTCAGTGGTGAGTCTTCTTCTCACTCCTCCTCTCCCTCCATTTTTGCCCCTCCTCACCACCTTTCATGTTCATGTTCATGTTCTCTTTTTCTCTCTCTCAAATAAATAAAATCTTAAAAAAAAAAAGTCAAAGTACAGATAAACAGGACTTAATTGCTGCTATGGAGGAAATTGTGTGACTAAATAAGGTAATTAAATGTATCCATTCTATATGGATGACTTGGAGTGACTTCGGTATATCAGACTGAATCTAATAGTTCCAGTACTAAGTGGTTCTCACTGTTAAACATCTTACAAAACCTAAAATTCATACTTGACAAAATCCACTGATTATCATAGACTCCACATATTGGAAAATAACTTCATTAACTATGTTCTGATTAAAGCTTTTTTGTCAGAAATCACATTTTATACTGACTCTGGGAGTTTATCTGCACAGTAGGATGTTTTCTGTTTAACACACAGAAATTAAACCTAGAAAGCACACTAGGTAGCATCATAAAGAGAAGATAATACAACAGAAGGAAGAGATTACACACAGGGGTTCTGAGAGAGAGTACCTAGAAACATAAAATCAAGTTTCCACTGTCCAGGGCTGCTTTATCAGCCTCCTCCACCCTTAGGCTCTTCAACGTGGCCCCCATCTATAAGATCCAAGGACTCACCTAGTCCTTTTCTGATCCTGCACTCCTTTGTCTTACTGAAACTAAGCCTGAAGTCTCTTACATTTCTGCAGCATCCTGTACACTTGTAACTCTTTAATTACTTGTAGTTTTCTGTTTAATGATGTGTCCTCTCCTTAAAACTCTACACTTCCTGAGAACAGAGACTGCATCTAGCTCATTCAGGATTTTATCCCCAGTGCCTAGCACAATGCCTAGCATATTGTTGGTGCTGGATGAATTTTGTACCCATGAGATTGTGATTTGTAATTTAAAAAAAAAAATCTGACTTCATCCCCATATCTAACATAGAACTTCTAAAATCCTTGGAATTTCCAAAGTGGAGAGAGAAATGGAGGTGTCATTTTTAATGTTAAAGAGGCAACTTTTGGAAAGCATTTAGGGATGGGACTGGTTGCCAGTGGAGTCAACCGTGAGATTAGAAGGCTGGAGCTTTCAGTCTCACTGCCTGACCTTTAGGTAGCTGAGAAGCCAGGTAACTCTCTGCCACACTCAGTCCCTCATGCAAGCCTTCACCTGGAACATACCCACTGAAGACTAGGAGCAGGGGCAAGGCTCCACCTTGTTCTCTTGAGTTCTTCCCCCTCCTCAAGGGACAAACGTGCAGTCCCTGAATGTCTTCAGGCTTCAGAATCATGCTGAATTCCTCCCTAATAGTTCCACTCTCCCCACTCCCTGCAGCTCAATCTTCCCCCAGATGAGGGTCCCATCCCTTCACAGGTTGCATCTACCTACGAGGTCCTGGTTCCCCTTTGTCTGGCTCCTCCTGGTCTGGCCTCTTTTCATACCAACAGAGCTCCAGTTCTGAATGTGGGGAACTAAAGAGAGCTAAGAGACCCTCAAAGTACCCCCAAATTCAAGACCTGAGACAGTGTAGAGAAAAATATTGTGATGAGTTATCAAAGTAAACAAAGTTATGTTAAGTCACCCACTATAGACTGAATCATCCTAAACTCCAATAAAAGGCCAATAAAGCACAGCCTATTTGAGAACATGATTTATTCACAAATGTGTGCTGAAATATTTTTAAACTTCACAAACAAAGCAAGTTATATGCATGTTAAAACAATGCAAATTGAGAAAAGAAATTACCAATTACTACTTTGTCCAGGGAGGGACTCAGGAGAGAGGAATGACTGCTAGTTGTTTTTAGAGTAAGAATGGCCTAATACTAGCAGCAGCTAGCCTTAATCTGTGTCCACTGCGGGCTAGTTATTGTACCAGTTACATAAGTTATCTCGGATCATCACCATAAACTTGCAGAAGAGGTGACATCCTTCTTTTAAAGATGAGAAAAGGGAGGTTAGTAGCTCTCCCCCATGTAACATAGCTCGTCAAGTGTGGAAGAAAGATCTAAATCAGTGTCCATCTGAGACTAAAGGCTACGCCTCATCTCAACTCCACACTGCTTTCAGGAGAAGAGTCTGCGGCTGGGTGACATCACTCACCAAGAAGAAGGAACTTCTTCATAAGGTGGGTGTCCCAAAAGGAAATGTCCATTCTATCCATCTGTCAGGAGTGGGAAGGTTGCTTACGATGACTGCAAGCCCCGAGTTCGGTGAATAAAAGCACCACCATTTGAGGGTATTGACAATACCTCAGTAAAGCTATTCTAACACTGTTTTTTGAGTTACAATTTAGACCTACTAGCACAGGCTATAAAGAGCTTCTGCAGCCTTTTGAATTGGGCAGTGACCAAGGGAAGAGAATTCTTCATTAGAAACTGTGTGTAGAGTGGGATTGAACAAGGAGAGTAGAAGCATGCACACGTGCGCACACACACACACACACGCAGTCCTTGTGGGCAGGATGAATGCAGACACTGAAAGAATAGGAAGGAAAAGGAGGGGGTGAAGAAAGATGGGAAGTATCCAGGGCAGGCAGAATGCAGCTGTGAGGAAAGAAGAGCATAAAGAGAGAAAGATTCTGATTAATGTGCACGGGACTTGTATGACCTCACTTAGAGTTATTTGGGTGAAGAGGAGAGGAAAGAAAGAATATAAAGACCAAGAGAAAGTGGAGGCTGCAGTCAGCTGTTACAGATCATTTGATCTAAAAGCCTCAAAGGAAAATGAGAAGAGTTGACAACTGGTTGGAAAAATTAGTTTTGGGCTTTTTTCCGGTGTAACTGAGAGTTTAAATAGAACAGAAAGAGAACAAACAGGTAACAAAGATGAATACACTGAGACCTAACTGATCTCCAGGGCATCACCCAGGATGACCGTGACAACACCAGAGCAAGGTAAACACACAAGCTTCCAAGCACCAAAGCCCACTGTGCGATGAGCCAAGCTGGGTCACTCCAGGTCCTGATTCCTGACTCTTCTAACCATTGGCCTTGGGACACTGGATAAGTCACTTACAGTTCATTTTCTAATGTGTAATGTGGGAGCCATTTTCCTGTCTACCCACCACTGTTCCCAATCAACACTAGGAGATCATTAAATATTCCTTGCTTGACTCTTTTGTGGAGTAGTTTTGAGGCTATAGATAAGAAAGTACATGGGAAGATTTCAAGGTGCTATAAATGTCATTATTCAGTAAATGTTATTTACTACAGTAGATCAATAGTCATCATGTGTTACAGCCATAACAGGATTTCATTTATTCTAATTAGTAAACTTCAAATATAACACCCTGTTCTCTGGGGGAAATTATTTCCCCATAAGTTTTAACATGTTTAGCGCAGTGATTCCTAAATATCCACCTGAATAAATTGTCATTGTTCTTTTCCCTCCCTCTCTTTTCCTGCAGGCGCTATCTAGATGCTCTCCTTCTGCTACTCCTGAATGTCAATATTTCCTGGAAGGGAGGTTTTGCACACAGCTTCTTGCCTTAAAAGCAGCAAGAAAAAAACAACCAATTACATACAAGGGAGCCCCCAAAGGACTATTAAAAGATTTTTCAGCAGAAACTTTACAGGCCAGAAGGGAAGGGTACAATATACTCAAAGAAAAAAACTTCCTACCACAAATACTCCATCCAGCAAGTTATTCAGAATGGAAGGAGAGATGAAGATTTTTCCAGACAAACAAAAGCTAAAGGAGTTCATCGCCATTAAACTGGGCTTAGGAGAAATGTGAAAGGGACTTCTTTAAGCTGAAACGAAAAGGTGCTAATTGGTAACAAGAAAACACATGGACGTACAAATCTGCCTGGTAAAAGTAAATATGCAGTAAAGATAGTGGATGAATCACTTAGGCAGCTAGTAGGGAAGCCTATAATATAATGTTGCTAGTAGAAAGACGAAGGAGGAAAAGAAAAGTGAAAGATACTCAAATAATTCTAGTGAATGTGATGTTTGCATTCCCAGTTAAGTCGTGTTTTCCTTCATTCCGTCATGGAGGAATGCTATCATGGAAATGGCGTGATTTGCAAATATCCGTATTTCCTTACGTAGTTCCCCTGTCATCCCTGTTATAACCCAGCCCAGTCCAGGGCCATCATAAATCCATGCATGTACCTCAGCAGCCAGCTAGAGAGTGGGAGACAGCAAAAGAACAGGGTGAAGAGCAGGGAATCCTGCAGCACCTGATTTGCAGGTTCCAGGCTTCTTCCCACAGCCCCAAATACGTAGCTTTTGGCAAGAAGACTGATTATAGACCTGCCGAGCAGCTGGGGTGAGCCTGCAAATGGAAGAAACTTAGTCTCTCTATCTTAACAGGACCATTAAATGCCACAACTGATGTTAAATAGTATTCTTTGCAAGATCTGCTGAATTCATCAGGGGTATGGTGTTATCTCTATAGTTTCTAGAAATAACTGCCAGTTCCTAATCTGAGAACAAATTTGGCTATTTAATTTACTTTTCAATTTTGTCTATTTTTTTACTCGTTTTTAAAAACAATATCAAACAAAATTGAACTAAAAATAAAGTTAGGATGCTTTTATTAAGAAAGCTTAACTGGATTTAGGCTTAAAAACACATTTTACTGAATCCTAAAATTATTTTTAATATTTGCTGTTCATAGCATCTTATCTGATTTGAGATTATCTACATATACATTGATTCAGGGTCCGAGTCCCTTTGTTTTTTCTGGAATAAGATGAGATTACTGAGGGATAAATAGTATTAAGAATTAGATTTTAAAAGGTAAGTTGGAATGGTCTGAAGAGTAAATCCATTTAAAAGATTTCTGCAGAAGAGAGATTGTACTTGGCCACCCTCTTTCCCAGTAGGTTTATCCCTTTCCCAGAACACTTAGGAGCCTTATTTCTGGGATGTTACTGCCATCTAGTGGAAACTTCACTAAATATGAAATAAATGCTTTTTCTTTTTTTTTTTTTTTCTTTTTGAATACTGTTTGTAGTAACTGAATGTGAAATAATTTGAACATGTGACATATCTATCTTTTTTTTAATTTTTTAATAAACATATAATGTGCTTTTATCCCCAGGGGCATATCTATCTTTTTAAAACATATAGTGTATTATTTGTTTCCGGGATACACGTCTGTAATTCATCAGTCTGACAGCACTCAACATAGTACATACCCTGATCAATGTCCATCACCCAGCCATCCCATACCTCCCATTGCTTTCCTCTCCAGCAACCCACAGTTTGCTTCCTGAGATTAAGAGTCTCTTACGATTTGTCTCCCTCTGGTTTTATCTTATTTCATTTCCCCCCACCACAAGATCCTCCATTTTGTTTCTCAGATTCCTCTTATCAGTGAGATCATATGATAATTGTCTTTCTCTGATTGATATATTTCACTTAGTATAATACCCTCTAGTTCCATCAACATCATTGTAAATGGCAAGATTTTTTTACTATGACTGCATAGTATTCCGTTATACACACACACACACACACACACACACACACACACACCACATCTTCTTCATCTATTGATGGACATCTAGGCTCTTTCCATAATTTGGCTGTTGTGGACATTGCTGCTATAAACATTTGGGTTCACGTGCCCCTTTGGATCACTACATTAGTATCTTTAGGGTAAATACCCAGTAGTGTGATTGCTGGGTCCTAGGGTAGCTCTATTTTCAACTTTTTGAGAAACCTCCATACTGTTTTCCAGAGTGGCTGCACCAGCTTGCATTCCCACCAACAAGGTAGGAGGGTTCCCCTTTCTCCATATCCTCATAAACATCTGTTGCTTCCTGACTGGCAAATTTTAGCCATTCTGACTAGTGTGAAGTGGTATTTCACTGTGGTTTTGATTTGTATTTCCCTGATGCCAAGTGATCTGGAGCACTTTTTCATGTGTCCGTTGGCCATTTGGACATTTGGATGTCTTCTTTGCAGAAATGTCTGTTCATGTCTTCTGCCCACTTCTTGATTGGATTATTTGTCTTTGGGTGTTGAGTTTGATAAGTTTTTTATAGATTTTGGATACTAGCCCTTTATCTGATATGTCATTGGCAAATATCTTCTCCCATTCTGTTGTCTTTTGGTTTTGTTGTTGGTTTCCTTCGCTGTGCAAAAGCTTTTGATCTTGATGAAGTCCCAGTAGTTCATTTTTGCCCTTGCATCCTTGCCTTTGACAGTGTTTCTAGGAAGAAGTTGCTGCAGCTGAGGTCAAAGAGGTTGCTTCCAGTGTTCTCTTCAAGGATTTTCATGGATCCCTGTCTCAAATTGAGGTCTTTCATCCATTGTTGAGTCTATTTTCATGTGTGGTGTAAGGAAATGGTCCGGCTTCATTCTGCTGCATGTGGCTGTCCAATTTTCCCAACACCATTTGTTGAAGAAACTGCCTTTTTTCCATTGGGCATTCTTTCCTGCTTTGTTGAAGATTAGTTGACCATAGAGTTGAGGGTCCATTTCTGGGCTCTCTATTCTGTTCCATTGATCTATGTGTCTGTTTTTGTGCCAGTAGCATAGTGTCTTGATGATTACAGCTTTGTAATAGAGCTTGAAGTCTGGAATTGTGATGCCACCAGCTTTGGTTTTCTTTTTCAACATTCCTCTAGCTATTTGGGGTCTTTTCTGGTTCCATATAAATTTTAGGATTATTTGTTCCTTTTAAAAAAAAAAAAAGAAGTTGATGGTATTTTGATAGGGATTGCATTAAATGTGTAGATTGCTTTGGTAGCATAGACATTTTCACAATATTTGTTCTTCCAATCCATGATCATGGAATGTTTTTCCATTTCTTTGTGTCTTCCTCAATTCCTTCATGGGTACTCTATAGTTTTCTGATACAGATTCTTTGCCTCTTTGGTTAAATTTATTCCTAGGTGTCTTAACAGTTTACGGTGCAATTGTAAATGGGATTGACTCCTTAATTTCTCTTTCTTCTTTCCTGTTTTTGTCTATAGAAATACAACTTATTTCTGTGCATTGATTTTATGTCCTGACACTTCACTGAATTCCTGTGTAAGTTCTAACAGTTTTGGAGTGGAGTCTCTTCAGTTTTCTACATAAAATATCATATCTGCAAAGAGTGAGAGTTTGACTTCTTTGCTGATTCAGATGCTTTTTATTTCTTTTTGTTGTCTGATTGTGAGGCTAGGACTTATAGTACTATGTTGAACAACAGCCATGAGTGTGGTCATTCCTGTCATGGTCCTGACCGTAGGAGGAAAGCTCTCAGTTTTTCCCCATTGAGAATGATATTCACAGTGGGTTTTTCACAGATGGCTTTGATGATATTGAGGTATGTACTCGCTATCCCTACACTGTGAAGAGCTTTGATCAAGAAAGGATGCGGGACGCCTGGGTGGCTCAGTGGGTTAAAGCCTCTGCTGTTGGCTCAGGTCGTGATCCCAGGGTCCTGGGATCGGGTTCCGCATCGGGCTCTCTGCTTCGGCGGGAAGCCTGCTTCCTCCTCTCTCTCTCTGCCTGCATCTCTCCTACTTGTGATCTCTGTCTGTCAAATAAATAAATAAATTTAAAAAAAAAAAAGAAAGAAAGGATGCTATTCTTTGTCAAATGCTTTTTTAGCATCTATTAAGATTATCATATGGTTCTTGTTCTTTCTTTTATTAATGTATTGTATCACATTGATTGGTTTACAGATGTCGAACTAAACTTATAGCCCAGGAATAAATCCCACTTGGTTGTGGTGAATAATCCTTTTAATGTACTGTTGGATCCTATTGGTTAGTATTTTGGTGAGAATTTTTGCATCCATGCTCATCAGGGATATTGGTCTATAATTCTCCTTTTTTTATTTTTTACTTATTTTTTTTAATTTATTTTCAGTGTTCCAGAATTCATTGTTTATGCACCACACCCAGTGCTCCATACAATACATGCCCTTCATAATACCCACCACCAGGCTCGTCCGACCTCCCTCCGCCCTCCCCGCCCCTCCAAAATCCTCAGATTGTTTTTCAGTCTATAGTCTCTCGTGGTTCTTCTCCCCCTCCAATTCCCTCAACTCCCTTCTCCCGTAATTCTCCTTTTTGATGGGATCTTTGGTTTGGGGATCAAGGTAATGCTGGCCTCATAAATTGAGTTTGGAAGTTTTCCTTCCATTTCTATTTTTTGGGACAGTTTAAGGAGAATAGGTATTAATTCTGCCTTAAATGTTTGGGAGAATTCCACCGAGAAGCCATCTGGCCCTGGGCTCTTGTTTGTTGGGAGATTTTTGATGACTGCTTTAATCTCCTTACTGGTTATGGGTCTGTTCAGGTTTTCTATTTCTTCCTGGTTCTATTCTGGCGGTTTTAAAGGTCTCTAGGAATGCATCCATTTCTTCCACATTGTCTAATTTGCTGGCATATAGTTGCTCACAATATGTTCTTATAACTGTATTTCTTTGGTGTTGGTTATAATCTCTCTTCTTTCATTCATGATTTTATTAATTTGGGTCCTTTCTCTTTTCCTTTCTTTTCTGATAAGTCTGGCCAGGGGGTTATCAATCTTATTAATTCTTTCAAAGATCCAGCTCCTAGTTCCATTGATCTGTTCTACTGTCCTTTTGGTTTCTATTTCATTAATTTCTGCTCTGTTCTTTATTATTTCTTTTCTGCTGGGTTTAGGCTTTCCTTGTTGTTCTTTCTCCAGCTCCTTCAAGTGTAGGATTAGGTTATATATTTGAGATCATTCTTGTTTCTTGAGAAAGGCTTGTATTGTTATATAATTTCCTCTTAGGACTGCCTTTGCTGCATCTCAAAAATTTTGAACAGTTATGTTTTCATTTTCATTTGTTTCCATGAATTTTTTAAATTCTTCTTTAATATTCGTGTTGACCCATTCATTCTTTAGTAGGATGCTCTGTAGCCTCCATGTATTCGGGTTCTTTCCAACTTTCCTCTTATGACTGAGTTCTAATTTCAAAGCATTGTGGTCTGAAAATATGCAGGGAATGATCCCAACCTTTTGGTACCAGTTGAGACCTAATTTGTGACCCAGGATGTGATCTATTCTGGAGAATGTGCAATAGAGAAGAATATGTATTCTGTTGCTTTGGGATGGCATGTTCTCAATATATCTGCGATGACTATCTGGCCCAGTGTGTCATTTAAAGTCTTTATATCCTTGTTGATCTTTTGCTTAGATGATCTGTCCATTTCAATGAAGGAGTGTTAAAGTCCCCTTCTATTTTGTATTATTTTCAATGTGTTTCTTTGATTTGGTTATTAACTAGTTTATATAATTGGCTGCTCCCATGTTAGGGGCATAGATATTTAAAATTGTCAGATCTTCTTGTTCGACAGACTCTTTAAGTATGATATAGTGTCCTTCCTCATCTTTTATTATAGTTTTTGGATTAAAATCTAATTTGTCTGATATAAAGATTGCCACCCCACCTTTCTTTTGATGTCCATTAACATGGTAAATTGTTTTCCACCACTTCCCTTTAAATCTGGAAGTGTCAGGGTGCCTGGGTGGTTCAGTGGGTTAAGCCTCTACCTTCAGGTCATGATCCCAGAGTCCTAGGATCAAGCCCCACATCGGGCTCTCTGCTCAGCAGGGAGCCTGCTTCCTCCTTTCTTTCTCTGCCTGCCTCTCTGCCTACTTGTGATCTCTCCCTCTCTGTCAAATAAATAAATAAAATCTTTTTTAAAAAATCTGGAGGTGTCTTTGGGTCTAAAATGAGTTTTTTGTAGACAGCATATTGATGGGTTTTGGTTTTTTGTCCATTCTGATACCCTGTGTCTTTTGATTAGGGCATTTAACCCATTTACATTCAGGATAACTATTGAAAGATGTGAATTTAGTGCCATTATATTGTCTGTAAGGTGACTCCACTGTATATTGTTTCTGTTCCTTTCTGGTCTGTTACTTTTAAGCCCTCTCTTTGCTTAGAGGACCCCTTTCAGTGTTTCCTGTAGAGCTGGTTTGGTGTTTGCAGATTCTTTTAGTTTTGTTTGTCCTGGAAGCTTTTTATTTCTCCTTCTATTTTCAATGACAGCCTAGCTGAATATAGTATTCTTGGCTGCATATTTTTCTCATAATGCTCTGAATATATCATGCCAGTCCTTTCTGGCCTGCCAGGTCTTTGTGGACAGATCTGCTGCCAATCTAATATTTCTACTGTTGTAGATTACAGACCTCACATCCCAAGCTGTTTTTAGGATTTTCTCTTTGTCTCTGAGACTTTTAAGTTTTACTATTAGATGATGGGGTATTGACCTATTTTTGTTGGTTTTGAGGGGGGTTATCTGTGCCTCCTAGATTTTGATGCTTGTTTCCTTCGCCAAATTAACAAAGTTGTCTGCTATAATTTGCTCCAATATATCTTGTGCCCCTCTCTTTCTTCTTTTTCTGGGAACCAATTATTCTAATATTGTTTCATCTTACAGTATCACTTATCTCTTGAATTCTCCCCTCATGATCCAGTAGTCATTTATCTCTCTTTTTCTCAGCTCCTTTATTCTCTATCATTTGGTCTTCTATATCAGTAGTTCTCTCTTCTGCCTCATTTCTTCTAGCAGTAAGAGCCTCCATCTTTAATTGCACCTCATTAATAACTTTTTTTATTTCAACCTGGTTAGATTTTAGTTCCTTTATTTCTCCAGAAAGGGATTCTCTAGTATTTCCATGTTTTTTTCAAGCCCAGCTAGCACCTTGATAATCATCATTCTGAACTCTAGTTCTGACATCTTACTAATGTCCATATTGATTAGGTCTAGCAGGCGGTACTTCTTGTTCTTTTTTTTTTTTTTCTTTTTTTTGAGATGAGTTTTTCTGCCTTGTCATTTTGTCCAGAGAGGAATAGATGAATGAGAAAACAAAATGCTAAAATGGTAACAACAACCCCAGAAAAATATTCACTAACCAAATCAGAAGAGACCGGAAACCAGGGACAGAAGAAAGGAAAAAAATATACATATGTATATGTATATACATTATACATATGTATATTATACATAATGTATATACATATTGTATATACATATTGTATATACATATACATATGTATAATTTTTATATATTATATATAATATACATATTATATTTATTTATATATATATATATATATATATACAGGCCCCTCCTGCAGAAGATCAGCAAGAACATCCAGCCAAGAGTAAGTTTACTGATTGCAAAACAGCATTAGGGAAATATAGCACATAGAATTCATGGCTTTCCCTCTCATGATTCTTTAGTCTTTCAGAGTTAACTTTTTAAAATGTTCATTATTTTTTTTTCTTTTTCTATTTTTTTAATTTTTCCTGTTTCCTATTTTAATGAACATTTTATTAATACTTAAAAAAAACTTTATTCTCATTTTTATAGTCAGTCTATCCCTTTATTGTATTTAACCTTATTTTTTGTATACATAAAAGTCTTTCTTTCTTTAAATCTTTGGGATATAGTTTCTTCTAACAGAAAAAAATATACATTAATTCTAGCATATGCCTTTGCTCTAGTCTCCAGCTTGATCACATTCTCTCCCTTTTCCCCCTTTCCTTTTCCCAACCAACTTCTTACCTTATCAATTCCTTTTTATTTATTTATTTTTATTTTTAAAAAAGATTTTATTTATTTATTTGACAGAGAGAGATCACAAGTAGGCAAAGAGGCAAGCGGGTGTGGGGGGGAAACAGGCTCCCTGCCAAGCAGAGAGCCCAATGCAGGACTTGATCCCAGCACCCTGAGATCATGACCTGAGCCAAAGGCAGAGGTTTAACCCACTGAGCCACCAAGGCGCCCATCAATTTCTTTTTTAAAATCTTTTAAAATTTTCATCTTTACAGTCATATTACATTCCTTCACCATGTTTACCCTTATTTTTGTATATATAAGCTTTTCTTTCTTTAGATTTTGGGAGGCAGTTTCTTCTAACACACCAGAATACACCCCAAATCAAGTGTATGGCTCTGTTCCATTCACCAGCCTAATTATAAATATATATATATATATATATATATATATATATATATTATATAAATAAATTTTTATATATTTGTATTTTTATATTTCATATTTATATAAATAAAATTATATATTATATAAAAATATATATTTATATAAATAAATATATTAAAATATACATAATATATTATGTATATTATACATAATATGTATAATATTAAATATAATATTAAATAATACATTAATATTAAATAATATATGTTATTAAAGATTTTTTTAAGTATTAATAAAATGTTCATTAAAATAGGAAACAGGAAAAATTTAAAAAATAGAAAAAGAAAAAAAATAATGAACATTTTAAAAAGTTAGAAAGACTAAAGAATCATGAGAGGGAAAGCCATGAATTCTATGTGCTATATTTCCCTAATGCTGTTTTGCAATCAGTAAACTTACTCTTGGCTGGATGTTCTTGCTGATCTTCTGCAGGAGGGGCCTGTTGCAGTGATTCTGAAGTGTCTTTGCTGGAGAGTGAACTGCACCCCCTTTGCCAGGAGCCAGGCTAAGTAATCTGAGTGGTTTCCATCTTGGGAGTTTTTGTTCCCTGAACACTTTCTGTAGCGCTTTGGAGGACGGGAATGAAAATGGCGGCCTCCCAATCTCTGGCCCCATAGGAGCTGAGAGCTTGGGTCCCCACTCCACAATGTGCCCTGAGAGAAAAGCCATCAATCCCTCCTGTCTTCCTGGTGTCTAGCCATGCTCTGGGCTCACCTGGCCTATGACTGAGCATTTCTATCTCTGGCACACGGCCCTGTTTGGAATCTCCAACTCAGCAGATTCCTGCCAAGCACTCTGGCGCCATCCTCCCAGGGGAAAAAGTAGGGGGAGGGGAAGGGGAGTCTCCCAGATCCGCCACTTGTGGGGCCCCTGCTCAAAGAGCAGTGGCCTGACTGTGCCTCAGATTGGGATTTATGACAACCCCAAGCTGAGAGCCTCCTCCCCAATCTGATACCTGGGACCTCTGCTGCACTCAGACCCCCTTGGTTTTTCTGTGATTCCAAAGGTCCTAGGACCACACTGTTCCAGCAAGTGTTCCACCCCCCCACCCCCCATCCCCCACCCTCGCTTAGCCACTGAAGCAACATTCCTCTATAGAGCAGACTTTTTAAAGTTCTCATTTTGTGCTCTGCTACTCTCTCAATTGCCAGCAGCCAGCTCCTCCCCCACAGTCTATCTTACCATCAATTCAGATTCACTTCTCCGCATGTCCTATCTTCCGGAAAGTAGTTGCTTTTCTGTTCCTAGAATTGCTGCTTTTCTTCTCTTCAATCTCTTATTCAGTTTGTAGATGTTCAGAATGGCTTGATAACTGTCTAGCTGAATTCCTGAGACAGGATGGAATTTAGATCTCATACTCCTCTGCCATCTAGCCTGATATAAATAAATGCTTTTTCAAGGCCAATTTTTCTCCCCATCTTCTGCCCCACCACTCTCCTCACCCATTCTTTTTGTTTCTCTTTCTTTTTGTCACAGGTGCCCTTAGACACCTCATTGGTATCCCAGAATATAAAATGGCCCATCATTGGGAACTTCCTTGAACTTGGGGGCTTTGTGCCAGAGGACAATATTTCTATTCAGCCAAAACTGATTTGTAAGAACCACAATAAAGAGAAATTAAAATGCTTTTTGTAAAAATGAAAAAAAAAAAAGAACAAGGAAAAAAATGAAAAATACATATGCTATGCTACCTTCTATAAGAAAGAAGGTGAGGGGCGCCTGGGTGGCTCAGTGGATTAAGCCTCTGCCTTCAGCTCAGGTCATGATCCCAGGGTCCTGGGATCAAGCCCCCATCGGGCTCTCTGCTCAGCAGGGAATCTGCTTCCCCCCTCTCTCTCTCTGCCTGCCTCTCTGCCTACTTGTGATGTCTGTCAAATAAATAAATAAAATCTTTAATTAAAAAAAAAAAGAAAGAAGATGAAATAAAAAAAAAATACACCATACATCAAGTGAATCTCAATACAACTGGGGGCAAAAATATGGGCTTATTTATGCAAAATGAAATGCAGGGAAAATAAACTAGAAACCTAAAGGGAAAAGATGAGAAAGAGTGGGAAAGATAGGGGAAACAATGGAACAAAGCTGATCAAATTTTTATCATATTATTCATAGAATTTTGACTTTTGAACCATGTAAATGTTTTCATTTCCAAAATACAAAATTAAATCCAAAGGTTGAATTGATTCTAAACTGAACAGAAACAGAAACAAACCAGTATAAGTATGATCACATCAATAGCATGACCACTTGCTATGATAATTCCAAGTAATCTTTGAAGGCTAAACTAATTTTCCATCAGGTGGTGTTCTAAGGATAGATAATAAGAGCTGCACGAAAACTTTGAATGCAACTCAATAAGTTTGTTGTTGGCGGTGGTATTGATCTGATAATTCTGAAAACAATTTTCCAAATATAGATATATTGATGTTGGGAACCAGTTTTCTCCACTGTGGGAGATTTTTGTTTAAAATATGGAACAGGGGAAGAAGAAGCAAACCCTATGGCATTGGATTAAGGAATTAGTGATAGCACTACAAATTCATGGTTTTAAAAAGTATGTATTTCCTAGCTTCATACATTGAAAGATCCTAGAAGCAATGACTCTTCTGTAGCAAAGAGTATACTTTGTATCCTGATCTCAGCATCTAAATACCAAAATCCAACAGAAAGAAGCAGGATTACATAGAAAAAAAAAAAATGGCTGATTCCAGGGCTAGGTCAGGGAAAATACAATGTGACTTGGGACATGCTCAAAGACTGATAGGAAACATAAAAGAACATGGCAACCAGCAAAAATAAACAAATGAAAAGAATTATAAAATGTCGAACTTTTTAAAAGTCCATGAGTCTATACCCCTCCTTAAAAAGAGAGGAAAAGGGGCATCCGGGTGGCTCAGATGTTTGGGCATCTGCCTTCAGCTCAGGTCATGATCCCCGGGTCCTGGGATGGAGTCCTACATCGGGCTCCCTGTTCAGTGAGGAGCCTGCTTCTCCCTCTGCCTCTCTCTCTCTCTCTCTCTCTCTCTCTCTGACAAAATCTTTTAAAAAAATGAGAGAGGAAAAGAGAAAGGATGCCAATAAATGCATGTGGAAGGAGTGATCTGCAGCCAAGAATACTCTATCCAGCAAGGTTATCATTCAGAATAGGAGAGATGAAGAGTTTCTCAGACAAACAAAAACTAAAGAAGTTCATGACTACTAGCCCAGCACTTCAAGAAATTTTAAAGATTCTTTGAGTGCAAAACAGAGACCAAATGTGACAGACAAGATCAGAGAAAATCTCCTGAAATACATATGTATCAATAATTACTTTGAATGTAAATGGACTAAAAGCTCCAATAAAAAGACATAGGGTGTCAGAATAAATTTTTTAAAAAAAGATCTATCTATATGCTGCCTACAAGAGATTCCTTTTAGACCTAAAAACACCTACAGACTGAAAACAAGGGGATGGAGAAATATTTATCATAAAAATTGATGTTAAAAGAAAGAGTAAGAATACTTATATTGGACAAACTAGAATTTTTTGTTCTTGTATTTTTTTCTCCTGCTTTGTTATCAGATTAGTACTGGCCTTCTAGAATGATTTTGGATGTGTTCCCTCTATTCCATTATTTGTATATTTTGATTGTCATTTGTAATAATTTGTCATTAATTGTTTAAATGTTGGGTAGAATTCACCAATGAAACCATGTGACCCTGGGCTTTTCTGTGCTGGAAGGTTTTTGATTCCTAATTCAACTTTCTTTTAAGATTTTATTTATTTATTCATGAGGGACAGAGAGAGAAGGAGGCAGAGACAGAGGGAGAAGCAGGCTCCCCAAGGAGCAAGGAGCCAGATTCGGGACTCAATCTGAGGACCCCCGGGATCATCACCTGAGCTGAAGGCAGATGCTTAACCATCTGAGCCACCCATGTACCCCCTAATTCAACTTCCATGCTTGTTATCAGTCTAAAAAGATTTCCTCCTTCCTGGATTGAAGATTCAGGATTCAATCATGTTAACCTGTGCGTTTTTAGGAATTATCTGGTTTTTTTTTCTTAAGTTATCTGATTTGTTAGTATGTAATTATCACGTTATGTATTTCTGTGATTATCTGTCGTATTGCTTTTGCTTCCATTTCTCATTTTGGTTCTTGAGACTTTTTTTTTTCTTAGTTAATGTAATTAAAACATTGTCAATTTTATCTTTTAAAAAAACTGGTCATTACTCTCAATGTTATGTTATTTGTTAATCTGGTCCCTATTTCATTTATTTCTCATTTTTCTTTATTATTTTCTTTCTCTACTAGATATCAGCTGAATTTCTTCTTTTTCTAGTTCCTCGTGGTATAATGTTATCTGCTTGAACTTTATTTTATTTTATTTTTATTTTTTTAAAGATTTTTTTAATTTATTTGACACAGAGAGAGAGCACAAGCAGGCAGCGTGGCAGGCAGAGGGAGTAAGAGAAGCAGGCTCCCTGCTGAGCAAGGAGCTCAACACGGGACTCAATCCCAGGACCCTGGGATCATGACAGCAGCCGCTTAACTGACTGAGCCAACCAAGCATCCCTGAACTTTTTTAATATAAGCGTTTATAGCATAAACTTCACTCCAACATCTGCTTTTGTTGCATCCCATAGGTTTTAGAATATTGTGCTTTCTTTTTCTTTTGTTTTGAGACATATTTTGATATGTTGTTTGATTTCCTACTTGGTCCATTGCTTGTGCAGTAGAGTGTTGTTTAATTTTAATGTATTAAATACTTAATATTTATAGATTTTCCTACTTTATGTTATTAATCTTTTGTTTTTCACCACTATGGGTGGAAAAGATTTTTAGAATAATTTGTCTTCAAAAATTTGTAATATTTATTACATCTTTCTTTTTCTTTCTTTTAAATCATTGAATACTTTTTTCCATTTTTATTTTATTTTGTTTTTTTATTAACATATAATGTATTATTAGCCCCAGTGGTACAGGTCTCTGAATTGTCAGGTTTACAATTGTCAGATTCACATCACTCACCATAGCACATACCCTCCCCAATGTCCATAACCCAACTACCCTGTCCCTATACCCCTCCCCCAGCAATCCTGTTTGTTTTGTGAGATTAAGGGTCTCTTATGGTTTGTCTCCCTCCCTATCCCACCTTGTTTCATTTTTTCATTCCCTACTTCCCAAACCCCACTTTGCCTCTCAAATTCTTCATATCAGGGAGATCATACAATAATGGTCTTTCTCTGATTGACTTATTTCACTCAGCATAATACCCTCTAGTTCCATCCACATTGTTGCAAATGGCAAGATTTCATTTCTTTTGATGACTGCATAGTATTCCACTATATATATATATATACATATATATATATATACACACCATATCTTATTATATATCTTTCTATGTGATCTAACAGGAAATTCTTCTGTGTGTACTTGAAGAAATGTGCATTTCATTTTTCTTGAGTGGAATTTTTTAAAATATTTTATTTATTTATTTATTTGACAGAAGGTGAGCAAGAGAGCAGAAGTGGGGGAAGCAACAGAGGGAGAGGGAGAAGCAGGTTCCCCACTGAGCAGGGAGCCTGATGTGGGGCTCGATCCACTGGCCGAGATGAAGGCAGAAGCTTAACCAACTGAGCCACCCAGGTGCCCCTGAAATGTTTTATATAGATATCTTTAAAACCATGTATTCTGGGGGCTCCTGGGTGGCTCAGTGGGTTAAAGCCTCTGCCTTTGGCTCAGGTCATGATCCCAGGGTCCTGGGATGGACCCCCACACCGGCCCCCTACTTAACAGGGAGCCTGCTTCCCTCTCTCTCTCTGCCTGCCTCTCTGCCTACTTGTGATTTCTGTCTGTCAAATAAACAAATAAAATCTTTAATTTAAAAAAAAATGTATTCTGAAGTATGCTTCCAGTAAAATGTTCTTCTTGACATGAAAATTGGGGGCTCCCTGCTCAGTGGGAAGTCTGCTTCTCCCTCTCCCTCTGTTGCTCCCCCAGCTTGTTCTCTCTGTAAAATAAAATCTTCTTTTAAATTTTTAAAAATTAGTGCTGTGAAGTGTGTAAACCTGGCAATTCACAGACCTGTACCCCTGGGGATAATAATACATTATATGTTTATAAAAAAAATAAAAATTAAAAAAAAGAAATAGTACCTGAAAAAATTTTTAAATTAATTAATTAATACTAAATAAATACATAAATAATAGGGGCACATGGATGGCTCAGTGGGTTAAGCCTCTGCCTTCAGCTCAGGTCATGGTCTCAGGGTCCTGGGATCGAGTCCCGCATCGGGCTCTCTGCTCAGCAGGGAGCCTACTTCCCCTTCTCTCTCTGCCTGCCTCTCTGCCTACTTATGATCTCTGTCTGTCAAATAAATAAATAAAATCTTCTTTTAAAAAATTGTTTAAAAAAAAATAAAAACTAATAACTTTAACTGAGATTCTATGTTTAAAATAAAGCATATCAGAGGGGAAGTGGGAAAGGATGGGTGAAATAGGTAAAAGGGATTAAAAGTACATTTATCATGATGAGCACTGAATAATATATAGAATTACTGAATCACTATTTTATACACCTGAAAGTAATATAACACTGTATGTTAACTATTAAAGTAAATTAAAGTAATTTAAATTAATTAAAGTATTAATTACTTTAAAGTAATTAGTACTTTAATTAATTACTTTAAAGTAATTAGTACTTTAATTAATTTAAATTATAATTAACTATTATATAATTATATAATTAATTAATTTGATTGATTACTTTAAAGTGATTAAAGTATTAATTACTTTAAAGAATTAAAGTAAAAAAATACTTTAAAAAAGGAAAAAAGAAAAAGAAAATGCTAGACACCAATAAATATATAAATAAATAAATAAACAGACTAACTAAATCCATGAGTCTATACCCATCCTTAAAAAGAAGAGAGGAAAAGAAAAAGAAAGGATGCCAACCGATGCTTGTAGTAGGAATGATAGAAATAGAAAACCATCCTTTTAGAACCACTGTAGTAATAATAGATTCAGGCAAGAATCATCAAAGTGAGCTTAAATCACTGAGTGAAAAAATGGGGCATAAAGGAATATTTATACAGTCTGAAAGTATTGCTTCCCAAAATATATATGAATCACAAATAAAAATACAACGAATCTGGCAGTTAGCACTTTGACTAAGTGATCCATCTTAATACCAGACTTACTAATGGGACAATCCAACAGCAGTTGCCTCTTGATATGACACACTGAGGATACAAGTCACTTCTGTGGTATTCCTGTGAAAACTTCACAACCTGAGTCTAACCTTGAGGAAATATCAAGTAAATCCAAACCAAAGAACATTCTATAAAATGTCTGGCCTGAAATCCAAAAATTTCAATGTCAAAAAAGCCTTAAAAAAAGCTAGAGAGCTGCTCTTGATTAAAGGAAACAAAATAGACAGATAACTAACTACAACATGTGTGATCCTTGATTATCTCTTGGGTGATTATAAAATTCTAATAAAAGGTATTATTGAGATAACTGGGGATATTTGAATAAAGTCTCATGTTAGGGGATAATATTAAATATATTAGATGATAGAATTGTATCAATTTTAAATTTCCCAAGTGTTATATCTCTATTTTAGATACACAAGAGCAAGCTCTTGTTTTTATAAGATACAGGCTGAAGTATTTAGGAATAAAAAAATCACAATATCTACGACTATCTCTGAAAGGGTTTGACATGATCTTATCCATAAATATTTTGTGTGTATCTCAAAAATATAAAAGTACCCCTGGGGATAAAAATATATGTTTATAAAAAATAAAAAGTTAAAAAATATATATATAAAAGCACCTTAAAAAATAACGACATGACACGCAGTTTTTAAAGCTTCCCTGGAGGGGTGCCTGGGTGGCTCAGCGAGTTGGGCCTCTGCCTTCAGCTCAGGTCATGGTCTTGAGGTTCTAGGGTCTTGGCAGAGAGCCTGCTTCCCTCTCTCTCTCTCTCTGCCTGCCTCTCTGCTTACTTGTGATCTCTGTCAAATAAATGAGTAAAATCTTTAAAATAAATAAATAAATAAATAAACAAACTTCCCTGGTAATTCTATTGTCCAACTATAGATCAATACTATATAAATGATAAGCAAAACTAATCTCAGAAGTCAAATCTGATCATTTGGTCATGGCATCTTAGAGCACTGTGTTAACAAAAAAAAAGAAACAAAACAAAACATTATGATATATGCTTAGGCTCAACCAAAGAGAATGCTAAGATTGACTGGCTAGGTCTGTCTTGGTATTCAGAAGGTTCCTGTATATTATCTGGGTCACATTATAAACATGAAACAGGGATGACACAAAAGAGCAAGGTACAGTCTAGAAGATGAAAAGGAGAGTCTAACGTCACTAGTGGAGTTCTGAATCTATCTTAGATAACTGACTTCCCGAGTCTTTTTTTTTTTAAGATTTTATTTTTATCTATTTGACAGACAGAGATCACGAGTAGGCAGAGAGGCAGGCAGAGAGTGAGGAGGAAGCAGGCCCCCTGCTGAGCAGAGAGCCCGATTCGGGACTCGATCCCAGGACCCTGAGATCATGACCCGAGCCAAAGGCAGAGGCTTTAACCCACTGAGCCACCCAGGTGCCCCCTGACTTCTCCAGTCTTGAAGAAATCAGGACCAGACTTATTTTCCTAGTTACTATGACTAACATTATAGTGAAACAAAAGTCAGGTGTGGTGGGGGGAGGGGTGCATGTATATGCATTAAGCTTTGAACTCTTTGATCATAACAAACTCCACTCATGTGGGTAGGAAAGAACCATAGGGAGGAGCTCTTTAGAGTAACAGCCATTTTTTTTTTTTAATGTATGAGTAGATGGGGACTATCAGCAGAAATGAAAATGATAATAAAGAGTCAAATGGAAGTGCTAGAAATAAAAAACACAATACCAGAAATGTAGAATTATTTAGATAGACTTATTACAGCTGAGGGAAAAAAAAAACTCAGTAAAACTTGAAGATAGCTCAAGAAATTATACAAACTGAAACACAAAGAGAAAAAAGTGAATAAAAAACTGTGCATCCAAAAACTGTTCCACAATATCAAATGGCCCAATATATGAATAACTGGAGTCATAGGAAAAAAGGAAGGGAAAGAGGGAGGGAGGGAAAATAGGGCAGAAAAAATATTTGAAGAGATAATGACCAAGAAATTTTCCAAAATTATGAACGACATCAAACCATAGACCCAGAAGTTTACAGAATCCCAGAGAGGATAAATTAAACACACACACACACACACACACACACACACACACACACACTGAGTCTAACTGCTGAAAACCAAAAATAAAGAGAAAATCTTCAAGATATCCAGAAAAAATAAATAAACTATGTACAAAGAAACAAAGAATTACAGCAGTCAGAAACGATGCAAGCCAGAAGACAAGAAAGTGGCATCTTGAAAGTACCAGAGAATTAAACTAACATACAAGCCTTCTTTACCCAGGGAAAATACCATTCAAACTTGAAGGTTAAATAAAGACTTTTTCAGAAAAACTAAAGCTGAAGTAATTCATTGCCAGAATAGCTACAACTCAAGAAATGTTAGAGGAAGCTCTTCAGGCAAAAGGACTGTAACATCAGATAAAAACTTGAATCTACACAAATAATGTTGCCATGTACGTAAATGCTAAATTATGAATTATAATTTATTAGTTAAAAGAAGTTAGTTTTCCACAACAGCTGTATGTAGTAGTCAGAAGAACTCAATGAAGACATTTTAATATGAAATTAGCAGAAAGATAAATTAAGCTAATTAATGTGTTTTACCGTTTCCATAGTCCCTTTAGAGGAAAACTGCTGAGTCTCTATGAGTAAGACTTAAGTACAGGGACCATGTTTATGTAATGAATCAGAAGACTCCATTGGCCTCTCTATTCCCAGCTCCATGTGTGCCCACAAATCACACAGCTGATTGGACCAGGACTATGCACCTTCCTCAATTACAGGAATTTATAAGCTGGAAAGCAGCCCCTGGATATATAAGAATTCTAGATAGTCGTGTTTTCGGTAATTTTGGGGTCTACGAGATCTACTCAAGAATACGAGCTAGAGGGATGCCTGGGTGGCTCAGTGGGTTAAAGCCTCTGCCTTCAGCTCAGGTCATGATCCTGGGGTCCTGGGATCGAGCCCCGCATCGGGCTCTCTGCTCAGCAGGGAGCCTGCTTCCCTTCCTCTCTCTCTGCCTGCCTCTGCCTACTTGTGATCTCTGTCAAATAAATAAATAAAATCTTAAAAAAAAAAAAAAAGAATACGAGCTAGAAAACAGGGATATAATTGAACAAAAAGGAAGGTAATGGTGAAAGATCGGCAAGGAGAAGAAAGTAATCACATGTTGTTAGGCAACAGAAGACATGAGTTTAAACAGAATTGATGGGACAGGCAGGAAAAATAATTTACAGAACTGAAGAAAAAAATTGTGGCAGAAACTACAAAACAGGGATAGAGAAAGGCTGAATCACCATGACAGCGGTGATCCATGAGTTTTAAGGTTTGGGGTCAATAAAGTGACCCCAGACTGTGTGGGAAACCAGACTCCCAGATCACAATTTTACTTCCCATGAAGCCTATTACATGAAGATTCTTATGTTCCAGTAAACTCAGTAGGACTTACTTCAGATCTTCATACTTTTTTCTCTTTTGTCAACTGCTGGACTTTTTGACCCACTGTGCCACCCAGTCCTGAGGTAGGAGTCCTAATTTATGTGAAACACGATGTGACTTAGTATATTAGTTGCCTAGGACTACTGTGAAAAATCACCACAAACTCATTGGCTAAAACCACAGAAATTTTTCCTCTCACAGTTCTGGAGGACAGAAATTCAGAACCAAGGTGTTGGCAGGGCTGGTTCCTTCTGAAGGCTCTGGGAGAGAATCCATTCCAGCCCTCTCTATCATCCAGTGGCTGCCCACAAGCTTGGGTATTCCTTGGATTAGAGAGGCATCACTCCAATCTCTGCCTCCATTTTCACATCCCCCTCTCTTCTGTGTATCTTCCCACCTTCCTTTCTCTTCTAAAGACACTTATCATTGGATTAAGGCCCATGCTAGTACAGGACTATCTCACCTCAGGATCCTTAAGTTAATTATTTTCCCAATAAGGTCACATTCACAGATTCTGCAGCTCTACTGAGTAAATTTTTTGTAGGGGGTTGGGGGGTGGGGGGTGGATGAGGAGTCATCATTCACCCATGACACCTAACTCTGAATTGAAAAGAAGGTTTTAGTCCCTGCTCCACAATTAACTTACTTGCTGTGTGTGACCTTTGGCATATTGGTTAACTTCCCTGAATCTTAATTCACTCATCTGAAAATGAGAATACCTGCCCAGCCTTTTTTCCTATGAAGCAGTGTGTATCTAGTACACTTAAAATAAATGCTAAATTAATAAATGAGTGATTGAATAAATGAATTTACCCAGAGGTGTTTGGTTTGCCATTATGAAGCGAATTTCTGGCACTCAGGAGAGAGGTTAGGGCTGCATATGCAGACTCGGAAGTCTGCAGCATCAACAGGAACCAGGGAGACCACCTAGAGAGAAAAACAAAAAAGGTGAAGAAACAACCCTATAAACCTTACCAGTTAAGAATCAGACAAAAAGATACACCTGAAACTAATACAATAAGATGTGTCAACTATACTTCAACTACCAAAAAAAAAAGAACTGGACAAGAAGATAATTCAAGAAAAGGTAAAGTAAGAGCAAAGAAACCAAAAGGTAAAGGTAAAGAATTAACTAACCCACCCAGGGATGTAGAAGAGCAACCGGGAAGGGGCCTTGTGGTTTGTAATGGGATGCTGAAAGGAGAGAGGGCTGTTTAATAAGCAGGAAAAAAATCTTGTGAAACACACATACCATCACTAGAAGCACCAATCATTTCACTAGGACTTTTCCCTCAATTAAAATTCCACCCTAAATCAAAGGCATTCCAGTCAGAACTACTGAGAACAAACACCTTTTTTTCAACTTGTATTTTTTTTTAAGATTTTATTTATTTATTTGACATAGAGAGAGAGATCACAAGCAGGCAGAGCAGCAGGCAGAAAGAGGGGAGAAAGGAGGCTCCCCACCAAGCAGAGAGCCCAACGCGGGGCTCGATCCCAGGACCCTGAGATCATAACCTGAGCTGAAGGCAGAGGCTTTAACCCACTGAGCCTCTCAACTTGTATTTTGTCTTGATTGTGTAGTAAGCAAGCACAACTGGGATGCCAAAAAAAAAAGGAGGAGCCCTGCTCCCTCATGTCTAATGCCAACAACCTATTGTCCCCAGTCTCTCCCCTCTTTCATTTCTCCAAAAGAGGGGCCAATCTCAGCTTATGCCATCCCCACTGATCTTTTACCATTTCCCTCTCTGAATAGCTACACAACTGTAAACCTGTCCCCAAAGGCCACCCATGCTGGCTATTCCACAGGCTATAGTAGGCACCCCTTGTTTCAAGAAACGTGATGGATTCATGGAAGGCAACACAGTTACAGATAACCCTTCTCATAAGCCATTGAATGAGTCAATTACAAAATTCCTATGCATACTAAGTAAAGTCACAAAATGACAGGCTTCATAACATACAAAACACATCCTTGCTGACTATAGCCCCTGTGCATTCACTACCTCAAAGCCTACAAAATTAACACAAGGTACTACCATCAGCATTTTCTGGTAAACTTGAGGTGAGTTAGGTCAGCCAACATGTAATGGACAAGTGTTTGAACCCAGGTCCTCAGACTTCAAGACTCATGCTCTTTTTTATGACTTCATTCTGGAAAACTGAATTCTATGTGGGAAAGGCAAAACTAACAGACACAAAATCAAAAGCCAAGCTGTGTGGTGGGTTTATAAATTCAGGACAAGAAATAGATCCTCATGAGTTCCAAGATGTATAGGATTAACTCTATCCCAGCTTCATGGGTGAGTCCTGATTAGCTTAAAGCAATCAACATTACTGTTCACTAGGCCACAAAGACTGCTCTAGGGATGGGCCCAGAACCCAATCAGAGATTTATTTTTCTTTAAATAAGAACTAAGAAAAAGATTCTTATACTTCTGTCAGAAGTTGACGTGAGAATCATGTAGCCCGAGGGTTGGCAGGCATCTTTGGATATGAGGGAGAGCCTACATGAGAACAGAGCAGGTGGAGCAAAGAAATGGGGGAAGGGAAATGGGGTCCATGTCTTAGCACTTAAGCCACCAATGAAGGCTCATTCGGAGCCTGTCCTACCCCTGGACTCTGACTGAAGTTGCTGCTGAAATTCCTATTTCTACATAAGCCAGTTTGGTCTGGTCTCTTTCACTTGCAACTGAAAAACTGCTGATGCACAAGGCTAGAGTGATCCTCACAATAAGAGGGAAGAAGGGGGCTTTTGCAGTAATCCAGCATTCCGAGAAGTACTATTCAAAGACGTGGCAAGAGAGATCTAGGAGGCTACTGAAGGGACTAGTCAAGGGGACAATGGTGGCATTGGGACGTTAAGGGAGGGCTGGCTCTGAGCTTCAACATGAAAGAAAAGGTGCCCACGAGAATGGTTTCTGTCCTGATCCCGTCTTTGATTAACACTATAAGCCACTCCTCGGGGATAACCAAGACCCCCAACCCATCCCCAGAGATATGATGCAACCAGTCACTCGAGAGTAGCCAGATCTGCCATGAAAGATTCAGAAAAAGACAAGGAAGGAAAGGTTGCTTGAGAAGGTCCCAGGAGTAAAAACAGGGCACTTTAAAAAAAAAAAAAAAAAAAAAAAAAAAAAAAAAAAGGAGCAGGGGAGAAGGAGAGATTGTAATAAAGGAAAAAAAAAAAAAAAAGAAAAGAAGATTTCTGAAAAGATCATGGATGGAAACCTAGAGAATAAGAGGGCAACATATGGTGTGGCTAAGGGAGGGCCCCAGGGCCAAACAGATATTAGTCTCAAAATCCATGCGTCGCTTACTAGCTCTCTTAATTTACCCAAGTGTCCTTTTCCTGTCTGTAAATGAGCACGAAAGTTCCCCCTTTAGATGACTGTGTTGCTCCAAAAATATATATATTACAGGAAAGCCCCTAGCAGAGTGTCTGGCAAGAGTAGGTGTTCATTACTTGTGGCTATCCCCTAAGAATAAGATGATGAATGTAGGAGGACAGGAGAGGAAGAAAGAACACTGCTTTTCTTAGAGATCGATCCTCTTCAGTAGCAAGCAGCAAGTATTCCCTTTACAGAAGCAGCACTAAGGAAAATTAAAAGAGACGATCACACACACACACACACACACACACACACACAGACTTTTGAGAAATGGGAATGTTTACTTAATGTCCTCTGTGTTGCAATATTCTTTGATAGAACCCCTTAGTAAATGTTGAATCAGGCTAACATTAGTTGAAAATCTTCAGCATACAAGAGAGAAAAATCACTTAGAGCAAAATATTAAAAGTCAAACAAGCAAACAAACAGATGAAAGCATAATATCGCCAGCGCTTGATTTCTGCGGGCAGAGTGTGGCCCTGCCTCACGCCCAATCTGGACTGGCTGGGCCGGTCCTTTTACGCACAGCCCAGGAACTGGAATGAGATGGATGTGAAAACCGATAATGCTTCTTTTCAACCTTGAAATCCTCATCACGGGAGACCACCCAGCAACTGGGCTGGGGGAAGGGCGCGGTGGGGGCGGCAAATCTGAAAAACAAAGAGAAATGAGGTGGAAAGCCTCTGGGACCAGGAACGGATGGGTGGGAATCCCACGTGGCGGTAGCACCTGGTACGCGTTACTAATTAATTACCAGACTCTCACATTTATAATGCGCTTTACCGATACTAAGTCACTTCTATAAGGCACTCCGCGGGTGGTAGCAATAAGTTACAGACTACGCCTACATTATCTCCTCTAATCTTCCCAACGTCCTCGAAGTGCGTCTTGTCATCACCATTTGACAAGGAAACTGTGGCTCCTCGGTCACAAGACAGAGACTCGACGTCGCGCCGAGGGACGGCCGAGACCCCGGCGAGCCGCCAAGCCGCCTCCCCGGCCCCGGGAGGACAGCTAGGCGGGCTGGGCGCCCAGGTGGCTGCACACCCACAAGGGGGCGGGGTCAGCCGGCCTCTCCCTCCCGGCGTCCCCGCAGGCCGCACACCGCTCCACTTGCCAGAGAGCCCGCTTTGGTGCCGGCACCCCAGGCGCCCCGCTGTCGCCCCAGTCTCGCCGCGCGCCCCCGCGCAGCCAGCACGCCGTCCGCCCGGAGCCCTCCCCGCCGCCGCGCTGCACGCCCGGAGCGCACCCACTGTCCTCGCGGGGACAGGGGGCCCCACCACCGTCATGCTGCCCGCCATCTGCACGGCACTGGCGGGGCTGCTGCTCCTACCGCTGCTGGTGAACCTTTGCTGCCCCTACTTGTTCCAGGACGTGCGTTTCTTTCTGCGGCTGGCCGGTGTGTCCCAGCGGGTGCGCAGCTACAGGGATAGGCGGCCGGTGCGCACGCTCCTGCACGTCTTTCTGGAGAAAGTGCGCCGGATCCCGCACAAGCCCTTCCTGCTTTACCGAGACGAGACGCTCACCTACGCGCAGGTGGACCGGCGCAGCAACCAAGTGGCGCGGGTGCTGCGGGAGCACCTCGGCCTGCGCCAGGGAGACTGCGTGGCTGTCTTCATGGGCAACGAACCAGCCTACGTGTGGCTGTGGCTGGGGCTGGTCAAACTGGGCTGTGCCATGGCGTGCCTCAACTACAACATCCGCGCGAAGTCCCTGTTGCACTGCTTCCAGTGCTGCGGCGCGAAGGTGCTACTGGCCTCGCCAGGTGAGCCCCGGGGAGCGCCGGCCCTGGCAATGGGCTCCTTCGCGCCGTGACAAACGCTGCTGCATGGTGTAGAGTAGAGCTTTGGAAAGGGAAGTTCAGATACCACCTGGAAGTGTAGAGGAAGGGAATAGCAACCCTTCCTCAGGCTAATGATCTTTAGAACAACCTGTTGTGGAAGCCTGCCAGGCACTGTATTAAGCACTAAGTGTTGCCTTTAATCCTATTAACAGATAGGGTTTACTACACCGGCTTTGTAGATTAAACCAGAGAGGTGACGCCTTACGCCGCCGCAGGTCACACAGCTGGGGGGAGAGGGGTTAACCACAGCTATCTACCTCCAGAGTCCAAGCTCTTAACCAATATTGACAATCTTTGCGTTAAAATGCAGAGTCTTGAAGGTGAATTCCAGAGGATCCAGAGTGTTCTCATCTCTGCTGTTTGATTGGCTATGTGATCACGAGAAAGTCACTTTCCCTCCCTGTCCTTTGGTTTCCTCCTCTAATACAGGGTCTTCACGGATGCTTCCAGCTCTCAAATGCAGTTAGCCTTTCTAGATTCTCACTGCAGAGAGAAGGTTACCGATCTGCTCCCCCAAAAGATTTTAGGGATCTGCTGCAGTGCCCTTATCAGCCCCCATTACATCTGTAGCCAAAGTGACTTCTGGTTTGAGAGTTACCTCTTGCTATGCTTCAGCAAGACCTGAAATGGTAACTTCATGCTCCAGGAGTGACCGGGCCAGGAAGAAACAAAGAATCTGTTACCCACAGGACTGATGGCTTTCCTTCCTAGAGAGGGAATAAGGACTAGGAGTTGCTTCTCACTCTGTCAGTAAGGTCAGTAAGGGGAGGCCCAACCAGATAGGAGCTGAAAGACCTGAAGAAATAGGGAGCTAGGAAGCCCCACCTTTCTGAAATACCTTTCCGTGCCAGCGTCTATGCAGAGCGCTTTTATTACCCCGAGAGATAACATGTCATTACCCTCTATCAGACAGTTGAGAAAACAAACTTAAAATTCCAGCCCAGCTCCATCCAATTTTAAAGCCTGTGAATTGCCCCACATTGTGCTGCCTTCTTCTACATAGATGTTGGGCTAGAGCTGGAATGGATTAAGCATCCTCTGCTCTACCCCCTACGTTTCACAACTAAGGAAACTGAGGCAAGCTAAGCATCTGGCGTAGGGTCACAGAAGGATGTCTGCTCCCTTGTGGGAAATCAAGAAACTTACCCGCGTGTTTCATGTGGTATAAAATAATCCAAAAAATGAAGGCTTTGTATAAATGTTTAAAAACGGGGTCAACTTAACGATAGCCAAGTTATGTAAAGGGGGTGGTCCCTTCAAGAAAATTCCCAGCAATTTCTAGTTGCCTGAGCAAAGAGATAATTTAACTTCTTAGTAACTGGAAGACTCTTAAACCTATTACTTTAGCTTTTGGTTCCAAAGAAAGTTATTATCACAGTGATCTTTTTACCACTGGGCAGGAGACACTTCAATACTGTTTACCTGCATAGTACTTCAGGCTCCCTGTGAGGGACGTCAGGAACTGCAGAGATTGGTTCTGTTGAACAAACAAACACCCTGAAGGGTGATATCAATTGCCCAGAGTCACATAGTGGGTTAGCAACAGAGAGCTGGGGACGGAACCTACATGTTTTGTCCTGTTTTGTTTTGTTCACTTCCAAGGCACTTACTCTACTACACCACCTGAACATCAGTACATAAAAGTGAGACCTATATTGGAAATTTTGGCATGGCTACCATTCACCAGGGTTTGATTCTGTGCTTTGAACTTCAGCCTTAGGGCTTGTAGAGTAGTAAGAGCTCTTGAATTCCCACTAGCTGTCAGATTCTGGAGTCTAGGCAAAAGACCAGCACCGTGGCATTTATCATGAAGATTGATCCCGTTGTCATGAATTTTGGTGAATTTTGATAAAGCTTAACAGGGCTCAACCTGGTCAGGAATATCAGTACCCAATTATAGCTTTGGAATTTACTCTATAGGAGCACCCATCACTCAGAAAATATGACGTTCTCTCTGTAGTACATTTCAGGTCCTTCTCCATAGAAGGGTATGACGGAAGTAATTACATGGAAACATTGCCTTCAGCTATATCCCGTATTGATTTTGTGGTTGATAGAAAACAGGTTTTGGGGCTGATAGTTTTTCAAGCAACTTCCCAAACAGAATTTGAGTGAGATAGGAAAACATGCCAGAGGACCCCCAAAATCGTACATTTTCTCTGTTGCCATCTATGCTAACATTCAGATCATCACTAAATTAGTTCTTCTACTGGAAGGCTATCCTATGTCTCCTTCATCAGCTCACTGGCCAGGCTTACCTACACTGCATGGCTCAGCACAACTGTGAAAGGCTCCCTTTAGGTAGTACTCTTTCACAAGCTCTAATAACTCTTAAAGATACTATTATAAGACTGAGATCCAGAGATCTGTAAAATATTCCAGGTTACTTTTGACCTGGTTTTGCAAGGTTGCCAAAAATAAAATTGGACCTCCTTTGAACAATGGGATGAAGGAAAATGCCTTCAATAACTTTCAAAAGCATTTGTGTCATTATAATGGTAGAGCATTTTGTTATAAAACTAGTGTCAGGACCAAGGAGAAGTCTTTTTTTTTTTTTTTTTTTTTTTGACAGACAGAGATTACAAGTAGACAGAGAGGCAGGTGGGGGGTGGGGGAGGAAGCAGGCTCCCCGCTGAGCAGAGAGCCCAATGTGGGGCTCGATCCCAGGACCCTGAGATCATGACCTGAGCCGAAGGCAGCGGCTTAACCCACTGAGCCACCCAGGTGCCCCAAGGAGAAGTCTTGTCAGACAAACTTGAGGTCAGGTTGAGAAAAGCAGATGAACCAACCATTTAATTTGATAGCAAGAAACGTTACGGAGTCCTTGTACAATTACCTTGTACAATTACAAGGTACAATCTGGTTGCCATGATAGGATAGGGAGAAAAGAAGAGTTCGTTTGTTCAAGGATCTTATAGTCCAGTAAAAGAACTAAGCCACATTCACAAATGACTATGACATCCAGGAGGATGTAAAAAGTATGTTAAGTCTGCTGAGAGAGATACAAAGTGCTGGGGTCGGGGTGGGGGCTGGTGAACAGAGGGCGAACGCTTCTGGGGACATTAACAACTAAGCTTGGCAAGTGCAGTTGGGGACAGGGCGTCCAAGCAAGACAAGCCCAGAAGCAGTTTGCATCAGGTTCATAACATAGATGCTTCATTAGAGTTTTACTTTGTGAGGACAACAGCAGGCTGGACTTAAATAATGGTAATTTTTAAAAGCTGTCTACAGAATGGACTCCACTGTAGAGAAAATAAGGACCCAGAGAATTCAAAGAATGGCCAACAGCAGTGGTCTCACTTCCACGGAGGGAGATGATTTTCCAATACCAACTTTAGCCAAGGGTCAAGGCAGGTACTCATCTCCACTCCTCTCTCTGGGCTGCTCGAGAAGTAACTTAGATGCCTTGCCTCCGTGTACTTTGTCTCAAAGGCTTAGAATTCTCTCCTGTATCTTTGAAGCAGGCCCTAGTACTACCTAGCACGTAGTAGTCACTCAACAAATGTTTGTCAAATTAATGAGTTCCATTATCCTGATTGGCTGTGACTGGCTTTCTTCTCTGAAGTATGAGAACTGTTGGGTCAGGCATGAGGACACGAAAAATGTTGTAAAAAAGTTAAATATATCCCGATTTGAGAAAATCCATTTAGATCCAGTTCCCTCCAAGCCCAGCCTCACTCTACCAGACTTGTTTACCTCGAAGTTTACCTCTGGCAATGGACTGTAGGAGAGAGATGCTCTCATGGGGTCTCATTGCCAGAGAGGAAACTGGTCATGAGCATAGGATGGGCTGGGACTGTAGTCATGAGGGTCTCTGCATAGGATGGTGGAGGATAAAAGCCTAGGCATCAAATGAGTAACGTACTCGGGGTCTGGACAGAGAGCTAGCTTAAAGAGGCTCTCTAAAATTTTTCTTCATGCCCTGCTCATAACTAAAGGTTGCAAGGGGGGTTGTCTATCTCCATTCAAAATAAACTATCAGGTTTAAACTACCAGGTATTTGCAAACACTAACAGCTCTTTTTCTTTAGAAACAAGAAGGGAGTGAAGGTGTGAAAACAAAAGCCACTTTAAATCAGGTGTTATTGTTATTGAAACTGAAGAAGGTTAGAGTTCAGATTATTCTGCACCTTGAATATAAGTGGCCAGTATCTGAAAAGGACCTTCCCACAACCTCTGACCAAAAATAAGGAAGCAGATAGCTGGTAGATAGGTGGCAGGGTTGCTTATGGATACCAATTATGTAAGTCCTGATATGACCTGACAGCCTCCTAATCAAAGAATTAACCTTGATTCCAGGGCTATTTAGAAAGCAAGGGTTCCCATAAGTAAGAACTTTAAGAGAAACGAAAATAGTATTAAGAAGTTACATACATGTTGGGGCACCTGGGTGGCTCAGTCAGTTAAAGCCTCTGTCTTGGGCTCGGGTCATGATCCCAGGGTCCTGGAATGGAGCCCCGCATCGGGCTCTCCAATCAGCGGGGAGCCTGCTTCCTCCTCTCTCTCTCTCTCTCTCTCTCTCTCTCTGCCTGCCTCTCTGCCTACTTGTGATCTCTGTCTGTCAAATAAATAAATAAAATCTTTAAAAAAAAAAAAAAAAGAAGTTATATACATGCATAAAGGTAAGATGAGTGTTTATTTCTCTGGTAAAGATTAACCTATTCCAGGTGGGGCTTAACCTTCATTAAACGTGTTTCTGACCTTAGGGAGATTTGTATTGTGTGGGGCAGGGGGAGTGGTAGATGCATGCCTCTATCTGCAGGGTGTTGACATATAGACCAGACTGTAGGTTATTAAATGCTGTAATTTCCAAACTGCCGATGTTAAAAATGCAAAATCGCGGTTACAAATGGCATTAGAAAACCTGCTTTCAGACTGTCTCCAAAGATTGTTAAGAACCAGTTTGTGCTTCAGTTGCCTTTTTGAGTGAAGAAAAGATAAGCCTTCAATCCTGACTTGTGCAGCTACCAACCATTTCACAATCATCCTGAGATTTTTATCAAAACACGTTTCCTTTCACGCCTCCTTTTCAGATCCTACTTTGTTGAAATAAGCATTTGGAGAGTTTTCTGACTCAGTCAGATACTCATTCAAGGAGACAATCGAGTAGCAGAACTAGCTACTAGATTGAATGCCTTGCCCATCAGAAAACTGCAGCGTTAGCCAGCAGCACCTTGCACCTTGGTGACAAAGACTGGTTCAGCTCACCAACCTGTATGTCTCCCTGCTCTCTAGGAATGGGCCGTGTGTTCATAAATTCCTCTTCTTCTCTTATTTAAGATGGAAAGAAGGGAGGGAGGGAAACTTCATATGCTCCCTTGATTTCTTTTTTCTTTTTTGAACAAGGCAGATTTTAAGGGAGGGAAAATGTTATCCCTCAATATTCCCTCACTCAAGTATGCACTGCTTTCTCTGAGATTCTGTTTCAATCCAACTTAAACCTAGACTAATGAGGAACCAACAGATCTACTCTATACCATTCACACCCCTTTCTGTGAATACTGTTTTTCACACCCAAGCTTCAACAAAGCTCAAGGTTATGCTTTTCAAAGAAGATGAACAAGAGATTGTCAATATTGCCCTTCAAAGGTAGATCCACATGCTTTATTTAACAAGAACTAAGCAGAAGGACAAATAGACAATATCTTCTAAAAAGTAAGGCACTCTCTCAAAACTTGAACCCGAATGGCTAGTATAAGGATGCAGCAGGAATCCCATAAACCCAATATATTTCTGTTTATTTTGTATGTATCCTTCCATACATAGGCTCACTGAACTTCTGTCTTCGTTTGTAGAAACAGGATGACTATCGGTATCACAGGGTTCTTGTGAAAATTATATGATGTGATATATGTAAAACTACTGTACAGACTGTTCTATACAAATGGAAACATTAAGGCTTTGTTATCAGTAAGGATGCAAGGGGTAGTGGGTGTTGTTATGGACTACCCAAATGCGCCCTTCAGTACTGAGATGCTCATTCCTCCGCTGCTGGGAACATGGGCAGTGGAATCTCTTAGCCAGGACCCTCTCCAGGACTTGCCCTTGCTTCAAGAGAGCCATTGTGCCAGAGTACCAATAGGATCAGAGAACCAGTTGAACGAGGTCTCTGTGTGGTTGCATCGCTGTTCAACCTTGCCCTCTATCTAGTCTGCTTCCCTTGCAACCTGACAGGTGTCATTGCCAAGTGGACTCCTGCATGTAAATCTCAGAACAGAGAGTTCTCAGGATCTCAGCCTGGGCCGAGTAGAGCTTTTGGGTCCTGGTTGATTGCCACTTTTAAGTAAGCAGACTTTACAGTAATAACACGCACACTGGACAAAATTTGTGAAGGAGAAAACATATAGGTCCAGTTGTATTTATAAAGGGCTTAAGGAAAGATACTAAATATCAAATAGCTGGTTAACAGAAATCCAGAAGCTCCTTTCAAATTTCAGTTTTTATATCAGCATGTCTAGTTTAAAGGAACAAAGGATGCTGCCATCAGGTATGTTAGGTGTGTCCTAATATGGTTGGTGACACTGGAATCTCAAGTCAATGCCCAAATGCAAATTCTACACCAACAGTGCAGAGGACATGTAGGGAAATTGTTGGGCAGGATCAATTGCCTTCCCTTCAGATGAGATGACTTCTACGAAAGGTATCACAAACTAAAGGCTTACAGAGGACTGGGTAGCAACATGAATGCAGTAAAAGATGCGTGATGCCAAATTGCTTGAACTGTAATCTAGCATGACACCAGCTTAATTGCATTTCCTTTTACCTTTTTAAAAAATGGAATGTAAACTTCAGGCTGAAAAATGTATCATGTTTTTACCTGCAATCCATTTGCCCTGACTTACACCAGGGACTTGGACTATATTCTAGACTCTTCTCCCAACCTTCTTTTCCCCAGTCAACTTTAGCCACTTTCAGCTACTTTGACACCATGTTGTTGGCCTCTGGACCTTTGGATAAGCTGTTCACTCTGCTAGAAACAGGCTCAGTCAATCTCCGTTGGTCTTGCCAACTCCTGTTCATCTTTCCGGGTCTCCACTGAGATGATACTGCCTCTGGATTGCCTTTGTGCCCCTCCCAAAATGCCATATCCCCTGTTGTGACACCTAGGACACCTTACTTAAATGGATGATTTCTTCACTTCCTCCCGCATTAGGCTCTGTAGAAGCAGAGACTGTATCTGTTTCCATCGCGGTTATATCCAGTGCTTAGAACCATGCCTGGCACATAGGAAGCCTTCTTCAAACAGATGATGAATAAATGTTGGGAAAGAGGGGGGCAAAGGGGAAAGACTAATCAAGATAAATTACAACACAGTGTTTGAGTATATAGCTTCAGGGGAGGGAGAGGGAGAGGAGATTTCGTAATTCTTTTTTTTTTTTTTTTAAGATTTTATTTATTTATTTGAAAGACGGAGATCACAAGTAGGCAGAGAGGCAGGCAGAGAGAGAGAGAGAGGGAAGCAGGCTTCCTGTGGAGCAGGGAGCCCGATGCGGGGCTTGATCCCAGGACCCTGAGATCATGACCCGAGCCAAAGGCAGCGGCTTAACCCACTGAGCCACCCAGGCGCCCCAGAGATTTCGTAATTCTTGATCCTTGATCTCAACATTTTCACCAATAGAGGAGAAAAAGAACAAGCAAGTCACACAGTGTACTAATACTAATGTAGGCCCCTGTGGGAGCTCCCCACTCGGCAGGGGAAGGGAAGGCAACAGAGAGAAGTGTTGCCAAGGCTGAGTCTTGAAGGATATGCTCGAGTTTTCCAGGTGACCAGGATAGAGGACGGCACTCAGAGTAGGTGAAGCTATCTGGACAAAGGTCATGAGATGTGGAAGTATGGATACATTCAGTTCACATAGATCGATGTGGTTAGAGGAAAGGGGATAAGAGATGGTACTAGGAGATGACATCAGTAAAGTCCCCAGGGGTTAAACTGTGAATGAGCTCAGAACTTCACATGCTTCATAAGGAGAGTAGACTCTACCATAAGGGCTTAGCAGCCATTGAAAGATTTTAAGCAGGGCAGTAATAAGAAACCATAGTGTAGCTGCTAAGTTGGAAGCAGGGAAAGAGTAGAGGCAGGGAGATTGGTCTGGAAGCCTATCGGGAAGATCGATAAAGACCTGAACCAAGGCAGTGGCAAGGGATGGGGTGTTAACCATTCCAGTTTTTATAAGAGGGGTATTTTTTGGTTAATATTTTGAAGTGCTGAAGGACTAGAAAGCAATCTGATCTGGTGGAGGTGGAAAACAGTTGAAGCCAATAGAATCTTAAAGGATGGTAGCCAACAGACACACAAGGAGAAAACTCCTCATGAAAGGAAACATGATTATATAATGTGTTACTCTGCTCTGCAGTGAATAATATCTACATGGTCATAATCTTGTTGACCCTGATTATTGGTGCCCACTTCTAGAGCCAACCCATAAACAAAGCTGGGAAGATGGAATTATAGTCTCAGAAAAGATGTAAATTCTATGAACCTAGACAGCGTAAAGTGGAGATAGTGACTATTGATGGACGGGGGAGAACAAGAGTGGGGATCAAAATCAATAGGTCAAGAGGTAGCAGGAAAAGCACATTATTTGGTGATACAGAGGCAATTGTTAGAAGAAACAGATTTTTAACACTTGAAAGTAATCACCTCTAGGTGGCACATTTAGTTTTGAAGAGGCAAAGGGAATGGACTGTTGGTTTTCATAATAAACTCTTTCGTACTATTTGATTTCTTTTTACCAGGTGCATGAGTCTTCTGGTTAAAATGTTTAAAATATTTTTTTAAATGTATGTGGCCTGATGGTATTTCTTGTTTTGATGGAGCCATCATACATAAACAAATGAAAAACAAAGCATATAAGATGAATTAGGGATGGCCTCCCCAAGGTAATTCCCTGGGGTATTGGGTCAGCTTCCTATTAAGAATAAGTATATTCAGTTCAGTTTTCACAAGGTCGAGACAAATAAGCTGAAAGGCCATCTTATCTTGTGATTGAAGGGCACAGAAATCAAGCAGCAAACATGAAATGTGGTTTATATATTAAATCAGTACCTTTTAAATTTTTTGACGTTGGCCTACAGTAGAAAAATGTATTTGTTTGTGACAGTATACACACACTCATACAACTGACTGAAAGCTGTTTTTAAAAAAGTAATATTTACCTGTTCCTATGTGTGATATACTCTGAAAACATATTTCATTCTACTGGAATTTTTAAAATTTTGGTCACTTCAAATGATTTCAAAAATCCACCACTGTATTGTGACCCACAGTTTGAAAAACACGCTAATTGGCCCTGATTTTTTCTTAGAGCATAAAATATGCTTATGAAATTTGGAGCTCCTTTCTCAGATGAGTTGAACTTTCCTAGGGAAACTATTTGCTCCTGATGTGTTAAGAAATATATCTGTATGTGTACATATAAAGTTGGCTTCTGTCATCATTATTAGTTAGCATGGTTGCCTTGCTTTTGTTTTTTGTCTCCTACCTTAAAATTTTCTTTTTTTTTCTTTTTCATCATTGGGACACATATGTTGGGAATAACCAAATTCATTTCTGGAGTATTTTGAGACATATACCAGACATGCATGTAAGTTATGCACTTATATATCTTGGTTTTTATCCATGTGTCAGTTTGTTTGAAATCTTCAACCAGCCACCTGATGTTAGGAACCCATTAAAACCCAGCCTTCCCCCCAAACTTGGAATCTTGTGAAATTTCCAAATCTAGCAAAGTCCATGCTTAAAACTGTATAACTATAAGTACCCTATGTCATGTCTACACATTTCAGCAAAAATTATGCTGGAAACAAAATCAATATGAAGCCTGTTGCACTAAGAGAACTTCAGTGGACTAATATAATTCATTTGGATTTTCTTTCCACATTAAGAACTACAAGACGCTGTTGAAGAGGTGCTGCCAAGCCTGAAAAAGGATAATGTGTCCATCTATTATGTGAGCAGAACTTCTAACACGGATGGGGTCGACTCTTTACTAGACAAAGTAGATGAAATGTCAACAGAAGCTATTCCAGAGTCTTGGCGGTCCGAAGTCACTTTTTCCACTCCTGCCTTATACATTTATACTTCTGGAACCACAGGTAAAAATAAAGGATTCTCAAAGAAATAGACTTAGCCTGAAGGAGTTAAATGTTGCATTAAGTTTTCAAATGTTCTTTCCCTTGGCAAAACTTATCGGATATCTAATACTTTAGAGGATTTAGCTCTTTGCCTGTGGGAACTGGTCTTGTTTCATAGCATGTGATCCTATTTGGGTGTCTCCAAGCTACCTGTATTTCCCCATCGCTGGTATGTAGAACAGAGAAAGAAGTTAGCCAAGAAGTACAAACATAGTTATGATAATAGATAAAATTTGGCACTGAATAAGTTTTGGGAATTTTTTAAATGATGGTTGGATTTCAATTATCTTATATCACAAGTCTATACATAATGGATAGCCAGTTATAAATGGGGCACCAAAGAAAATGAGAGAACAATAACAGAGTTGTATTTACATAAATGCTTTGACAATTATCTTCCCATGCAACACTGACTGGGAGCTGTTTGGTGATGTGGGTGTAGAATGGCTCTAGCCCAGGGCCTGAAGTACTGTATTTCACCAAATCTAAGATACCTTCAACTATAAGCTGCAGCATAATTTTATGAACCACAAAGAAAAAAACACTGCCAATTAACAGTGCTATTGGAATAACTATATGGAACAGGCAATATCAAAGATAGAATATACTAGGCATTCCCCTATAAGCTTTAGGGTCTCACGTTTATACAACTCTCCCACCATCCTTAAGATGAGTACCGTTCTTATCCCCATTTTACAGATGCAGAAACTCGTGCTTAGAGAGATTAAGAACTTCTCAAGGTCATTTGTCAGGATTCACCTTGGTTGGATGATACTACTTCTCACCCATCTGACCTCTCTGCCACAACACCTCCCAGTTCTTCTATTTAACAGATAATGTGGTGTTTGCCTACTCTAGGCCAGAGAAAACATTATCAAAATGTAATAATATGAGGCCATCTGGATATATTTAAAAGGAGGACAAGAAGCCAGTGCCAGGGGCACCTGGGTGGCTCAGTGGGTTAAAGCCTCTGCTTTCAGCTCAGGTCATGGTCCCAGGGTCCTGGGATCGAGCCCCGCATTGGGCTCTCTGCTCAGCAGGGGGCCTGCTTCCTCGTTTCTCTCTGCCTGCCTCTCTGCCTACTTGTGATCTGTCAAATAAATAGAATCTTTAAAAAAAAAAAAAAAAGAAGAAGAAGCCAGTGCCAGCATGCTGATGATTATTATTAATATTGGAAAACTGAATATGTGAATGATTTCTCCTTTTGATTAAAATTTTAATTTAATTTAAGCAGGTATTGCATGCATGCATTTCCTTGTAAAACAATCAAACATTATAAAGCTAAAGTTTCCTTTGAGCCTTTTATCCCAACACCAGCCTATAAACACTCCCTTCTTTTACGTCAACAGACCCTCAGCACCCATCTGTTCTCCCAATTCCTAGACCTGAGTTTAACCTCAAGATGGGCTCCCTTTTGTACACTTACTTTTATTAAGTATTTTCTTTAAGTAAATGAAGGGAGACTGGGCATGACATATTAAATCCAGTGCCCAAAGCTTGTCTATCCTGTTTCTGTCAGAAGTTATATATATTGCCACGCCATCAGAATGGTGGGATGACATAGTTAACCAAATGCTTCCCCAACATACAGACAGTACCTTAATATATGGGAATTTATCCTCATTTATCCTCATTTCTTAATAGAATGGTAAAATTAAGTTGTGAACTTTGGGAAATAATTGAGAAAAGTCAGCCCTCAGTTAGTTATAGGGAATTCTAGTTAATGCTACACAAGAATAGAACTTCACAATGTAGTTTTTGGCAGTCAAATATAAAACCCACTTTAGGGAGAAAAAGACATTGAGCTCCCCTTAATTTAATCCCATAATTCTGAATTTATATTTAATTGGAAGGTGATTGGGTTGATGTTTATTTTGCTTTTCTTCTTATCTCTAAATAAAATATTTGTTAAGTAACTCTTGTAAAAATTAATTAAAAGAACTTGAGGCACCTGGGTGGCATAGTCAGTTAAACATGTGACTCTTGGTTTCAGCTCAGGTCATGATCTCAGGATCATGAGATCAAGCCCAGTGTTGGGCTCTGTGTTCAGCAGGGAATCTGCTTGAGATTCTCCTTCTCCCTCTGCCCCTCCCACTTGTGCTTGCTCTCTCTCTCTTTCTCTCTCCCTCTTTCTCAAATAAATAAGCCTTTAAAAAGAAGTTTAAAAAAAAAAAAAGAACTCACTTAAGCAATTGGAAAACAAGATGTTTTCCCTGTTCCTCAGTCATTAGTACAAAATTATGTAATAGTTACCATATATTCTTTTTTCTTCATTAATACAAAATCTTAAATTGGGAAATTTCTGAAAATACCTCAAAGCAATGAAAGATATGTATTTCCTTTTTAAAAATATATTTTAGGGGCTCAGTGGGTTAAGCCTCTGCCTTCAGCTTAGGTTTTGATCTCAGTGCCCTGGGATCAAGCCCCGCATTGGGCTCTCTGCTCAGCGGGGAGTCTGCTTCCCTCTCTCTCTCTGCTTACTTGTGATCTCTCTCTCTCTCTGCCAAATAAATAAATAAAATCTTTTAAAAAATGATTTAAAATATATATGTTTTTTTAGAGTTTTTACTATCTGTACAATTATTTTCTGTGGTGAATACAATTGATTATCAATGCTTTCTTATATTTCTTAATATTAGTGTAGAATGGAACATTAATACTAACATAATGCCATTGGCCCACTGTCAAAGAAAATGAATTTTGAATTGTGTTCACAGTTATGACAGGTTTCTGACCACACTGCTTTACTTTATAATGAGTTGCTATTACTTAGGCCATACCTAGCTAAGGTGCCATCAAGTAAGTATGGAAGGATCTGAGTCTACAATGGACTGCCTTCCTCCTTAAAAAGTCCATTTACAGGGACAGCTGGGTGGCTCAGTTGGTTGGAAAACTGCCTTCGGCTCAGGTCATGTGGAGTCCCGGGATTGAGTCCTGCATTGGGTTTCCAGGTCCATGGGGAGTCCACTTCTCCCTCTGACCTTCTCCTTGCTCATGCTCTTTCTCACTGTCTCTCTCTCAAATAAATAAATAAAATCTTTAAAAAAAAAAAAAAAAAGTCCATTTACCTACTAACGTCTTAACCTCTAGCCCTAGCCCCTTAATAATGGCTTCAGGACCTCCCCATGACTGCGTCACCTTCCATGAGAAACAATATAAATAAATCCTTTTAATAGTGTTTTGCAAATATGCTATATAAATTATATTTAAGAAAATGCAATATACTAAAACTACACCGAGATACCGTTTTTCACCTTTCAATTTGGCAAACACTCCAACATTTGAGAGCATACCTAGGCAAGGCTATGAGGATCAGGTCCACTCAGATGTTGCTGGTGAGAGAGTGGATTGGGACAGCCCTTATAACTGGCAATAGGGCGCTACCTATCAAAATTACAAAGATATGTTATCTTTTGACCCTACAGTCTCACTTCAGCAAATTTATTCTACAAATACAGCATCACTCATAGGATAAACTAGCATGTGGACCAGGCTGGAATAGCAAAAGAGTTAAATAAATTATAACACATAAATACAAAGACTTGATGCAACCGAGAGAAGGAGAGAATAAATGAATGAACGAATAAGGAAAGTTTAATTGTATAAATACGGACAGTTCTCAATCATCCAGTGTTAAGCAGAGAGGGAAAAATGCAGAAGTTTGTCCATTTTTTTAATGGAGGAAAGGGCAAGAACAAAATAAGCAACTCTTCCTATTTGCTTGTATTTATATAAAAACATTCTAGAAGAGGAGCTAAGAAATTAATAAAAGTGGTTATGAAGAAAAGTGATAGGAATGGAAAAGTATTCAATCTCTCTGAATCTCAGCCTTCTCCTCTGTGGATTAGAGAATATAATTTTACTGATCCTGTTCATTATGAGAAATATTTGAATTTTTGAAAATACCTTGCAAGATGACAGGTGTAGAGCAAAAATTCATCAGACATTCATGCCTTTCTCTTCAAATTACTACTGGAGTAACCATCTAACTCAGTTCAGCAAGCCGTGGTCTGTGGGCCAAATACAGCCTCCCCTCCCTGTTGTGGCAAATAAAGCTTTCTCAGAACATAGCCACATTCATTCTTTTATATGGCTGGCTATTATCAGCTACAATAGCAGAGTTGAGTATTTATACCAGAGACTGTATGACTGTGCAAAGCCTAAAACATGGACTCTCTGGTCTCCTACAGAAGAAAATCTGCTGACTCTTGGTGTAACTGATTATGGCCCCATGCAATTCTCTAAGCACTGGACCATGGATCTTCCTAAGCCAGATCTCTCTCCCAGACAACATGTCTGCGAATGGCCAATCTTGGCTCACCCTGCCTTCTCTTGTATCTTTGCAAAGGTCTCCCGAAAGCTGCGACGATCAATCACCAACGCCTGTGGTATGGGACTGGCTTTGTCAGTGCCAGCGGGATTAAGGAAGATGATGTCATTTATACCACCCTGCCCTTGTACCACAGTGCTGCGCTAATGATTGGTCTCCACGGATGTATCCTGTGTGGTAAGCTTTTTCTCTAAAGGCACTGGAGTCTGGTACACAGCCACACATGCTCCACGGGGAAAGTAATACAAAGTCGGCGACTTTCCTGTCTGCCAGGAACGGCATTTGATTCTATGTTAGGAACAAGGGTATTTGGCTCCCACATCACCAGCAAGTATCTAGAATAATTTATATTTTCCCATGCCTGCTTATCTGATAATAGAGTGCTACAGTTTTCAGGATATCAAGGAGGAAATTTCCTCAAAATGTTCTGGGTGTTCATCCAGGTCAAGACACTTGATTCTTAGGTCCCATAAGTAAGTGCCCTCTGTAATTTCCATCTTCAGAAATCTGCATGTAGATCTCTGTCAGCATCTGATTTAAACTTCCCCCTTAGTTGTTCTCATCCTACTTTTTCTTCTCTGCTCCCACAGCTCTTCAGCTCTTGTCAGGATACCTGCTTTCCGTCCCTTCTCTTTCCTTCCAAAATTTTACCATACAAATTAGAGTTGCCATCTTGCCTCCTTTCAGTAGTCTTTATGCCCTTTGTATACATCAAGGCTCAGTCTAACGTCCACCTCTCCCAGAAAGCCATCTCTAACTCTCTAAGCTAAAAAAACAAAACAAACAAACAAACAAAAAGACCCTAATTTTTTCTTCCATGTGACATTTCATTTTAACTAATAATAAACATATATATAATAACATGTATGCATATACATATGTATGTGCCTGTGTTATGGCCCAAACCTCTCTGTCTTTCCCTCACCAATGTATTGGTCAGTTATAAAATATTTACCCCAGCATCAGTACCCACCTCCACACTGACCTGGAATGACTGATGGGACCTGTCATATACTTGGGTTCATCAAGTGCAGAGGGCCTCTGAGGTCCCAAAGGGAAAACTCCATTACTCACACATTTGCTTATACATTCTTTTTTTTTTTTTAAATAAGACGTTTGAGGTGATAGCAATGTACTTTTTTTTTTTTAAGATTTTGTTTATTTATTTGACAGATGGAGATCACAAGTAGGCAGAGAGGCAGGTGGGGGGTGGGGGAGGAAGCAGGCTCCCCGCTGAGCAGAGAGCCCGATGTGGGGCTCTATCCCAGGACCCTGAGATCATGACCTGAGCCAAAGGCAAAGGCTCAACCCACTGAGCCACCCAGGTGCTTCCCATAGATACATTCTAAAGAAGAAAAAATAGTATTTTAAAAAATGTTTCCTCTTCTAAAACAGTGGACTTTTGTATACTTAGGAATAAAGCTAAACTAATAGCATGAAAAAAAAATTGAGTTTTTAATTTCACTTTACTACATTTCATGCCTATAGTTAGGTTGGGTCTGATATATATTATTTTTATCCATTATGTTGATTTCCTATTGCTATTGCTATTCCTAATGCTACTGTACCAAATTACCACAAACTTAGTGGCTTTATTTTTTTTTTAAGATTTTATTTATTTATTTGATGGAGAGAGATCACAAGTAGGCAGAGAAGCAAGCAGAAAGAGAGAGGAGGAAGCAGGCTCTCCAAGGAGCAGAGAGCCCAATGTGGGGCTCGATCCCAGGACCCTGGGATGATGACCTGAGCCGAAGGCAGAGGCTTTAACCCACTGAGTCACCCAGGTGCCCTTAGTGGCTTTAAAGGAATACAAGTTTTAATGCTGTTTTGAAGGTCAGAAGTCTTAAAACCAAGGTGTCGGCAGGGCTGCATCCCTTCTAGAAGCTCTAGGAGAGAATCCATTTCCTTGCTTTTTCCAGCTTCTGGAGGCTTTAGCTCATGGCCACTTCTTCGGTCTTCAAACCACATCATTACAACATTTTGTTTCCATTATCCCATCTTCTTCTGCCCTTGACCTGCTTGCCTTCCTATTATAAGGACAGCTGTGATTTCACTGGGCCCACCCAGGTAATCCACTGTGATCTTCCCATGTCAAAATCCTGAATTTAATCACCTCTACACAGTCCTTTTTGCCATGTAAGGTACCATATTCACAGGTCCTATGGATTAGAACAGGGACATCTTTGGGAACCATTATGTCTACCTCACCCATCAAAGAACAATTTTCCTGCTTGCTCAAGACCCTACTACTCCATTGCCTGCAGAGTTAAGTTTGACTCTTCCACTTGGCACTTCCAAGTTCTCCATGATGGCACCCCTAGCTGCTTCTCCAGGTTCCTCTCCCATGACTCACCCACTCTTCACCACTCCAGTCACGATCCAGCTGAGTCTTGGCTATCTTTCCGCGCCTTCTGGACTGTCCTGTCTTTATGTTTCACATTGTTTCCTCTGCCTGGAATTCTCTCATCTTTCTTCATATTCATTGCTCAAGACATAATTCAAGTCCTACCTCTTCCAAAATATGCCCTTCTCAGCACTTATCCCCAAGCACCCGAATTAATACACACACACCCCCTCATTCACATTCCCTTAGAGATTCATTTGAACACCCTATTTATTGCACACTGACTTTTATTAGAAAGACGTCTGCATGTGTCTGTCGCCCACCAGATTGAAAGCCTCTGTGGAATAAAACCATGCCTTATTGGTTTTCATCTTGACTATAACCAGTACTCAAAACTCGGTTGTGAATATAATTCAATTTAAATTTCTACCTTTCAAAAAATGACAAATACAACCAGGGAGTTTTTCATAGCAATTCTTTTTTAACACTTTATATACACTTCTCTGTAGGTTCTACTATTGTCTTGCGGAGCAAATTTTCAGCCAGCCAGTTCTGGGATGACTGCAGGAAGTATAATGTCACTGTCATTCAGTATATTGGTGAACTTCTTCGGTATTTATGCAACTCACCCCAGGTAACACTCCCCAAGTTTCATTCTTTTTGAGATGGATAAGGGGAATTCCCATGACTCTGGGTCCTGCTGGGCTTCAGCAGAGACTTCCCTATCTACCAGTTTTCAGTTTAGACCACGGTTGTTCATCGCGATGAAGTGCATGGCGCCCCACCTATCCTATAGAGGGGATTTACTAGGTGTCAGTTGTTAATATTACTTTTGCCTACTTTTTTACCTGTTCTCAATTCTTACCCTCTACCGAGCAGATCCTCTCCTTCCCTAACTGTCTAAAGCCTACTCACTCTGAAAGCCCAGTTGAAAGGATACGTCATACGTTAAACCTATTTGGGTCACTCCAGCAATATTTGATTTCTTTCCCTCGCATCATTTAATTTCTACCCACTCTGGCCCTGTCACCTTGCATGTATTTGTTTTCACACCTTCCATCCTCCCTAAGCTGTAAAGTCTTTGATGGCAGGGACCACATCTTGTATCCTTACTTCGTCTTATACCACAGGCTTACAGGAATCATTTACTTAATGTTGCTTGAATAAATCACCATGTGGCCTTGAAACCATCTGACTAAGTCTGTCAACAGGCTTGAGCCGATGCCCCAAGGTTAGTCCAGAGGCCTGGGATCTACCCTGTTTGCAGATATCCACATATCTTGATGGCTGCTGACATCTTCAGTGCATTCATTCTTTGCCATATGGAGTTGTTCCGTGTACTGTAGGATGTTTGGTATCATCTTTGGCCTTTATGCAGGACATGCCAGTAGTACCCTCCCCTTCCCCCCCACCAGGTTATGACAATCAAAATGTCTTCAGACATTATCACCTCACCCCTTACCATTCATCTCATGGGTGACTGCTTTTCATAGGACTGTACCTCCTGACACAGGACAGGTTTATGTGACTATTGTCTGTCTCTCCCAGTTGCATGAAAGTTCCATGCACCAGGGGCTTCATTCGCTGCCAGACCTCTAGCCCTGAGATCTGTGTGTGGCATATTCGATGCATCAACAAACTTCATTGAATGAACCTCTAAATTCTGGCCCCTCAAAGATGTATGACTAACTTTAGAGAGGTATACAGTTCCCCTGGGATGCTTAGACTTAGCACATATTATTCTGATCTGGGCAGCAGATTCACCAGCTTCGTGAGAGTCATAATTAGCTGTGAACTGGATTAGGACCTTTCTCACAGCAATCTCTGTTGAAGTCATTATTGAATTTTTTTCACATTAGTATCCCATCTGGCCCTCAAGATTGCATGCTTCACTATTAAAACTCAGAAATCCATATGGGGCCCTTCTGTTTGGCTTTTCTCCTCTGCCTTAAAAGCCCCCTTTGTCAGTTAGAAGTCTCCTGGGGGAGGGTGTGTGGACTTGAGGAAAATAAACATGTTTGTGTAACTCTTTCAAGCTTACACACACTCACACATATAAACACTTCTACCTTTCTCCTTCCTCATAACGCTGTTTCAGATGCTGAAAACTAAAATTTGATTGGGGCTTTCTATCTTCAAAATATATTATGATTTATTGTATAATTCACAGATGACCTCAAATCTAGAAGATACAGAATTTCTATTAGCTCTTGCTCCTCCCCTACCCCTCAGTTCTGGGTTGTCTTCAAAATACTTATGAGAAGTATAAAGAATGATCAATGTTACTTTAAAAAAAAAAAAGAAAGAAAAACCTTCAGAAACCTTCAGTCAAAGACTTTAAAAATAATATAAGCTTATTTAAGAAAATCCTTAAGACAGCAAAACTGTTAGTACTAATAAATGAATTCAGCAAAGTAGCAGGATACAAAGACAACACACAATAATCTGTTGTATTTCTATACACTAACAATGAACAATCTAAAAGATAATTACAAAAACACTAACATGAAAAAGAATACAATACTTAAGAATGAACTTAGCCAAGGAGGTGAAAGACATGTATAATAAAAACTAGAAAACATAGATGAAAGAAACTAAAGAAGACATAAATAAATGAAAACACACCCCATGTTCACAGATTGGAAGATTTAATATTGTTAAAATAAAATAATGCTGCTACCCAAAGAGACCTATAGATTCAATGCAATCCCTATCAAAATCCCAATGACATATTTTGTGAATACAGAAGAAAACCTAACCTAAAATTCATATGGAGCCTCAAGGGACCCCAAATAGCCAAAGCACTCTTTTTTTTTTTTTTAAGATTTTATTTATTTACTTGACAGACAGATCACAAGTAGGCAGAGAGGCAGGCAGAGACATTGAGAGAGGGAAGCAGATTCCCCGCTGAGCAGAAAGCCTGTCGTGGGACACAATCCCAGGATCCTGGGATCATGACCTGAGCTGAAGGTAGAGGCTTTAACCCACTGAGCTACCCAGGCACCTGCAAAGCAATCTTGAAAAAGAATGAAACTGGGGGATTTACACTTCCTAATTTCAAAACTTACTACAAAGCTATAATAATCAAAACAATATGGTACTAACATGAAGACAGACGTATAGACCAGTGAAATAGAATAGAGAGCCCAGAAGTAAGCCCTTGTCAATGTTAATCATTGCCAAATGATTTTTGACAAGGGTGCCAAGACTATTCATTGGGGAAAGGACAATTTTTCAACAAATTTCAACAAATGGTCCTGGGAAAACTGAATACCCAAAAGAATGAAGTTGGACCCTTATCTAACATGCTTGTACAAAAACTATCTCAAAATGGAAAAAAGACCTAGGGGTACCTGGGTGGCTCAGTTGGTTAAGCATCCGTCTGACTCTTGATTTCAGCTCAGGTCATGATCTCAAGGTCGTGAGATGGAGTCCCATGCTGGGCTCAGCACTGAGTGTGAAGCCTGTTTGAGATTCTCTCTCTTCATATGCCCCTGCCATTACCTTGCTCTCTCTCTCTCTCTGTCTCAAATACAAAACAAAACACTAAATTTAAGACCTAAAATAATAGAACTCTTGGAAGAAAACATAAAACAGAACTTTATGACATTGGATTTGGCACTGATTTCTTGAATGCGACACTGAAGGCATAGGTATCAAAAGAAAAAATAGGCAAAGTGGGCTTCATAAAACTTTCAAAATTCTGTGCCTCAAAAGACACTATCAACAGAGTAAAAGGCAACATACAGGATGGGAGAAAATTTTTGCAAATCATATATCTTGGAAGAGATTCATATTCAGAATGTATAGAGACTTCCTAAACTTTAATAACAAAAAAACAACCAACCAACCTGATTCAAATATAGGCAAAGTACTTGAATCGACATTTCTTCAAAGAAGATCTACAAATGGCCAACAAGCGCATGAAAAAATGTTCAGCATCACTAATCATTAGGGAAATGCAAATCATAACTATAGTAAAATACCACTTCATACTCATTAGGATGGCTACTATTAAACACACACACACACAGAGCAAACAACAAGCGCTGATGAGGATGTGGAGAAATTAGAACCTGCATGCACTGTGGGTGGGAAGTAACTGGTTCAGCCACTGTGGAAAACAGTACAGCAGTTCCTCAAAACATGAAAAATAAAATTACTATGTAATTCATCAATTCCATTTCTGGGTACCATGCCCAAAAGAATTGAAAGGAGGTTCTCAAAGAGATAGTTGTATATTCATGTTGAAAACAGCGTTATTCATAATAGCTAAAATGTGGGAGCAACCCAAGTGCCCAAGAATGGATGAATGGGTAGGCAAGTGTGGTATGTATACAGAGTGGAATATTACTCAGCCTTCAAAAGGAAGAGAGTGCTGCAGTGTGCTGTAACACAAGTGAACCCAGTGTTAAGTGAAAAATAGCCAATCGCAAAAAGGCAAATGCTATATGATTTCATGTATACAAGGTACATAGAGTAGTCAAAATCATAAAGACAAAAAGTAGAGTGGTGTGTTGCCAGGGGCCAGGAGCGGGGGAGCACAGGGAATTCTTGTTTAATGGGTACAGGGTTTCAGTTTGACAAGATGAAAGAGTTACGGAGATGGATAGTGGTGGTGACTGCACAACAATGTGAATGTATTTAGTACCACTGACTCGTACATTTTAAAATGGGCAGGATAGGAAATTTTGTTATGCATATTTAACCATAATTTTTAAAAAAATAGGTCACGATAGATGACCCAAATTCTATGGATTTAAAGGAGCTTAAAGAAAGATTGCATCAAAAGGATTTCTCAAACAAAAGTGGATAAAGAACTAGAACTGGTGGTGGAAGGCTCTGGACCAATGTAATCAGGAGGTTTTGCATCCTTAGAGCTGTCTAGAATAGGCCATCACTGGAGGGGCTAACACCCCCCACCCCAAGCAGTGGGTGTTAGGGAGGAAACTCCTGCCTCAGCCGAGTAGATAAACCAAATAACCCCCGTCCACAGACATAGCACTGCTTCTCAAGAAACCCTGGAACAATGTCAGGGAGGTGGAGGCTCCTCTGCTTGTCCCTTGTCTTAATCCTATTCAGTAGGTCCTTTTTTTTTTTTTTTTAATTTATTTTTTCAGTGTTCCAAGATTCATTGTTTATGCACCACACCCAGTGCTCCATGCAATATGTGCCCTCCTTAGTACCCACCACCAGACTCACCCAGTCCCCCATTCCCTTCCCCTCCAAAATCCTCAGTTTGTCACTAGCTCCTTTGATAGAGCAGAAGACTGGGGAGACATGTCGCCAGCTACCCTTAGCACAGGAATTCAGATTTGGCTCAAGCGAAGAATGTAGTGCTTAAGAGCCAAGACTCAGGGGTCACCAGGCCTGAAACCAATGACCATGTGAACGTGACAGTTAAACTCTCTCTCACTTTCCTGTCCTCCAGCAGGGTAAACAATAGTACCTACTTCATAGGGGGCTGTGAAGACAAAAAAGAGATGATTAAGAAAGTACCGAACAAAATACCTGATGCTTAGTAAATAATCAACAAAGAGTAGCCATTATCAATGCTTAGTAAATAATCAACAAAGAGTAGCCATTATCATCATCATCTTCAGTGCATAAGAATGTGTACCTCTTAGTAGGTGCTCCATATCTATCATCAAATGAATCAGAGAAAATTCTGCTCCACGGGTGGGAAGGAAGAAATGAGAGGACATTCAAATGAGTCAATCATGCTCATCTAAAGTTGAGTGGGGCTTGGATAACAAAGCTGCTGACTAGTGCTTTTACAGTGTTGCTATAGAAATATCTTGATCCATCTTACCTGTCTTCCATTGTTACGTATGGGCCTTAGCGTCCAGAATACCTGTTTACTGTGGAAGTCCAGTCGGGTTCAGCATGCAGCTGTCATCTCCCATTTTGTTTTGTGTATTTGCTTAAACAGCAGTGCCATTTAGGAAAAAGATAAATTTATTGGAACAAGATACTGCTAAAGCTCAGTGTTTCTCTACTCCAGTTCAGGGCTAAGCTACAGAATGGGTCTAAATGAGGCTTTGTACTGCTTGCCAGGTGTATGTATGATCAGGGCAGGAGGAGGAGAGGGAGAAGGAAAAGGGAACCAGGAAAGAGTTCCAGGGGCCACACATAGAAGTCATGGTATTTGGAAGGGGAAATAAGAATGACCAGAATTCCGAGACCGCTGAATAGGCTCAACTTCCCTACTGTTACCTCCTCGAGTCATCTGCCTTCCCTCCAAAATTAGATAAGCTCCCAACCTCACATGTCTGTCTCTGCATCACCTCCATTCTGACAGAATATAGAGCGGAGGGTATTTAGCAGCACAGAGTAGACAGTGACCAGTTTGACCTCTCAGGGGCAAGCTGGGGCAGGGCAAAAAAGGGAAAGGAAAGCAGAAAAATGAAAGAGGTAAAGAGAGCAGAATCAGAGAAGGTTTACCACAGAAGGTGAGTTTCGAGGGGTGCAGAGAAACTTACCAGCCGTGCAATGAAAGAAGGGCTTCTGGTTCCCTGGAACAGGATGTGCAGAGTGGAGTGAAGGACTGGCATGTTGGGAGCTGCAAGTAGTGTAGCAGGAGGCAGACTGGATGATGGGGCCAGGTGACAAGGGCTTTGCTATGCTGAGACTTAAATGTGAACATGACAAAGCATGGAAGGACCTTCCATGGAAGACTGATGGGGAGACAATGTTTTTAGACAGTCCCTTTGGCTTCAGTGAGAAGATGCACTGGAGGGAGAAAGCCCTCTCTGTAGAGCAGAAAAATTGATCCTCTTCCTTTCATTCCTGTCACTGGGGGTTTTCTTTTGTCCTAGGGGATCCACACAGAAGTATAGCATATTAGTTGTTAAGATCAGGGACTCTGGTGGGGTGCCTGGGTGGTTCAGTCAGTTAAGTGTCTGCCTTCAGCTCAGATCATCATTTCAGGGTCCTGGGATTGAGCCCCGTGTCCATCTCCCTGCTCAATAGTGAGTCTGCTTCTCCCTCTGCCCCTCTCTCTGCCCCTCCCTCTTCCTCTGCTCCTTCTCTCTCTCTCACAAATAAATAAATAAAACCTTTAAAAAAAAAAAAAAAGATAAGGGACTCTAGAATTTTTCTTTTTTTTTTTTTTAAGATTTTATTTATTTATTTGACAGAGTGAGAGAGAGATGAGGGGGGAGAAGGTCAGAGGGAGAAGCAGACTCCCCACAGAGCTGGGAGCCCACTGCGGGACTCCGGGATCAAAACCTGAGCCGAAGGCAGTGGCACAACCAACTGAGCCACCCAGGCGCCCGGGACTCTAGAATTTTTCTAAGATGGTGAATGCCTCTGTTTTTTCATTTCTTAAAAATCTCCCCAAAACAAAGAGAAACTAAGAGACATTGCAACAGGAAACTACATAGTTTAGAGAACTGAAAGATGAAGGTCACTGACATCATGGGATTGAGAGAGGTGAAAGCTAAGAAGCTGGTACCAATAAGAAGGAAGTTGATTGACTTCCTGAAACCTGAGAAATCAGAGGCACCAAATACAACTAGAGATGGACTGAGGTTTCAAGCTTGAAAACAGGAGGATTTTGGAAAATCTGTGTAAAAAATTCCTAAACCTCTGCTCCCCTCTCCTACCCTTGTGGTAGACTGGAGGTTTATTCTCTGGAGAACACCTAGAAGAGCTCTGAAATCAAGGACCCTACAAGGGGAGGCGGGCAGGGGTGAAACACTGAAAACAGAGATTGAGTAAATATCTACTTATTAACTAGAGAGGGTGCCAGTGCCCTTCTCTTGCACATTGTCTAGAACTCCAGTAGCCAGTTTATGCTTGTAGGCAAAAGAATCTAGAAGTCTAATTCTCAGGTAGAACTACCCTGTCATGGAACAGTGCAGAACCTACAGGCAAGAGCCTCAGTCAGTTAAGTATCCAACTCTTTTTTAATTTTTTAATTATTATATAATGTATTATTAGCCCCAGGGGTACAGGTCTGTGAATCACCAGGTTTACACACTTCACAGCACTCAGCACTCACCATAGCACAAACCTTCCCCAATGTCCATAACCCCACCTCCCTCTCCCTACCCACCTTCCCCCTCCACACACCCTGCAACCCTCAGTTTGTTTTGTGAGACTAAGAGTCTCTTATGGTTTGTCTCCCTCCTGATCCCATCTTGTTTCATTTATTCTTTTCCTACCCACCACGTTGCATCTCCGCTTCCTCATATCAGGGAGATCATATGATAGCTGTCTTTCTCCAACTGACTCATTTCTAAGCCTGCTTCTCTCTCTGTCTCTTCCTGCCACTCTGTTTGCATGTGCTCGCTCGCTCTCTATCTCTCTCTGACAAATAAATAAATTAAATCTTTTTAAAAAATAATAATAATAACAATAATATTTCTTGAAAGTGAAATGAAAACAGTAATGGTCAACCTATCTGAAAAAAAATGCTTAAGAGAAACAGCTTTTTAAAATTTTTAAAAAAAAGGAAAAAAGGAAAGAAAACTTCCCAGAGCTGAAGGACAAATTGAAAGAGCCAAGTGAGTACCCAATGAAATGAGTGCAACTTAAAAATTTTAAACACCAGGATGAAATGTAAAACTACTAAAAAAGAGAGACAGAGAGGAAAGAGTCTGTAAGAGTAACATTTGACTTGGCAACAACTGTACTGCAAGCTAGAAGACAAAAGATCAATGCCTTCAAAATTCTTAGTAAAAAGTACTGCCCATCTAGAATTCTATATCCAATCAAATTATCAATCAAGTATACAGTAAGAACATTTTCAGATATTCACAATCTCAAAATGGCTTTCCTCCTATACACCCTCCTTAGGAAGTTACTAGAGAAAGTGCTCCATGCAAACAAGAGAATGAGAAGAGAGAGCTGAGGAGCCAGGAGAGAGAGGGAAAGGGATCCCCAGGCCTGGAGAACAACCAGTCCAGATTGGAGCAGAGGGCTAACAGGAAAGCATAAAGGGAAAAGGAAATTAGAGCATCTGGTGGATTTCATCACGAAGAACATTGTAATCCCAGGCTGTTGAGTGGTGAGGAAAGACCTGTGAATAGAAAAAGAAAACAAAGCAAATGGGTAGGTGGCAGTGAGTTGCAGGAAAAATAAAAATTGCCTCAATAACTGGATCAGAGTGTATTCCTTGGCTCATCAGTAGTGTATGATGAGCAAAATGTGAGCACTGCATCTTGAGTTAACTAAAAACTGCGATATTGGAAAAACTGAAGAGAATGATAGAGAGCTTCAACTTCTTCCAGCACAATAGAAAGTCAACAAATAACATCTAAAATTGATTAATCAAAAGATAGCAGTCTAAGCATGTAATTTAGAAGCCGGAGAGAAGAGGAAGACGTTGACATTGGATTGGCACTGATTTCAAGAGTGACAATGGCACTGATTACAAGAGTGGACAGTGTTAGCCTCCAGGTTGTAGAGAGGAGACAGAAGCCACCATTTAAAAACCTTTCAGTGCTTGGACTGTTAGAATGTAAACTGCATATGTGCCACTTTTTTTTTTTTTTTCCCCGAACCAAGGAAAAGCATTCTCTCTGAAGTCACATGCATTTGGATTTGAATCTTGGAGAACTATGTTGCTACCTATGTGATCTACAGCAAACTATTTTCATCTTTTTGAGACTCTGATTCCTGAACTGTAATTGAGGCAAAATTTTTTTTTTTTTTTTTTTTTTAAGTAGGCTGCACACCCAACATGGAGCCTAATGCAGGGTTTAACTCACAACCCTGAGATCAAGACCTGAGCTGTCAGGAGTCAGACGCCTAACTGACGGAGCCACCCAGGCACCCCAGGGGCAAATACTTTTGTTATCTATCACATTTTGGTAGGATTCTATAGAAATCTGAGCAAGACCATGAGGGTCAAATGCCTGGCACATAGTAGTAAGATCCTCGATGAAAGTTTTCTGTTTACCTGGTGCTTTTCATTCCTCTCTGGACACCCTAACCTCTCACCCTTTAGTCATCCTAGTGTGGATTTCAGTCCCCCCGGGTGCTTGCATGTGCCCTCACCTCTCTCATGTGGAATCAAAAGTTTGATCTCTGTTAAACAAGCAGATGATTCTTGACCTAAAATACAGCTCCCTTGAGGAGTGAATTTGATGATAAGGAAACACGGTTTCTCCTACAGGCAAGGAAAACTCAAATCACACCGGTATGCTCAGCCAGGGGCAAGGAAAACTTGGGTGAGAACCAGACATGGCAGAAGGTTCCAGGATCTCCCAGCTGGTACACACAAACACCTCCAGCTTACAGCCTTAATCCCTTCTGCTGGTGTAATGAGATCCCTCAGTTCATGAGGAAAACCGAGCTTGTGGTATTTGTGACTCTCATTCCAGCTAACTGCCACCCCCAGGTGACAGCTGCACCTGTGAGGCAGGCTGGCCTGTTGCCCAGACACCCAAGGCACCTGCCGCCTGCTGTGCCCTAGACTGCCTTTGGGCTGCCTGCCCTTGGGCTGATGTCCGGACCATTAACTATCCAACAGAAAGCTTGAGGGCTTCCGAGTGGAGGTTTCTCCTTTGATTGCAGCGATTGGACTGTATGCAGAGTCCAGGTGCAGGCATGGCCGACGAAATAGAGATCCACTTGGCCTCAGAGGAGTTTATAATCCCATGGGGGAGAGCAACGTTCACCACCCATCAGAAAAGGAAATGATCTAAGAGGGTGATTACAGGCTGCACGTGAATTTAGTCAAGTCTCGGGTTTACACACTGGAATGCTACTTTGGAGCTTCTCACACAGGCCTGGGAGCAGGTTAGCTCCAGGTCAGGACGTTGTTTTTTAGAGCCAAAGTCAGTATTCTTCGAAAATTTATGATGTTTTGTTCCTGGAGGGGCAGTGAGGGACAGCAGTGTGGGAGGCAAGGGTAATCTCTGAAAAGCTGACAATCCTCAACTGGGAAGAGTGCCTTGTGGAAGGGTGACCCTCCAATTCTCTGTCTAAAAGGGGACACTTGGGAGTGAAAGGAGTATAATTAATAAGTACATCAGGGGGACACCTGGGTGGCTCAGTTGGTTAAGCAGCTGCCTTCGGCTCAGGTCATGATCCCAGCGTCCTGGGATCGAGTCCCACATCGGGCTCCTTGCTCAGCAGGGAGCCTGCTTCTCCCTCTGCCTCTGCCTGCCATTCTGTCTGCCTGTGCTCGCTCTCTCTCCCTCTCTCTCTCTGACAAATAAATAAAATATTTAAAAAAAAAATAAAATAAATAAGTACATCAGGACCACGGGCATAAACCAGGACTGGCCCTGACAAACCAGGCATATGGTCTCCCCGCTTCTAGGTACTTTCAATTTCTAAAAGGGAATACAGATAGTCCCCAACTTATGATGGTTCCGCCTATGATTTTTTTTTTTTTTTATCTTACCGTGGTGTGAAAGTGGTACTCAGTAGAAGCCATATGCCGAGTTTTGAATTTTGATCTTTTCCCATCTAGCAATAGATACTCTGCTCCTCTCTCGTGAGGCTGGGCAGCCGCAGTGAGACACAGCTCCCAGTCAGCCATACAGTCATGAGGGTGAACAGCCGAGACCCAGACAACCATTCTGTGTCTCAATTTCAGTACAGTATTCAATCAATTACCTGACATCTTCAATACAATATTATAAAGTAGGGTTTGTGCTGGAGCTTTGCCCAGCTGTAGGCTTATTTTTTTTTTAATTTTTTTAAAAGATTTTTATTTATTTGACAGACAGAGATTACAAGTAGGCAGAGAGGCAGGTAGAGAGATAGGAGGAAGCAGGCTCCCCGCCGAGCAGAGAGCCCAATGTGGGGCTCGATCCCAGGACTCTGAGATCATGACCTGAGCCGAAGGCAGAGGCTTTAACCCACTGAACCACCCAGGTGCCCCCAGCTGTAGGCTTATGTACGTGTTCTGAACACGCTTAAGGGATGCTAGGTTAAGCTATAATGTCCGGTAGAGTAGGTGAATAAAAAGCATTTTTTACTTAGGACATTATTAATTTATGGTGGGTTTATTGGGATGTAATGCCATCAGAAATCGAGGAAGATCTATAGATTCTGTGACCTATGATCTAGCTTGCTGGTTAAGAGAATAGGTTCCCGCTCAGTCAGAATGTCGAAGTTCATGCTACTAGCATGAGACCCCTGGGCTCTACACACATTTCCTCCTCAGAAGGCCACACAAGGGACCCAGTTTTTACAAAAACCAGTATCTGTCCACTTTGTTGGTTAGGACTCCTGAGAACACTTCACCACCTGACTTTTCACCAACAAGTACTCGAAAATGAAAGGCATCTATCTATACTGCTCCCCTGACCCACTGCCTCCTTCTCACGTGGAACTCAATTCAAGCTTTGTTTTGGTTTGGTTTTTATCCATCTTATCAAATGCCCTCCCCTTACCAGAGAACCGCCAGTCTCTCAATGCCAACAGCTCTTTTCCAAGAGGAACTCTTACCCCAAAATAACTTCAGAGTGATTTCACAGAATAGGAAATAAGGTAAGAAATGCTCTTCAGAAGCTTTGCCCTCTTAAGCAAATTTGTTGTCCAATCCAAGAACTTAACATTTGAAGTGAGAGGTCTGGTTACCAGGCACTTTCACCCATTCCATTACATTTCCTGTTAAAGGTCATAGAATTACAGAATTTGCAGGTTAAAATTATACTTGTTTACTAAAATTATACTTGTTTACCCTCCTCTCCCACCACCAGACTGTGATCTCCTGGAGGACATAAATTGCATTATTGGTATAAAATATCATTGAAATTACTACAGATTTGGACATATTTGTAGGGGCCTCCCAAGCGATTGTGGTTGAATGGAAAGCAACCGGGTCCTAACTCCACCTCTCCTGCGGACACAAGCGCTCCTTTCAGATCTTACACTCAAAACAATTTTTCCTTTGTGATTTTTATTTATAGCAAAATGTATTCCTCCCAGGCCACCCAAGGCAACTGGGAGCCAGCTTCCTCTCTCTCTCTTCCCCTTCCCAGTCCCCCTGGGACATTTTCATCGTCGTGGTTCCGCTTTACCTGGTTTTGTGACCTCTGGGTCTGTGAAATGAGGACATGATCATGAGTCTTCTCTCCAGAGGCGCCTGGCTGGCTCAGGCAGTTAAGTGCCTGCCTTTGGCTTGAGTCATGATCCCAGGGTTCTGGGATCAAACCCCAAATCAAGCCCCTAACCCAGCTCCCTGCTCAGTGGGGAGCCTGCTTTTCCCACTCCCTCCCTTCCCGCACTCATGCTCGCCTTCTCACTCTCTCTCAAATAAATAAAATCTTTAAAAAAAAAAAAAAATCCTCTCTCCACCCCTGAGACCCTAACAGTAATCACTCTGTAGAAAATCAGTCTCTCTCCTTACACTGTGTTCCCAGTTTTCTTTTTCCCTGTCAAGTGAAGACGGTTGTGAGCCTTTGATAGATCTTTCCCATGTGAACCCTCCTCTTTGGTAGTTCACTGAGATTCACCAGCCCCATCAAGAAGACAGTCAGTACCTTGGTCTAGCTTCAGAGTGGATGTGGATTAAATGTTAGCCTCCCTTAGTTCTATCAAATTATCTCACCTTACCTCTTAAAAATCAAAATAGGAAAACACAAGTCTTTGGGTTATGAAATCGGAGTTCCAGCTGTCAGCCCAAACCATGTGGGTTGGCGAGGAGGGGGCGTGATGGGGTGTGAGTAACAGAAAAGGCGTGCACTAAGAGGTGAATCCATAACCAACATAAATGTGTAGAAACGTAATGGCGATTACAAGTATATAAGTGCAGTCTCCAGAGAGGGTTTAATTTGGTCTCTCCTTCCCCTGCCACAGAAACCAAATGATCGTGTCCATAAAGTGAGACTGGCCATAGGAAACGGCTTGCGAGCAGACGTGTGGAGGGAATTCATCAGGAGATTTGGGGACATTTACATTTATGAGTTCTACGCTGCCACGGAAGGCAATATTGCCTTTATGAATTATACGAGAAAAATCGGTGCTGTCGGGAGAGTAAACTACCTACAGAAAGTAAGTACATTGAAAGATGAAAGCGTATGGGACTGCCTTTCAGAATACAGAGACTTCTTAAAAGCTGTGTCATGACAATGTTCTTAGAAGTTCGTACCGCATCAGAGCCGTGGTCGATCCGTGTCTCCAAGAGAGGGTCTGCTCATTCTCTATGACAGTGAATGCAAAGTGACAGGGCCCTTTCATTTTTTAAATCTCAATTTCTTGTAATAACAACCTATTACGCCTTTGCTACCTGCAACTTCTGCACAATATTCCCAATGCATTTATGAGTGTAGATGACCAAATACCAAAGCCTACTGGTTGGGTAAGTTGACCGCACACTGTGAAATGGGGTGTTTCTCTCTCATGGTCCTGTGTCTCACAGTGACCGGGGGACCTTTGTACACCTACAGGGGCAGGGTGCCACCCCCTGAGCTCTGAGTCCCATGGTTCTGGGGCAGGGCACCCAGATCAGTGTTTGCCAAAAGCTGTGACGCCAGGATGCAGAACCACCATTGGGACCTCCCAGAGAACTGGAACGTGCCCCGGCTCTGGCATTTCACAAACATTCGTATTTCCCCGATGACTCCACCAGAATGCTAGTTGTTATTTTCCAGCCAGCTCCCACAGCAGTCTCTGCTTCCACTCAGGTGTTTATTGTCTGGTGTCTCCAGACGGTCTCTTTGCCTTTTTTGTGTTTGAGCGGTCAGTCTTCCAGGTGATCCCGTCTTTCAACAATCCCAGGAATCTTCAGCGAAGCCTGAGTCTCCGCTGGCTAGAGCAGTCCCAGCTGTCACTACTCCACTGGCAGCCCTTCCTGCCTGGCCCTGAACGGTGACACCAGAGCTCCCAGGCAACAGGATGGGCTAATCCTCAGAGGACAAAGGACAGCAATTTGTGTGCATAAGAGCTGGGCCTCCAGAGATCAAATTTCAGCACGTTGCATACTGACTGGGCGACCTTGAGCAAGTCACTTCTGTTGCTTAGGCCTCCCTTTCATTGTTTGCAAAACAAAGATAAAAAGAGAAAATGTAGAGCCTAGTGCATCTGGCCCAAACTCTGTATTTATAATGAGGGGAAAGGGTTATTGAAAGAATTAAATAGCTTGGGAAAAAAGTCCTTAGAGGCTATAGCCCAATGCCTGTCATATAATAGCTGTGAACAATTATTAGCTATAGCTCTTGTGCTTATTATCATCCCATTCCTCACATTCTGGCCTTATCTCAAGGCATTCTCAAGCCCCTGGAACCTCTCAGACACTGACAGCCACGTCTATGCGACACAGGTCCTGTCACCGTTCTCCACGCCTGTGCCATCTGGCTCAGTGGCCACTAGCTATATGTGGCCATTTCTATTTCAATGATGTAAATGACATTTTTAATTCAGAGCTTCCCTCTCGCCAGCCACGTTTCACATGCTCAGTAGCCACATGTGTTTCATGGCTACTGTGTTGGGCAGTTCAAATATAGAGCATTTCCGTCATAGCTGAAAATTTTACAGGGCAGCACTGCCACAGAACTCAGAATCCATTTATTACCCCCCACTGGTAAGGTCAGTCTTCTCTAGCTAGCTTCAGTTCAACCCGCAGCAACCGAAACCTCGGGTACCCAGGTCGAATGCAACTCAGAACAAGAAAGGGTAGGAGGCTGAGTTGATTGAGACATGGTACAAGACATCCATGTCATTACTACTGACCCTCAAAAAAGACAAGTGTCAGGGAAACTCGTTTTAAACCAGATCTGAGGCCCTTAGAAGTTGGTGCCATATATTACTTAGTTCTTGGCTTCTCATCCGTTGATTGCCATGTTTTATTGTCAATTTTTCGGCTTTAAACAAGAAGGGTTTTTTTTATAAGATTTTTTATGTATTTATTTGACAGAGAAAGATCACGAGCAGGCAGAGAGAGAGAGAGAGGGAGAGAGGAGGAAGCAGGCTCCCCGCTGAGCAGGGAGCCCGATGTGGGACTCGATCCCAGGACCCTGAGATCATGACCTGAGCCGAAGGCAGAGCTTTAACCCACTGAGCCACCCAGGCATCCCGGTATTTTTTTAATTGGAAGAAAAAAAAGTGGGAGGAGGGAGAAGATGCCCCTGCAACTGATGTGGAAAAAAACATTAGTTACCAGCCCCCAATTTTTTTTTTTAAGATTTTTTATTTTATTTATTTGACAGAGAGATGACAAGCAGGCAGAGAGGCAGGCAGAGAGAGAGGAGGAAGCAGGCTTCCTGCTGAGCAGAGAGCCCAATGATGCACCAGCCCCAAATTTTTTACACCCTTGCAAATAAACAAGGTCTAACATTGGCAGACTATGAATGCTACTTGCTTTGTAATGGTTATCTGCTACTATTGAGGCATAGGACTGGTTAACTTATCATATAAACTTAAATCTGAAGTGGACACAGTCTTCCTTGCTAATAATTACTTCTAAATACTGTCAGATTTAGTAGAGGAAATAAGAGTAGAGAATATTAGTAGAGAAAATCATATGTTTATTTCTCTTACTGGACTATATAAATTTAAGTTCTTATGTCTTTGAAATGTATATGTGAAAATGGTGGAGTTTTAATCATTTGATAGCCACACGCATGAAATAATGCTAGGACTGAGCCTTAACAATATTGGAAAATATGTGGAAATGTGAAACATCTAACAGTGGCATACAGGTTTTTAAAACCCCCTTGTGATATGTCTACCAAAACACATGTGAGAGAGTGTTCACAACATCATCATTTGTAAAAGTCTAAAACTGGAAACAGTCCAAATGCCAATTAACAGGAAGATAGATCAATTGTGTTATATTCAAACAAGGAAAATCCCATGGCAATAAAAAATAAACCATTGGGGAAAAAAACAGCGTGGCTAGACGAGATACAGACATTGTACAGAATGAAAGCAGGAACAAGGGCACCTACTCTATCTCCTTACCTCATTTATTTGAAGTGTAAGATAATTGATGGTGATGACTTAGAATAGCAGTGGACATGACAGAAAGGGAAAGAGGAGACTTTGACAGCATATGGAAGTGTTTTATTTCTTGGTCTGTGTGGTGGTGACATGGATGTGTCCATATGTAATTTTACCAAACTGGGTGTTTACGATTTATGTACTTTTTGTACTTAATGTATGCCATGCCACAATGAAAGGGGAAAGATGTGAAGAAATTTATATTTAAAATGATATATTTGGGGGCTCCGAGTTGGCTTAGTCAGTTAAGCCTCTGCCTTCAGCTCAGGTCATGATCCCAGAGCCCTGGAATGGAGCCCCGTGTCCAGCTTCCTGCTCAGCAGGGGTCTGCTTCTCCCTGTGCCTCCACCCTTCCCCATGCTTGTTCTCCTGTGTGCATGCTCTCTCGCTCTTTCTCAAATAAATAAAATCTTTAAAAGTAAATAAAATAAAATAAAATTATGTATTTTAATTTTTCTAGAAAGTCATAACTTACGATCTGATTAAATATGACGTGGAGAAAGATGAGCCTATGCGAGATGGAAATGGATATTGCATCAGAGTTCCCAAAGGTACGGGAGAGTTCTGTTCAGTTAACCTGGGGTTTTTTTTTTTACCATTATCTAGTGACTATTAAGAACTAACATACAGGGGCACCTGGGTGGTTCAGTGGGTTAAGCCTCTTCCTGTGGCTCAGGTCATAATCTCAGGGTCCTGGGATTGAGCCCTGCATCAGGCTCTTAAAAAAAAGTTAAAAAAAAAAAAAAAAAAGAACTAACATACAATTGCTAAAATGAATACGTGGTTAAAAAAAAATTTTTTTTTAGGGTGGGGGAATAAAAGAGACTTATTTAATACCCTCAGAAATAATTAATTCCAGGAATTCCAAAAGGTATTAATTTACCACTACATGTAGCATAGTTATACTTTGAAACCTAGCTTAACAACTTCCTGTCTGTGAGGTATTTTGTGGAAAGGGATATGGAATGATGGTTGCAAAATCTAGTTCACTTTAGTGGATCTTCTTTCACTTTCAAGCTTAAAATACTGTGCATTTGTCTAATGATGTGTGTAAATCATTATTCGGTAAAATACTAACATTTTTAGAATTACAAATGTGTGGCCACATAGAATTCTGTACTTTGTGTGTACACTGTCTACACATGTGTATATGATGTGTATAGATATACATGCACATGGGCATGGAAAGAGACCCTTCCTACAGCCAGCGTGTTGCCAATGGATTGTATGGCAACAGTTGTTTTGTTTGTTTGATTGGTTTTCTTGGTTTCTTTCTTTTTTGCTCTCTTGCATTCACCACTTCTTATCATTGTGTTATTTTGCTCCAAAGCTAGGCATTTTTTCACATTTCTATCAAGGAATGAAAAAAGCAAAACCGCTAATTGAAAATTCTCAAGACCTCTATCACTCTTACTCTGGGTTTACCCGGCATTTTCCAAAACCCATTTTTTTTTTAAAGATTTTTATTTATTTATTTATTTGACAGAGAGAGAGAGAGCCAGAGAGGGAACTTAAGCAGAGGGAGTGGGAGACGGAGAAGCAGGCTTCCCACCAAACAGGGAGCCCAATGCGGAGTTCGATCCCAGGACTCTGGGATCATGACCTGAGCCAAAGGCAGTTGCTTAACCAACTGAGCCATGCAGGCGCCTCAAAACCCCCTATTAAAGCCAGGTTTCACACACTTCAGTATAAATGGCAGAGGGGAGCCTGGGTAGCTCAGTTGGTTAAGCAACTCAGGTCATGATCCTGAAGTCCCAGGATCAAGTCCTGCATCAGGCTCCCTGCTCTGCACAGAGTCTGCTTCTCCCTCTGACCCTTCCCCCCTCATGCTGTCTCTTTCCCTCCCTCTCTCTCTGTCTCTCTCAAATAAATAAATAAATAAAATCTTTAAAAATATATAAATATAAATATATATAAAATATATAAATGTATAAATATAAATATATAAATATATTTTATATAAATATATATAAATATAAATATATAAAAATATATAAATAAATATATTAAAATATATGAATATTTTATATATTTTTAAATATATAAAATATATAAATATAAATATATAAAAGGATAGGTTTTTAAAAGCATTTTCTTAGCTTGGTGTTACTTAGATTTTATTATTTTAAGTCTATGGCCATACCACCCTGAACACACCCAATTTCATCTGATCTCAGAAGCTAAGCAGGGTTGGGCCTGGTTAGTACTTGGAAGGGAGATTTTATTATTTTAAGCCATGCGTTAGCCTCTTTAAAATAAAATGTGATCAAAACCCAATTACAAGAGTTTGAAAACGCACAGGAGAACCAATGAGTTTCAATTTCATTACAAATTTTAAAATCTGGGAGTAGTCTGAAAAAAATATATGCTAATTTCAGCCCGGGGTTAATTTGATAACTGGGGCAATGTCCATTGGCAGGACTTAGGTTATGCACATGAGGGATAGGCATATCTTCTGTAAAATGGGATAAGAATTATTTGAACACAGTCACTTTTGGAAGAATTTTAAGATCCACTTGAGGAACAGATACATACGGAGTTTTAAGATCTAGAATTTAGAAAATCTGTGCATTTGGTCAAATCAAAACAGATTGAAAAAGAACTTTATAAGTTTATGTCTTGAAAATACTATAAAACTAAGACAATGATAGGGATGTTTCACTTGGGAGTTGTCTTAGGTTGTGGAAAATGAAAGGTTGAGGTAAAGGAGAAAATATCTTCCATTTGTAAGTTCAAAAACTGACTCCAAATACTGTATGCAAATTATTAAAATGATAAGCATCTGAATGTTACCACTGTACATGGAAAATGAGATCAATGTTGTGCCAGCTTTGTAAATGATTTCTAATAAAGGTAACTGAAAATGCAACCTGAACATCGCACTACATTTTTCTGAGAGTGTTTTTTTGTTTTTTTTTTTTTTATATTTTATTTATTTATTTGACAGAGGGAGAGAGAGATCACAAGCAGGCAAAGAAGCAGGCAGAGAGAGGGGGAAGCAGGCTCCCCACCAAGCAGGGAGCCCGACGCGGGGCTCGATCCCAGGACCCCGGGATCATGACCTGAGCTGAACGCAGGGGCTGAACCCACTGAGCCACCCAGGTGCCCCTCTGAGAGTGTTTTAATTAGAAGTAAAGTCTTTAATTTTTTCATTGTGGAACCAGGCTTAATGCCAAGCCCTATAACATTAAAAAGTGGCATTTGAAAATAAAATTAAATAAATAAAATTACATTTAAAATGGTACTTTCAGCAGGTTTAAGGGCCACACGTGAAGATGTCCTTTTCTGAGTATATGGCAACAGTTTCCGGAGAATGTTAATAATAAAATTTGCTTGCTGCTAGCCGATAAAATACCAGTTTACTCTCTTCTGTCCTAGGCGAGGTTGGACTTCTCATTTGCAGAATCACACAACTTACACCCTTTTCTGGCTATGCTGGAGGAAATACTCAGACAGAGAAGAAAAAACTGAGAGACGTCTTTAAGAAAGGAGACCTCTATTTCAATAGTGGAGATCTCTTAATGATTGACCATGACAATTTCATCTACTTCCACGACCGAGTTGGAGATACTTTCCGGTTGGTTTCTCTGAATTATTGAGCCAAAAAACTAACACATGTACAATTTGGCTGCCTCCTAAATTGGAACTGCATTCTGCTTTGGCTCTGATGCTCCCTTTCCTTCTATCTCTCAGTGCGACCATTCAACCTTCTGTATTCCCAGAAAATAAGCAACAAAACACAGAAAGTGTCACTCTGCAATGCACAGTTAACTTGCTTGAGCAACACCAGATGAGAAAAAGGCAGAAAACTTGGGCCCAACTTTTGAAGCCCCATAGTTCGTCCAACTCCTCTCCTTCATCCTCCATTATTACCAGACACTTGTAGGACAGCCAGGAATTTTCACACTGTTTCCAATCATGGGGCCTTTCTTCAGGTAAAACCAAAGGCAAACTCATGTGGAGCTGATGGGCTGAAGAGGAGGTGGAGTGTTCTGAGCCCCAATTGTTTCTCTCCCTCCCTCACTCGCTCCAGCCCTAACCAGGTGGTTTCCCACAGAAACCCGAGTCAGCACATGAAGTTTGGAGGTCATTACAAGACGACCATGAAACTAATTCCCAACCACAGCATGGGCCCCCAGCCTCGTGACATTGGGTTTAATCAGCTTGCTTCCTGTGTAAGGTCCTTGAGGTCAGGCCCTGTGCCTGCTGGTTCACCCCCCTAGCACCTAGCCCAGAGCTTACCACACATGAATGAATGAATGAATGAATGAATGAGGAAGGGATGGAAGGTGTCTGGCTGCAGTAGGAAAAACAAAAACAGGAATGAGGAGAACCAAGCGCCTAAGCTCACCTCTCCTCCTGACCAGCTGTGCTATCACGGCAGATAACCCTTTTCAAGCCCGATCCCTTCACCCATGAAATAAGGACCTGCCAGGTGCGGTGGTGCGCGTCTGTAGTCCCAGCGACTTGGGAGGCTGAGGCAGGAGGATCACTTGAGCCCAGGAGTTCTGGGCTGTAGGGCGCTATGCCGATTGGGTGTCTACACTAAGGTCGGCATCAATATGGTGACCTCCCAGGAGCGGGGGACCACCAGGTTGCCTAAGGAGGGGAGAACCGGCCCAGGTGGGATAGAAAGCAGGTCAAAACTCCCGTGCTGATCAGTAGTGGGATCACCCCTATGAATAGCCACTGCGCTCCAGCCTGAGCAGCAGAACGAGACCCTGTCTCTTAAAGAAGAAAAAGAAAGAGATAGGGACCTCAGTGACCCTCCCATCTCTAGTATTCCATGAGTCAGGATCCATACCATGATTTTATGCCACCTGCATGTTACTAAAAAGATACTTCTGGGAGATCTAAAGAATTTTTCAATGTAAGACAAATTTTAATTCTTTATTAAGAGGACAAGTAGCCCCAGGTTGGGCACTCACATTATAACCTCCCTGCAAATAAAGTATATCTCCCATTCAAAGCTTTCCCTTTGCCATGAGACCCTGAAAGACAAGGACAAAATTCCATTAAATTGAATTAAAGAGCAACCAAAGTCAGTAAGAAAAGGGAGAGACCTAAACACAACAAAAAGTCATTGAGACTTATTTTTATTTCCTGAGCCTTTCTCAGGCCAAACCTGTATTTCAACACTAGAACAGCACCATTCTTTGTGTCAGGTTTCATGCGGTGAGGTTGGAATTTCACATTTTATTATTTAGTTCTATGCCTTTGTCTTTTGTTTCTCAAGCAAGGTGCCTTCCCATGACTGAGTCAGGGGCATCTGGGGGAAGAGAGTGGAAAAAGGTGCTGACGCCCTCCAGAGGTCTGGGGCGGACACCGCCTGCCCTGTCCTGGCAACCTGGCCAGGAACCATCAGTAACCTCTGCTAACCTTGCCTTTTCTTCCAGCTGGAAAGGGGAAAACGTGGCCACCACTGAAGTTGCTGATATAGTAGGACTGGTCGATTTCGTCCAAGAAGTAAATGTTTACGGAGTGCCCATGCCAGGTATGCACAATATGTTGGTAAATCTAAACCTTATGCCTAAACCCATACAGTTACTGAACATTGTTTTAACCCCAGAGCAACGTTTGTCATCACTTTTGCCTGTCAGCTGGAGAGTCGAACAACTCTTTCAGCCACCTGGCAGTAAGGGGCTGATGTCTGGTTTATGGTCCCTTGTAGATCAGCCAAGTCAGTACATCTGAACCTGGCCTCCTTCTGTGGTTCAGCTCCCCGGCTGTCCTTGGGCTCTCAGGCAAGCCAGATCTCTCCAAGATGCATGGTCCCACACTGCATTTGGCACCCCTTAGGCTTGATGGCGGGGAAATGGTACCTTGGCCTCTGAACCGGGAATCACAAATAAAAACAAGTAGAATTGCTAGGAGAAAAAAACTGAAAAGGAGCGGACTTTGTCCAGACTTCTTTTAAAACAGGTCCTTGACTTCAGCCCACCCCATGAGTTTTCAGAATCATCATCACACAGAGTGGGGTCACCAAGCCTTCATGTGCGGATCTGTTTCTGCCAGCAGAGTGGGGAGTACTGAGTTCTGACTTTGGGAACTTGGCTGCAGTACCTGCTGGCTGGTTTGACTTTGACCAAGTCACTAAAATTTGGGCTAATACCAGCCCTGCAGTTGAGATTGTCAAGAGAACACATTCATTTCAACTACATAAATACTAAATACCTGTTTACCAGATAGATCCAGGAGTGTCATCATGGGAAAAAATCATTTTCATTATAGATGACAGAGAATTAAAACCTGCAAATCACTGTCCAAATATAAGGTGCTAGGGATGTTATTAATATTCCCCCAGAACTCAATATTTGGGATTCTCACCTATTTTCCCAATGGAAATCCAAAAGTTCCTGAGCTGTGATGGTTTCCCATGTCTTTGGGCTGTCTTTAATTTTTTTTAAGAATATTTGAAACTTTCTCTTGCCTGTTCCTCTCCAACCCTATGGCAGTGCTACGAAGGGATGTGCAGCTGCATCCCGGGTCACAGAGCATGAGGGGTACAGCACACTCCTCCGATGTTGGAACATAGGCTGAATTCACACGAGGACGCATGTCATTGTTGTCCACTATCACAGCATGCTGGGCCCTCACAGACCCCACCTGAAATGTTGCATGCACTTCCGAATGCTGGATTTAGCCAACCACACAAAAGAATGTGTATGAGAAGGTGAGAGAATCCGGGAAATGGAATGGAAGGATCGAATCCAATGCTTTTCGGAGTGGGGTCACTCGGGAGCTTGCTGACAGTGCGATTTCTCAGGCCGACCCCAGACCTACTTACTGAATCAGAATCTCTGGGGTGGGGCCTGGGCAGCTGTGTTTTAACAAACCCTCCATTTGTCTTAAAAACTGATTTGGAGGTAAGGAAAACGTTCTAGAACTAGATATGGGTGATGGTTGCACAACGTTGTGAATGTACAAAATACCACTGAATTGTACACTTTAAAATAGCTAAGATGAATTTTATGTTATGTGCGTGTGACCATAAATTTTTGTAAAAAATTCTAAATTCTGAGGAGCACTGAAGCCTTGTCTGGCCGATCATCAGGATCATCTGAGAAACTTGTTTCGAGTTTTTATCTAAGTTCCAGTTAGTGAACGTACAGTGTAGTATTCGTCTCAGCTGTACTGTATTGTGATTCAACCTGGGAAACTTTTTAAAGCCCAGGTCTAATAGATCAGAACCTCTAGGGTTTGGGACGAGGACTCTTCATGCCTTCTTTTAATCCCCAAGTGACTCTAACAACTAGTAAGATCTGGGAATCACTCATCTAGAACAAAAAGAAGAGGAGGTTAATGGTTTTCAAATGATTTTAAGGCAATCAGGTAAAACAAGGAGCAGGTATGCACCACCAGGGAACAAACTTTCACTGGAGATGTCTCCTACAACCAGAGGCCAACAACAGAAAAGCCTGTCTCCTAAGGCAGGGAATATCCCAGCGACTGGGACATGTGAAGAAGCTGGATGTCCATGTGAGGTCCTGGGAGGATTCTGCAGCATTGAAAGCTTCGAGATGAGCTGAAACGTGTCTCTTAGCTTTCAGAGTCTGTGATTCTCGATATCTTGCCTGTGGCTGGCTGGTCTACCAGGCACACAGCCAACCCCATTCCAGCCTAGAAACATAGCAAGACTATCTAGAATAAGCCAGTCTACCAGAGGGATTCTCAGCAGCAGAGAGCTCAGTGGGACCTTCACACATCTCAGCTTTCAACCAGGAAGGTACTCCAAAGTTTGGGTCTGGTTGACATTTATTAGGTGTCACACCAGAACTTCCCAGCTACTCTCCAGAACTTTTTGTGCTCTATAGACCTTTCAGCAAAGATGAAAATGTTGTGTGTCTGCACTGTCTAATATGGTGGACAATAATCATGGCTGCTAAGCACTTCAAATGTGGCTAGTACCACTGAGGAATTGAATTTTTTATTGGATTTTATTATAATTAATTTTAAGAGCCAAATGTAACCAGTGGCTGCCACACTGCACAATGCAACTCTATAAAGACTCTGGCAAGAACAGCTGTAAACTGGAACCTTCTTCCTTCTGGAGATGAACCAGCCCCAAACCAAGCCCTGGGAGCCCGGGCAGAGACTAGAGATCCAATAGAACTATTCATGTCTCAGCTGGACATTGCCTCTGTCAGAGCAAGAGGCAAGGAGCCAGTCAGCACTGAAGATTTCTGTTGCATCAGCCTCTGCCTTGATTCTGAAAGAAGTTTACCAGAGACATTCAAGAGTCCTGAGATGGGTGCTCTTAAGAGAGCTCCCAGGGTGGGGACCCCTTGAGAAAGAGGGTCCAGTGCCCTTCCTCCTTCCTTCAGCTAAGAGGCAAATTGTATAGGGGTGCACCTTCTTTCTTTTAATGTTTCCTCTTGCTTCCTACCTTCTTTAGAGCCACAGGTGAACACATAATCACCATGGGAGAGGTTTCGAAAGCTGGGGCTCAGGTGACGAAGGACGGGCTCCTTCCCCTCTCTGATGACAGCTAAGTAGTTTAGGGAAGTGGACCTAGACTCCCGCTGGGTCTGCTGGGTCAGGTAGAAGATGTATTAAGACCTAATTACCACTATCCTCACTAGAAAACAGTTGAGTAATCGTTCTAAACTCCTCTCCACTTACGTTGCTGCCTGACAGGGAGGAAAGAGCTGCTGGATCTCCGTGGAGACACGGCCTCTAAGGGTGTAAAGCTTATCAACCCGAGGGCCCACAGCAGCTCACCCTTGTGCCTCCCATGACCCTTCCGACCCACAGCTTCTCTGAAATGCAGAGAGGCAGAGCTATTAAGAATCTTGATTAAATAAATAAGTCTCAAAGGTGGTTTTTGTGCCCTGAAACACAACAGACCTGACGCTGCATCCTGAGCCCAGTGGTTCACGACAGGGGACAAAGGACTTTCCACCAGAGTCCAAAAACCAAAATTCCCTGAGCCACCAGTGGGACTCGTCTCCCTTTCATGGAGGCCACTAAGAAAGAGGACCACTTGTCTCAACCCAGTGTCTCACTCTGCCTATTATTTGCTGTGTGAACGTGAACAAATTTCTTAATATCTTTAAGCCTCATGTCTCATCTGTAGGGTTTCTCATCTGTAGAATGCAGATAGCATTTCTACCTCTTCATAAGGCTGTTGTGAGGGTTAAATGGGGTAGTCCATAAAATACACTTAGTATAGGGTCTGGCGTATGATAAAAATTTAATTGGGACACCGGGGCAGCGCAGTCTGTTGAGTGTCCTACTCTTGGTCTCAGCTCCGGTCACAATCTCGCCGTCTTGAGATCGAGCCCTGCATGGGGCTTCAAGCTCAGTGAAGAGTCTGCTAAAGTTTCTCTCTCCCTCTCCCTTTGCCCCTCCTCTCTCTCTCTAAAGTGAATAAATAAACCTTTAAAAAGATTTTAATTGGCATATAGCTCTTGTTGTTGTATTCGCTTTAGAATGACTTCAACATATATCTGAAATAAAATTTCCAACTATCCAAAAGAAACCCAGGCTCTTAGTCCTCACTTCTTTGAACTAGGAAAGCGTCTTAAGTAGCACAACACATCTAATGTTTTCTCATTTGATTTCTAGGTCATGAGGGTCGGATTGGCATGGCCGCAATCAAAATGAAGGAAAACTGTGAATTTGATGGAAAGAAAATCTTTAACCATGTTGCCGATTACCTGCCCACATATGCAAGGCCCCGGTTTCTAAGAATACAGGTGAGACCTCTCGCTGTGGAGTTCAGTTATCCTCTCTCTCAGAGACAGCTGTCTCTTAGAGAACAACTCCCTTCCACCATGGCAACCCTATTAACCAAATCTTCACCACCCCTAACCTGGAAGCTCAACTAGGAAGCAGAAATATCAGAAAATAGAACTAGCAGAAGCTGAATTCTGATCCCTTTCTCCCTAAAAAGACAGACCAGTTCACTCAGCAGCAGCATTAGCAGATAACTCATAAAGTCTGTGTTTGATGAGGCATGACAGGCACTTCAAACAGAAATGCTCCGACACTCCTATTTGTTGTTTCCAGTTCTAAAGAATGGAAAAATCCACTGTAGTTCTACATCTTTCTAAGGTGTGAAATTTAATTGGGCATCATTAGCCGGTTGGAACTATCAAAGGCTTAACTATCACCACAAGAGGGATGTTGGTGTTTTGTTTTTTTTTTTCTTTCTCAAACCTTAACCCATTGGTTAGCTTAACACTCTCACTTTTGGACTATGAGCTCTATGATTCTGTAGCTGGAGACCTGAGAAAAGAAATATTAGATTACCTGCTATTGCAGAAGTTATAGGGTTATTTCTGTTGATGTTCATAAAGCACTGACATTTGCTTTATGCCGAGAATGGCTGAGAGACGTGAACACTGAAATACCCTCAGATCCGCCATCACCTATCAACTGAAGAAAGATAAAGCCGATGTCTGTGTTAAGATGATTCCCTAGTCCCACCCCTCCATAAATTAGGATATTCTAGTAACACCTGGAGCTCAATAAGCAGTCCTACTCCGCCTTTCACCATCCACAGCCCCTCATGCCCCATGGGTGATTTTAAAGCCTCAGGGGAATGAAAAACTACCTCCACAAAGGCCTCCCCCCCACCTTGTGGAGCTTCTGTAAACCCGAGGTATTGATAGGTGGAGCTGCCCTTCACAGCTTCCACCCCCCTGTCCCACCTCTGCCCCTTGGCCTGAACCCTCATCTGTTTACAAAACACTCCACCAATGTGGACTGTTTGCTGTTTTTCAGGACACCATTGAAATCACTGGAACTTTTAAACACCGCAAAGTGACCCTCGTGGAGGAGGGCTTTAACCCGACAGTCATCAAAGATGCCTTGTATTTCTTGGATGACAAAGCAGAAACGTATGTGCCGATGACTGAGGACATTTACAATGCCATCAATAATAAAGTTCTGAAACTCTGAATATTCCTAAGAGGCTAACTCACATTTCCAGAAAGAAACTGAATGAACCCAGTATAACCATTTGGTGTAATCCAACCTTAATTTGATTGGAGATTGCGAGATGCAATTTTTTTTATGCATTCCAAAAAGGGAGGCTTTTTAAAAATTACACCTAAACCTTGACATGTAAAATTATTTAGAGATAAGTATTTTTTTTCAATTTGCACCTACCATTCGTATTTGCAGAGCAAGCTTGTTAGAGGGTGCATTATTTTCTAAAATATGTAATAAAATAGATGAATGCCAACCGATGGGATGACATTGTCTCTTTCTTGACTTTGAAGTGCAAAAACCCTGAGCCTAACAGCCTCATCGGCAACTTTTCATACATGTCCTAACTCATCATAATAATAATGGCATTGTAGGTTAAAAAAAAAGTAAAGACAAAAATAAATTTTAAATGGCAAGAAGCTGAAAGGTGAGGGGCTGGGTCACTGAGAAGTCCAGTGGAAATCCAGCTCCAGTGTGAGGCCAACTCTCCCCTCCTCAGAGCATCTGGGCCACTGTCTACAAACTGCATTCCTCAGCAGGTGAGAAGACCACCTTGACTCCTTAAAGGAGCCTAAGCCAACAGTATCAGAATTCTATACATGGAAGGTGTTAGTAGACATTTCTTAACTACATCAAGGATTGTACACTCACGTGTCTTCAGGACTCACATTAGTAATGGGGATGAGATAAACAGGTCGTGAATGTGGCAAACTTGAGGGCAGCCACTACTGGGCTTCAGCTGGCTGATGACTGTGCTTTGGGGATACAGCTCAGGCACTTCTAAGATCTGATTATTCAGAAAACAGAAACCCAGCTATTTGTGAATCCTCCAGTGTTTTAAATGTGAAGGCTCAGATTTTATAAGCCTCCCATGGACCTGAACAAAATGTTATCTGTGGGCCATATAAGTCCCAGATCTCCAGTCAGTATCTGCCCCCACTCCAAGTCCCACATGCTCCTCAAACCTGAGACGATTTCGCTCCACAGCCAGTCTCCTGCCAAGCAGCCTGTTTAAGGACCTAGGTCCCCTGGGCATGATGCAGGAGGGTTGGGAAACTTAGAGGAGGCCTTGCAGACAGGCTCTTTCCCCTTACACTTAGCCAGCTCCCTTCTTGAGGAGAAGTCTTTAACCTCAGCCTGTGTCAGTTGTACAGTCTTAGGAGCAGGTCCCTGGTAGTGGCAATCAAGACAACATATTCTTTACTGGCGCTTACCCTAGGAAACAGGAACTTCATGGTAACTAAGTCCATGTCCAAAAAGTACAATCCAGATTCACCCCAGTCTCCCTAAAAGAAGTGGAATTTCCTTCTCTTGAGGACATCTTCAGATGACCAGGGGCTGACAAGGAGCCCCAATGCTCCCCCAATTTAATCCTCATAAGGCCCCAGGAAAACATGTTCAGGAATCCTTCGTGATAGATGACAAGAAGGGTCACCGCCCCCACCCCCAACACAGTTCTAGAAATATTGATTAAACTCTCTCCATTTTTTTAAGTGACTAAGAAGACTCATGACCAGAATCCTTGCCCCTACTTACTATGCCTAATGATGAGTAGTTCCTGAGCACTTAATATGGCCTAAAGGACCTAAGAATGGCCCCAGGAAAACCCCAGATACCCCTGTGTATTTGTGAATTTTGCCAATAATTTAGAACATTGTTGCTTGTGGGTCAGCACTTAAGAATTTTTGCAAAATTCTAAATCCTCTCTGCCTTTGCTGTACTGATCTCCTAGGGACAACCTGAACACAAATGATGGGAGAGAACATGACTTTTGTTCTTGGATATATCACATTGTACAATTATGTGACTTCTGATCTTGTTAAAGTAATTCTGGTTGTTAAGCAGAGGTTATATTAAAGCATGTGTTCTCAGATGAGAGCTCAGTACTTACACTGTTATCCAGAACATTCATTTGTCTGTAACCAGAGCCTACTAGGGCCCGATCACCTTTATTTATATATATATATATATATATATATATATATATATATATATATATATTTATTTATTTTAAAGAGGGAGCCTTGAAATGTACTGAAGGACTGAGGGGGCACCTGCTGGACCGTGAGCTTCTGATCAGTTATGGCACGATGGAAATAGCATGGGCTTTATTGAAGACAAGGAGACCTGGCTTTGCCCATTTACAAGCTTTTGTGACCTGGGGCCTCAGTCTCCTCATTTATAAACTGTGAGTCACAGTGCCTGACTCAGACTGCCTACCTTTTTCATACCAAGTGCTCCTCCAAAGTCATTCTTTCAGAGTTAAATCCACATCTTCAACATCCTGAAAAGTAGACTCCGTAAGCACATACATTAAGGCTCCAGGATGAGCTCTGATGAATTAGCCAATTTCTCAGTAGTCAATTAAGTCACACAGGATATTTTTTCAGGGACAAGTACAATTTATTTCTACATTGTATCTCATATCACAAGCTGAACCACAGAAGGTGCCTGTCAGTACCCTTCCTGGGGTCCTTTCATTCTGACCAGATGGCTGGGACCTTCTGTACCATGCTGGCTTAAGATACCATTTGTATCTTATCATGGGTCACGAACCTCTGTGAGAATCTGATAAAACGATGGGTTCTCTCTTAAGAAAAATGCACATACACATAAGCGCACAAATTCAGCATATAATTTTGAAGGACTCAGCAATTGCCTGAAACACATTCTTGGATTCTGACTGAAACCCCTGGTCTAAACCATTGCCTGCAGAGGGCAACAGGGTAACTGGAGCCCACACTGAGAGCTACATTCAGGAAAGCTTGGGACACTGTAAAACTTGATGAGTTTTTTGAAGGCACTTTTCTTCAGCATCATCATCTCTTCTGGGAACCTAGAGAAGATTCTGGCCCTAGAGGAGCCACCATTCTTCATAGAGCCCTCCGTGGGCAGCGGCTTCTGAACACTCACAGGCATGCTGTTGCAACTGAAGGAACGCACTGCCTTCTTCTTATTTTGTACGGACAAGTAATTGAACAGGAAGGAGGACAGCTTGTGCTTGGTGACATCTGGAGCCTCTTCGGAAAAGCAGTCATCATCAAGTGGGTCCAGGAGGGTTTCAAGATGGCAGCTGTCTTCCCTTTTCATAGGACTGGCTCCTACACGCTGAGGCTGCTTGATGATCTTCCTGGCCTGCGCTAGGTCAGAGCCCGCCCCATTGGAAGACTGAAGGGACGTTCCATTGGCCAAGGCTCTGGGGCCTGTGGTTTGGGGGATGAGGTTCCCAACCTGAGGGCTAGGTTGGGAAGTACAGTGCTGACTCAGGACAAGAGTAGCAGCGTCTTGAATGAGATTCCAGTCTCTCAGGATGTCCTCTCTGGTGGTGAACTGGGATGTCACAGTGAAACGAATGATCAGTTTGTCCTGGACAGTGGCCGGGATGAGGAAGAGACGGCCAGCTTTAGCTATTTCCTTTAATACACTTTCTGTGAGACAATTAGGACCCTGTTTAAAGAATAAAGAGAAATGACATCTATGTCATGTCCCCCTAAGCACCCCCAGAAGCCCAGTATTTATAGATCCAAGAGGCTGAACAACCATCAACTAACATAATTATAAGCCATGGGATACGGCATTACTGGCATTACCTTTAGACGAAAAACCACCAGGCCAAGGTGCCTCTTGGCAGGAATTTCAAAGGAAGGGTCATTCCTGACCAGAGACTCAAAATATTTTGCCATTTCAGTGCCCTAAAATTGTAAATATAGAGAGAACTGAGATTAATAATCAGGAAAGGGACAATTCCACATAAAGTTTCACACTGCTAAATGGGTTTAAACGGGACACCTTTGAGCCACAGAGTTCTGAATGGCTTCTGCCTGATTTTCTCCATTTGATGTAGCTCATATTCCAAGCTGGAAAACCTCCTGTGAACAATGTCCTATGGCTTGTCATCCTCAGATCCACCTCAGGAACTCATTTCTGAGGGCCCTCTTTCAGCTCAGCTCCAGAGCCAGAAGGCATGTGTTTTGCCATCAGTGAAATCTGGCCTCAGATCCTGGGCTTCACAGGTTTTTGACTGGTCAAGGTAGCAAGCGAGGGCCAAAGTCCAGCCCATTGTCTGCATTCCCAGCCAGGTCCTTTGTATAGGCTGGATCTGCCCAGAGGAAGAGATTCTTGTTTTCACAGTATGTAGAGGCACCATGTGGGTTCTCAACAGCCCTGTCCTTATCCTAAGCCTACGTCTCTCCCTTGCCTCTCAAACCTTTTCATACCTTCCCCATACCTCACACACTGTTTCATGACCCCCTCTTTTTTTTTTCCCCATTCCACGAGGAATATATTTTTTATACATCCTCCCCACATACACCATAGAAAACTCTCAGGGCACGTTGGTGGCTCAGTCCATTGAGCACCTGCCTTCAGCTCAGGTCATGATCTCAGGGTCCTGGGATCGAGTCCCACATCAGTTTCTCTGCTTGGCAGGGAAGACTGCTTCTCCCTCTCCCTCAGTGGTCTCTCTCTCTCTCTCTTAAATTAATAAAGAAAATATTTTAGGGGCACCTGGGTGGCTCAGTGGGTTAAAGTCTCTGCCTTCAGCTCAGGTCATGATCCCAGAGTCTTGGGATCAAGTCCCACATCGGGCTCTCTGCTCAGCAGGAAGCTGGCTTCCTCCTCTCTCTCTCTGCCTGCCTCTCTGCCTACTTCTGCTCTCTGTCAAAAAAATAAACAAAATCTTAAAAAAAGAAAAAAAAAACTTTTAAAAAAAGAAAAAGAAAGAAAGAGGGAGTGAAGAAAGAAAGAAGGAAGGAAGGAAGCTCTCTGCACCAGTTTAACAAGCACAGAATTTCTCTTTGGGATGAGGGGGAAGTTCTGGAAATAGTAATGATGGTTGCACATGTTGGGAGCATACCTAATGTCACTGAATTGTACACTTAAAAATGGTTAAAATGGGAGTTCCTGAGCGGCTCAGTGGGTTAAAGCCTCTGCCTTCAGCTCAGGTCATGATCCCAGGGCCCTGGGATCAAGCCCCACATCGGGCTCTCTACTCAGCATGGAACCTGCTTCCTCCTCTCTCTGCCTGCCTCTCTGCCTACTTGTGATCTCTGTCTGTCAAATAAATAAATAAAATCCTTTTAAAAACGGTTAATATTGTCATTTTTACCTTAGGGATATTTTCCCACAATAAAAAAAATTTTTTAACGTTGTACCATATTAATCCTTCATTGAAGTTTATGTCATTTTTTTATTTCCTTTTTTTTTAAACCTAAGATTATTAACTAAACAAGGACAGGACTTACCTTTTCTTTCATTTCTAAAAAGTTTCTTCAAGCATCCAGAAGGATCTCAATAAAATATTTGCTAATTGCTCTCACCTGGTTCTCATCGAATCACCTGGTTCTCAGACTTGATACTCAATTTCAAGAGAACTCAAAAGATTTTAGCTAATCACACCACTTTTGCCCCAGTTTCTCAATTTCAGACATTACACAGTCAGTTATACAACGCATACACTTGGCATACAGACAGTCCATCACTGACTGCACTAGGTCAAGTTTAGTTTTTTCTTTTTTTTTTTTAAGATGTTATTTATTTATTTGACAGACAGAAATCACAAGCAGGCAGAGAGGCAGGCAGAGAGAAGGGGGAGGAAGCAGGCTCCCCGCTGAGCAGAGAGCTCTATCCCAGGACCCTGAGACCATGACCTGAACCGAAGGTAGAGGCCTAACCCACTGAGCCACCCAGGTGCCCCCAAGTTTAGTTTTTTTTTTTTTTTTTTTTTAAAGATTTTATTTATTTATTTGACAGAGAGAAATCACAAGTAGGTAGAGAGGCAGGCAGAGAGAGAGAGGAGGAAGCAGGCTCTCTGGGAGCCCGATGCGGGACTCGATCCCAGGACCCCGAGATCATGACCCGAGCCGAAGGCAGCAGCTTAACCACTGAGCCACCCAGGCGCCCCCAAGTTTAGTTTTAATAGAAAAGTTGATAAAGCTGATATCAAGGGGCACCTGGGTGGCTCAGTCGGTTAAGCGTCTGCCTTCAGCTCAGGTCACAATCCCAAGGTTCTGGGATCAAGCCCCATGTTGGGCTCCCTGCTCTGCGAGGAGCCTGCTTCTCCCTCTCCTGCTCCCCCTTCTTTGCTTTCTCTCTCTCTCTCTGTCAAATAAATAACATTTTAAAAATAAATAAATAAATAAGGGGCGCCTAGGTGGCTCAGTGGGTTAAAGCCTCTGCCTTCAGCTCAGGTCATGATCTCAGGATCCTGGGATCGAGCCCCGCATCGGGCTCTCTGCTCAGCAGTGAGCCTGCTTCCCCCCACACCCCTGCCTGCCTGCCTTTCTGCCTACTTGTGATCTCTGCCTGTCAAATAAATAAATATCTTTTAAAATTAATTAATTAATTAATTAATTAAATAAAGCTGATACCAAGCAGGATGTGGTCAGGTGGGCCCAGCTGTTACACCGGAAGAAAAAGCAGGAAGGATGTTGGAGGACCTCTCTTTCCTTGAGTACACTGGGGTCTTTTTTTTCTTTCTTTTTAGGTTTTGATCTATTCTCTTTAAGCATCTAATCTCAAAGACTTATCATACCCTACATGGTCGCATACTTTCTTACTTTCTTTTCTTCCCCATGTTCATGCCACACTCTTGTTCTTCTGTCTTAACTTCTCCATTTTCTAAAAGGGGCTCAGGGAAAGGGACTTCCCCGAGGTACAAGGGGCAGAAGCCAGGTCTCCTGGTCACCAAGTATGGGCACTTTCCACCATGTTCTGCTTGCTCTCCCACCTCCCAGCCTACAACGTAAGCTGGTTGTGACAAGGTAGACACAGGGGCCAGGGGAGAGGGGAAAAACTCAGCACCGCTGCCAGCAGAAACCACCTTCACAGATGAAGAGGGCATGGCTACTACCCGTGCCCTGAACCAATCTAGGTCAAGGGCAGGCAGACTAGAGCTACAAGGCCAAATACCGCGCTTTCCTGGAACATAGCCATGCCTATTTATTTTTGTATTGTCTACCGTGGCTTTTGTGCTACAGTGTCAGAATTGAATAGTTACAACAGAAACAGTATGGCCTGCAAAGCCAAAAACAGTTACTGTCTGTCTTTTACAGAAAAAGTTGGCCAATCCCAACTGTAGGTGGTAGAAAATGATGAATGATGATGATGATGATGTTAATGAGAACAGTCATCTATTACCATTAGAAGAAGGGGGAAAATGGAGGAGTGGGGAGGGGAAGAAAGGGGGAGAAGCAGAGGAAGGAGGAGGAGGAGGAAAGGAAAGAAAGAATCTTCATTGAGTACTTAAATGTGTATTAGGTCCCATACTAAGTAAGGTTTTTATATGTATCATCATTTAATCATCACCATTAAACTTTGATAGGTATTATCATTTTCCCATCTTATAAATCAGGAAGCCAAACACAGAAAGTTTAAGTAATTTGCCCAAGGTCACCAAATAGTAAAGGGTAGAACAGAAAAATCAACCCCAGTTTCCATTCTCTAAAGCAATACTGTATTACAGCTCTCTGTGAGATACACATCTCAGTTTTATATAACCTCCAAGAGCTCACGTAGTAGAAGATAACCCAAAATTGTGCAGAGAAAAGGACTTCCACTCTTGAGCGGTGTAATTACCATCTCTGAACCCCACTTATAATATGGGGCTGGTCAGGGTGCCCATTCCAAGCATTGTTGTAAGAATCTGATGAAACAGTAGGAGGTGTTTTAAAAATTTAAGACACTATGCAAGTAATAATTATCTCAGTCAAGTTGAAAAAATAAAATTAATTCACAACAACTCTGTTTTGGTCTACCCCTTACTGCTGTGGGACATTGGTAACCTGTGAGCTCCGTTTTAAAAGAGTGCCAAGGAAGCACAAGCCTTTAACAACATTTGGAGAACAGAAAGCAATCCAGAAGGGCAAAGCACAGGGGAAAGTACAGAGGCTGACTGAGCACACAGCTGTAACGGGTCAGTGAGAAGCCTGAGCTGAAATAGAGGCTCCTACCCAGGTCCCTGACAGCCAAGCCCAGAAGTGTGGGTCTAACGTCGGGAGTCGGGGAACGGATGGGAATTCAGAGCTTTGACTTGCAAGAGGAGCATTAGGGGAGCTGGGCAGACCTACACGCTGGATATCCAGTCCTAAGTTGTAAGCGAAAGAGCTTTCCTGGTAACTTGTAACCTCCACTGTCTCATTTCCCAGCCACTACCTCCAGTCTCGAGTCTGAGGATCTAGAGAGAGGACGCAGTGCCTGATGTCCTGCACTACATGCCCCGTGACAGCCACTCAAGGATAAACACCCAGTGGCCAAACACCTGGATGTTTATTACGAATGTCAAATCACCAACCATAAACCAGCCATGCTTACTGCTTTGACCATTTCATTTGGGTTTGTGCTTATCTCATGAGGAAGAAATTCCCTAAAGGGAAGGTGGAAGGGAAAAGACAAACAGAGTAATAACGACAATGTCTTTGAACTTTCCCATGGCTTTTATCAGTGGCTTTGCCTTACTCATAGGCACTCAGAGAAACGAGTGAAAAATGCTACTAGGGGCCCCTGAATGGCTCAGTTGGTAAAGCAGCTGCCTTTGGCTCAGGTCATGATCCTGGAGTCCCAGGAATGAGTCCTGCATTGGGCTCCCTGCTCAGCCAGAGAGTCTGCTTCTCCCTCTGACCCTCCCCACCTCATGCTCTCTCTCTCTCCCTTTCTCTCTCATTCTCCCTTTCTCTTAAATAAATAAAATCTTTTTTTAAAAAAATGCTACTAGGGGCGCCTGGGTGGCTCAGTGGGTTAAAGTCTCTGCCCTCGGCTCAGGTCATGATCCCAGGGTCCTGGGATCGAGCCCTGCATCGGGCTCTTCGCACAGCGGGGAGCTTGCTTATACCCCTCTCTCTCTCTGCCTGCTAATGATCTCTGTCTGTCAAATAAATAAATAAAAATATTTTTTTAAAAAAATGCTACTAGCCAAAATTCTTAGTCAAGTCCCACTTCTATCATGAAGAATACAACAGAGAGACGGTGCCTGTCTCACTCACTTCTGGGTTTTATTTCTAGCACAATGATTCTGTTGTTGTTGTTGTTGATGATTTGGGTTAAAATAAATGATACCAAATAGACCTTCTGTAAATAGGCACCGATATGATACAGAGAGGTTTGTTCCAGACTTGGTAGGTCTACATGTCCAAGCCAGAAGAGCCGTGTCTCAGACATAACCATAAGGGACACAAATTTTCAGGCTTTTGTGATAATCAGAGTAATTTATAGAAAGATATGTTCCTACCCCAGACACACAAGCTGCCCTTTGTTTTATTTTCTTTCTCTCTCTGCAAAACAGGCTCTCAGGCCATCATTCCCCCGGTGCGTGGTGACTAACAGAAGGAGTAATGAGACCCTCCGCAGGGGAGCAGACAGCAGATAGCCCCCCCACCCCCGGTGTCATGTTCTTACTCAGGGTCCCTCTAGCTAACAAAGAAATGGCTACCCTGAATAATCAAGTCCCAGGAGCCCAAGAACAGGCCCAGACACCTGAGCCATACACCGCAGGTCCCCTGGGCAGAAGCCAGCTTTCCTTCCCACAAGGACACACAGCAAGACTACATACATGTCTGACGTGCGCTTGAAGATTCTTCACACCAAAGGACCGAATCACGAACCAGAGTTTGATAGAGCGAAACCGGCGGCTCAGGGGGATCTGCCAGTGCTGGAACAAAGGCACAAGGGCTGATGAATACAGGCAAGAGCCCTGCTCCCTTACACACTCCTTACCCTGCCTGTCCTGCCCTCCAGGGATAGACGGTGTCACCATGACTCTGGAAGTTGTTGCTAAGAAGAAGCCAAGACTAGTTACCCAAAGGATGTCCTGTCATGGGACCAAATCCTGGGGAAGGTGGCCAATATCTACCCTTGTCCAAGAGCATGGCAAGTGGAAACCAAGTCCATGACCCTGAACCAAGGAGAAGCCATTTTGCTTCAAAATGCTGCTTTCAACCTTTCATCTCAGGCCAAAATTCAAGATGGGGCAATGTATTTTTCTTCTTGAAAAGAACCTAAGTTTCTCAAATTGCAGGGAATGAAGTTCTATTTCTATCACCCCCACCCCCCAAAATGTAAAGAACAGTGCTTAAGGGCTGGGACACTATAGCCCCACAGACCTGGGTTTCTTCTCGGGCTCTTCCTGGGTGATGCCCACCCCACCCCCCAGTGGGGTGGTGATGCCACCCCACTGGCTCTTCGTGAGACCGAGAATGAGCAGCACCTCCGATGGAAGTGGCTTGAAGGGAATCAATTGAGAAGAGCTTCGCCAGAAGTCATCAGCAAGCGGTAGCTATTTAGGTGATAAAAATGCAAGCTACAGATAGATCACAGCAGTCTTTCTACCTAGAGCCCCGATGATCATTATTTAATCTCACTGTCTGGTCACAACTTCTTCCTGGGACACTCCTGTGACATTCCTGTGCCCTCAGGAGCCATGACTCCAGCTTTCAGGTTTCAAATGAGCCTCCACATCCGGGCTCCTGTGAAACTAAAATTGACCCTTTGTTCCTGGTAACCAAATCAACAGAGTTTAAAGTTCAAGGCATGGACACCCTAGATTGAAACATTTTCAAAACAATTTTAAACTTGTTTCACACATCTCAAACAAACCAAAGGGTTTGGAAAACACTGATGGTTGCCCTGATGAGTAATGTGTTTTCTAGTGACCTCTTCTTCAAATGCCAGAAAGCTTTACCAAAATTTCTGTTGACTGAAAATAAATATTTGTCCCACTGATATTTATGTACTCATCCACAGGATTACCAAAACCTTGAAAATGTGCTCACCTTCACCCTTCACACTCACTTCCTGACCTGGGCAGGGGCACTCTCCCTTTGGGGACACTGCTCCATTGTGGATGGACAATGTTTCTCCTATGTCAAGTACTAAGCCTCTGTTTTCCAGCTTGGGGACTTGTGCTTACCGGCAGAGGGCATCAAAACCTGAGCACAGGACAAAATCCCTGGGACAGGGAAAGCAGTCAAAAACTCCATCCCTTATTAGAGGAACACTCTAGAATAACAAAACATGGCTTCCCAAATGGTTATGGCTAATCCGCTACTTTATCTCACCAGCAAATTAAAATGAGAGGCAAAGACTATTTTATTTTTTATTTCTTCACACTCTATTCATATCCCCGGTTGTTCCTCTTGTCACTATTCCAAAATCAATCCGTGCTGACCCAGCTAGATGATAGTCTCAGTTAGAGCAGGAAATTTGGACATAGAAAAGGTGATGTGGCGCTTCTTTAACTCAAGACATCCCCAAGCCTCCTCTGTGTCCTTCTGAGGTTTTGCAGCCACAGGCAAGACAATGCCCCCATCCACTAGTGGGAGCTTGATGTTAGAAAATGTAGCCCTGATTTTAGGTGGTGTCGGGCTCAGGGATGAGGTTCCTAAGCCTTCTCTCCCAGGATGCTGCTTATTTCTGGCTCGTCTCAAACATGGCTGCTCTTCTGTTTAAAGTTACAGCCACCTGGGGAGAAAGAGCCTGGGTCAGAGCAGCAGTGAAGACTTTCAGGATCACAACAGATGAAGGCTTCCATTTTCTAGAAGTTTCTTTGAGACTTGGAAATGGAATCCAGAGATTTAAAGGTGGGGGAAGGAAATGCATAAATTCACACCTTCTGGAGAGAGACTATAAATAATAATGTTCCCCAGACCACTGTTAAGAAAGGTAGAATTCAATATTTTTTTTTATAAAATGTTATCGAGAAGAGAAAGAACATCATAAAATCTCCAAACTGATGGGAACGAGCCACAGAAAGACCTTGGGACACTGGTGGGAACAAATAAGCAAACAAAAGGTAACAGGAGATCCAAAATGGGGGAAGGTAAGATAATGCTCTTAAGTGATGATGATCCAAATACACTTATAGGAGAATGAGTATCATTTCCCATTTCACACTCAAGAAAGAAACTTAGAATTATCCCTGAAGAGATCTGCCCCTTAGAATGCTGCGGAAATGTTTTTTAATTAAAAAATTGCTGAAAACCTACCAGACAGGGCAATGAAGATGAAAGAACCATTATTTGTCTACTTTTATCAGCGTCTTGGGGGTCTGTAAGCTTACAGACCCACTCCAATCAAAAAAGGAAAATATGGCAATGTACATCATAGATGACATTGACAATTTCCTAGTGGGGGGGTGGCGTGGCAGGGAGGAATCTAGAGTGTGTTATTAGCTGACACCTGATTCCAAAGGGCATTTAAAAAGTGACAGCATCGATTGCAAAGTGTATGGTAGCAAGCATTTTCCTCACTAAAAAATTCTCCTCCTTGAAAAAAGAAGCTTGTATTTGCTGATCAAAATGGACTTGAGAGATCTGCCATGAAAAGCCCAAGCTTTTCCTCTGGGGGCTCCTTCCCCTCATGAGCCTCACCTCTAAAGGTAACCAGAGTCAACCACTTGTGAATAAAGGAAATCTTGATCCCTTTTGAAAAATAAAGAAGAAGAAGAAGAAGAAGAAGCAGACTCAGAAATGTAAAGGAAGTCTGAGCTGGTCTGAGGGAGAATAAGCAATGCAATCAAGAGACGACAGAGCTATTATTTTAGGACTAAAAGGCCAAGACAGTTCAGTTGTCCAAGGAGACAAGACAGAAGCTTCTCTTTACAGACTGAATCACGGACCTCAGGCACTGTTCTCTCTGCCTCACTGCTTTAATTCATTTAACCTCATGACAAGCCTTAGAACCCAATATTAGTATCATCATCCTCATTTTACAGATGAGGGACCAAGACAGAGAGGCTAAGTCATTTGACCAAGGTCACACAGGTTAGTAAATTGAGGAACAACAGGCCAGCTGGCTTAAGGACCTCAACGCGTAACCATTCTCCAGCGAAATCTCTGCAGCTTCAAAGAAGAATTTTTAGCAATACTACCCCTACCATTAATTGAGTAACTGCCACATTCCTAGGACTGTGTTAAGTGATTTACGTGTATGTTCCCATTTCACCCTCACAGCCTCCCTATGCCCATCTTACAGATGAGGAAGCCACAGCTCAGAGAGGGCAGCTGAGTTTCCCAAAGGCCCACAGCTGGGGTAGCATTTCAAACCAAGCTCACCTACTCTGCTCTGCTGCCTCCCCTTGGCCACAGATATAACTTGTTCACATCTCTGTCTCCTCTACAACTAAAGGAAAGGTTCCTCTTCAAACTGAGGGGTAAATCTCAAGAATCCATTTCCCCAGGAGCTAGTACAGGTTGAGAATGTGGGCAGATTCAAGAGACGGATGTGCAGCTAGCTGAGAAGGCCACGACTAGTTGGAGAAGCTCAGGAAGAATGCCTGTGCCCCACCACCTCCCGTGGAGCCTCCCACCATGACACAACGCCCTGGGGACAAAACATGAAGGAGATTCAAGCAAGGAGCCTCCTTCCCTACCCACAGAGATTCTCCACCCTACCCTGCTGCTGGGCAGTAAGCAGAGCAGATTATCCAAGCTGGAGACAGAAGGGAATGGACCCACTCGTGGTAGAAGAGGCATCTTTGGGGAGTAAGGAATGCCACGCATATTCAGGAAATGGCCATACTACCTCAGAGGTTGGTCTCATTTTCTAGGCTTTTTAACAGTCTTCTTGGGTTTCATTCTATATGCTTAGAAACTGAAGGCAAACAGCAACATATTATGGGATGGGCTCACAATATGCCAGTTTCGGACAGAAGCCAACATGAAGGAGACCTTCCGGGGTCAGGAGCAGTCCATCCCAGAGACCGCTTCTGGCCACTCACCATGAAGTCAGTGGCCATGCCTGAGTTGGCATGCCTGAGGTAGATGGGGTTCACGCTGAAGGTCTGCTGCAGCTTGTACTTGTCCTTGACCCTGTGGGTTACCAAGCAGGCATTAGTGGCTGAGGCCTCTCCAGAGGGAGCAAAGCTTTCCCAAGGGCTGGAAGCTTGGCTGCCACACTCACCAGAAGCCAGTGCAGTCAAAATGCACCATCATCCACTTGGAAGGATTAAAGGTGAAGGAATCGGCATACTCGATGCCCTTCAGAAACCCCCGGAACTCAGGGCACAGGAAGGCAGTGCCTGCGTAGGCAGCATCGATGTGGAGCCACAGTCCCTCACTGGCACCTGAGGAGGCAAAGGTCGCCTGGCTGGGAGGCAGGACTGGGGGTGGGGGCTTGCCACCAGCCAGCTCAAAGTCATCTTGTACCTGGTATAGTGGCTGGTGGGCTTCAAGAGAAGAGAAGAAAGGCTGGCCCGCTCCAGCTGGAGGAGCTGGCAAGGCACGGGGAGATGAGGGTGGGAGCAAGGGTGGGGGCCTCCTAAGGGAAAATCCATGGAGCCACAACTGGCCTGTTGCTCTCACTGGCCAGAGGGTCAGCACTTCCTGGGCATCAACCTAGAAGTTCCTGGCACAGAAAGCAACTCCCTACTGGCCCGGAGGGCAGGGTTAAGGCATCTGATACAAACGTTCCAGCGGGGATATCTCTCTCTCTTAGAGGGTTTCTTGCTTGGGGATTTTATGCAATCCCAAATGGGATTTCTTCTCCACCTCTATCTTCCCCCATGGTTTTCCCCACCCTACCATTTTCCTTTCCTTAGCCTAGAATAGCAAATGTTCCATGGTGCCTCCTTCACCCTGTGTTTCGCATATGGCCTACTCTAGGTTTGGACGTACACGTGAGAGGGCAAGAGAACCTGAGACTCTCCCACTGCTGCTTCCTTGAGAGGATGCAAGGCAAGGGCTGGGGGGATTTCTAACCCCCTGGTCCACTGCTGGGAAAAGCAGGGCTCTGGCTGCCTTGTGACAGGTGGCTTCTGGGGCTCTTCTTCAGCTCTCTGCACTGACCCAAGACGGGGAAGATAATGCCATGGAGCTAGTTTCAGGTTCTTGCTCTAAGGGAACATTCTAAAGTTCATGACTTATCTTCCTAGCCAGACAAGGCAGACACTTACAGATGGGGCCCAGCTCTGACAGGCAGTCAAATGCACAGACCCCAGTGGTCCCCAGTGTTGCACACACCTGAAGAAAAATCAAGGAAGTTAATGGTTAATGTGGGAAGGTGGGCTCATGTGACACAGTTGGCCTGGAAAAAAAAAAGACTGAACCATAGTATTATCGATCCTACCCATCCCACTGGAACAGCATGTATTTCACATTACACTTTACCATGACCTACAGTAAGAAATACAATTTATAGAACAATCTAGTACAAACGTGCATTTGAAGGAAAGTTCCACCAAACCAGACTACTCTGGTTACAGGAATGCGCTCTGAGAGTTTCTGTTCTTATTTGTTTCTTGTACAGATTATGACCCACAAAATTTATTTCTTAACACACCAACAAGTAGCAACTCATAACTTATAAAATGTTGTCCTTTTTTTTTTTTTTTTCAGCATGTTACTTGCCTAAATTCTGCCCAAATTCCTTCCTCGCCCCCAGGTCCTATCATTCTAAGCTAAGAACTCGTTCTAACTTACAAAAACAGGCACCAAGCCCCGCTCCTTGTCTTCCTTAATGGCTTTCTGAAGAGCTTCCCCTCGGAGTGAGAAGTTGTCATCCACAGGCAGAAACTTCATCTTCACCAGGGAAATCAAACCAGCTTTCTCCACTGAGGAGTGAGCCTAGAAGGACCATGGAAACCTGTTAGCCAAGTCCCCCCGGGGTTGCGCACCCCCCCCCCCCAGGAACTGCTGAAGCCAGACTAGGCGAATCAAAATAACATTTGCTGTGTGTCCTAGAGAGGACTTCTGAGGCCTGTGCCGCCCTGAGCTCTAGCCTATTCATGTCTAGAAAAAAATTACTCAAGAACTATGACTCCAGGGGCACCTGGGTGGCTCAGTGGATTAAGCCGCTGCCTTCAGCTCAGGTCATGATCTCAGGGTCCTGGGATCGAGTCCCGCATCGGGCTCTCTGCTCAGCAGGGAGCTTGCTTCCCTTCCTCTCTCTCTGGCTGCCTCTTTGTCTACTTGTGATTTCTGTCAAATAAATCTTTAAAAAAAAAAAAAAAAAAAAAAGAACTATGACTCCAGAAGCCAAGCGCCAACTTCAGGATTTGGCCTGTATTGGGCAACTCACCTGGTCAGAGGCATAGGCAATGAGCCGGGCGTTCAGGGAGGACTCGTCTGTCCCGGGTTCAGATGCTTTCATTTCCAGGATTTTGTCCTTCCTCGCTGCCAGCAAGGCAATCAAGGTAGACTCACTCACTGTGCTCTGTAGTGGAAGAAGGATTATCAGGGGCAGCCTCTTCCTCTGGTGCCCCGGCATATTCCCCTGGCTCCTGCCTGAAGGGCTGTTCTTTCTCACAGACCTGTCCCACATTCTCCATTCACTGCACCCTGTGCCTCTCCTCCAACTGACCAGGGAAGTGATGAAAGCAAATTTGCACCTAATACCAACACCTTTATTTAGAGAGGCCACAGAGACCAAAAAGAGAATGTTCAGCCTCTGCTAGATAGAAATTTGCCTATAGATATGTTTGCTCCCCATGTAAACTTGCTAAAAAATAAAGAGCCTTTAATTTATTCATTTTAGGCATGGAACTAGAGCTTGTTTCTAAAGGGACATTCCTGAGAGAGGGGGTCCTGGTTTAATCTGAGAGGCTGGTCACTCTGGCCTTGGCTCTGTTGCCGATGGGTCCTGTGATCTCGGGCTAACACTGTCCCTCTGGGAGACTCTTTTCCGCTGGCCTCCCAGAGTGGGAGTACTGATTATCCAAATGAAGGCTGGATAGGATTTTGTTCTGGCCATGTCTGTGGGCACCCTGTGGGCCCCTCAGCAACCTCACAGAATTCTTACAGGTTTCTCAACATTCATTCACTCAGTCTTTGGTGTCTTTTCTTCTTGAACTCTTCCCACAGCTATAGCTCCCTGCTAAAAAGACCTAGCAGAGGGTGTTAACAGCAGAAGAGTAGTAAGAATAACAATGCTACCTTCCATCTACTTAGCTATCCAGGGTCTACAAAACGTTCTGTCATCCCACTGTCTCCTCAATAAACCACTCTAGGGTGCTTGTGATTCCCACCTACAGACAAGGACAGCAACGCTCAGAGATGTTACAGGACTGAACCAAGTTCACAGGGCTGATGATACAGGAGGAAGCGTCCCTTGGATGTAGATGAGTGTGTGTTTAAATCCTTTCTTTCACTTACCAGCCGGCCAGCTGAGGCAGGCTTTCAACCTCCCTGAGCTCCAGGGCTCTTATCTCAAAGATTGGTGATGATACTGTTTACCTACAGAGTCCTTGAGATAATTAAATGAAAAGCAAAGTCAGGTACAGCAGACATTTAGCATGTCCCCCAGATACACTGTCTGCAGTTGTAACTATCTCCACACAACCCAGAAGGTCCACAGCATGCAGCAATTTTCCTTTAGTCTTGTTGCAAGACTGCAGAGAAAGAGCAAGTCACTGAGCTAGCAATGAGTCCAGCAAACTGTCCAGGTCTCATCCCAGAGCAGCATGGCTATTTTTATTTTAAAGAAGGTCTCACTTAGGGACATCTGGGTGGCTCAGTCAGTTAAGTGTCTGCCTTCAGCTCAGGTCATGATCCCAGAGTCCCAGAGCCTGCTTCTCCCTTTCTAACTTCCCCTGCTTGTGTGTGCTCTCTCTCTCTCTCTCTGTCAAATAAATAAATAAAATCTTTAAAAGAAGAAGGAGGAGGAGGAGGAGGGGGAAGAGGAGTAAGGGGAGGAGGGGGAGAAGAAAAGGAGGAAGAGGAGGAAGAAAAGGGGCTCATTGAACGTTCATATCCACTCTCTGAGGAAAATATTGTTGCTATATTATTTATTATTATCTCTATCTTATAGTTTATAAAACCAGAAAAATTGTGTATTAGAGTAGAAGTCAAGAATTGTTGGGTCCTCAAAGGTCTCACAACCAAGCCCTCATAAATGTAGAGGGTTTCTAGATGCAGAAGTACCCAGCAGTATGCACAATCTATGCGAGACACCCAGCAAGCTAGACCATATGGGTGGCTCTTAACAAGACAAGAAATCTTTGAGGAACTCTCATTTGACAGATACCCAAATGATAGGGCTGTAGGATAAGGTAAATCAATTTATGGGGCTCATTTTTCTCACTGCCCAGGGTCTCCTGGACCCAGGAGGGAGGGCAGGAAGTCTCTACTTGCCTTCTCTTTCCCTTTCCCCAAAAGGTGTTAAATGAGACAAGGAAGGGGAGGGGTCAGGTGAGAAACGAAGACACCTGAATCCAGCAATACTGGAAATGTGATCATGGGTGGACTTGTGAATCTTTTTTGAAGAAAAAAGGGAAAAAGGAAGAGTGGAGGTGGCAGCCTCCGTGAGAGTGGTGACCGCGGAGGTGGCGGTGGCTCTGATAGCGGACTGGGCAATTGTGGCGGCCATCAGGATAATGACGACGGTTAAGGGCAAGGGGATGATGGCAGTGATAGTGGTGGAGGGGATGACGTGGGGGGACCTCTGTGGAAAATAGGAGAAGGCCCTCTGCGGGGTTCAGCTTATCATTCACCCGTCTGCCCCCCAAGCTGGGAGGAGCTCTGCCAAGGTAGGCACCTGTAAGACGCCTCCTCCCTGGCTGCCGGGGTGGTGGTGCAGAAAGTGCTCCGGGAGTCCCAGCATTTTCGCCAGCCAGTCCATGACGTTCATCTCCAGCTCCGTGCATGCAGGGCTGGAGGCCTGCAAGACAGAAAGCAGCTTCGTCCAGGAAGTCCCTGGACACCAAGATTGCACCCCTCCCCCTGCCCCATCAGCCCCAGAAACACATGTCTCTGCCCTGGCCCTCCCTGGTCCCCATGCTATCAGTGGGAACCTGACCTATCTTCCCCCTGGACAAGAGCTCAGTGTCAGGCCCTATGCCCCATTCTCACCCCATCCTCTGACAAACTGTAGGGGCGAAAGACATAGGGCTTTGGATCGCTGCCCCTCCTCAACCAGCAGGAGTCTTTCCTAACTCCCACTGTTCTATGGAGAAACAGCCCTAGAAATGATGGCTTGCATTTGGCTTCCCTAGTCCCTAAAATACCCAGCTGAGCATCCTGAAAGCCAAGGGCAAGCTTTAGGACTAAGAAAGAAAGCACTCCTTCCTGGAAAAGATAGCAGCTCCCCTCAGCCTCCGCTCCCAGCTGTTCCTTCCCCTGACACACCCTATAACAGGTCAGGCTTAAAATATAAATCTGTTCTTGGAGGCTTCTGGTGCAATTTAAAGCCGCTCAGCCCTTAGGGAATTATTAAGGGGAGCCTGAGGATAGATCCCTAAACCCTCACAGACAAGAGCACAGAGGCCAAAGTGCCTACTGAGGATCACAAACTGTGGCAATAACCAGATCTCAGTCCAAATGTCATCTCTGTCTCTGTGCACTGTGTGATCCTGGGGAGGTGAAGTTATCCAAGCCTCAATTTCTTTATCTACAAAAAAAATGGACCACTACTCATGATGCCCTAGGGTTAGAGGATAAGATGAGATAGTTTCTACAAAGTTCAAAGAATGTAGCCATTGTTCATATTTAACTTAGAACCCCCATTCAGAGATCAGGACAAGATATGCCTGCCCCAGCATGTCACTTTCTGCTACATGTCCAGCGGCCACCAGTTAACAGCTACGGCCATGGTTACTCACCCAGGTGAATCCCAAGCAGTTGATGGCATCGGCCAGCATGTCCCCCAGCAGCGATGGCCAAGAGGTGAGGGCTGGGTAGTAGGCGTGCATGTGGGGACTTTGCCAGTGTACCACCTGGAGGGACAGCATGTCCATGTGTGGCACCAGGAGGCATGTTTGGGAGGCTTCCCTCTACCAGAGACCCTCCCTGGTCACTCTAGAGATGGGCGGACACTTGAAAGACAGTCAAGTAAATGACACAACTCCATAAAAATACAACATATTCATGGTGTTCTTGCCACCCACCCCCATTTCTCATCTTCTATGCTATTTCATCAGTGGAGCCTATGTACGTATGCCAAGACCAGAAGGGAATATGCAAAATGAAAATCAGTATAGTAATTAGGGCTGTGGATTTTTGAAGAGTGCTCACATTAGTTTCCACTGCTTATCCCCCATGCCATCCCTGCCCAGCAATAAAAGGAAGAGGAGACTATGAGCTCCAGAAGAAGAAGTTGCTTGTCCTAACCAGTTTCTTGCAAAAAGTGTCCTTTGTTTTGTGGATCTCCAAGCAATCTGGGCACACAGCTCCTGCGGGGAGTCAGTGTGAATGGATTCAAAGCTGTCCTCCACTTCCCAGTGAAGTTGGGGAAAGGAGAGAAAAGAGCAGGAACTGCCGGCTCACAGGCCTGGGACCCCTACCTCCAAATTTAAGCCCTAGGCCCACAGTCAGACTGAAGAGCCAGGTGAAAGCAGAAGCTAGATGGACAGAGAGGGCCCTACCATAATGGGCTCATTGGCCTCATTAATTATCTAATCTGGCTTCATCTCCCTGTTGATGAAGATGCCCTGCTCACTTCTGAATTCATGCTTGTGAGCAATGCTGTGTCTCCTGACAAGTAGGCATGTCCCATACTGATAGGACCTTCCAAAACCTGCTAATTCCTAGAAAGCTACAAAATACTCATTTCCTCCACAAACCCTTTCCCAGTTCCCCAGCTCCTCTGAAACTTTCTCTGAACCCATGGAACCCTGTCATTCTAGATGTCCAATCCTACTGAGAACTCATTAGTCAACATCTTTGTGTATCAATATTTAGTGTGCAGAAATTCTTGTAATCCCTCATTGGCAAGGACAATGTCCTAGAAAGTGTGTGTGGTAGAAGGAGCATAATATTCAAGTCCAAGGACACAGGTTCCAGTCCTACCTTTGTCCCTAACCAGCTGTGAGACTTTGTAGGTTTATCGTGAAGCTAAGGAACTTAAGCTCCAAGGTCCCGTGTTTGTATGGGTCTTTTTGAGAAAGATACTTAATTTTATTTTCTTACAAGGGATCTCAAAATGTATATATGATGCAGATCCCATTAAAAACAGGATACTCCTCTGCACCTTTCTTAATTTTAGTTTCCCATCATAAAATAAATCCAGGAAAATAAATGTTTCCTGGGGTTGTCATGTGGACCGGTCTGGGAGGAGATTTGCAAAATGTAAAGCACTAACGTAAATGGTGAGTTAATCACATGGTGATAGACTCATCATATAATCTGACTTGACTCTTAGATAATCAGACCTCTTCCTCTGATTTTCGCTAGGCGAAATGTGTGGAAGGTAAGGACGGAATCTTCCATTTTCCCATACTTCATCTTATTTAATTCTCACAGTACCCATGAGATAAGTTCCCCCATTACCCCCATTTCACAGATGAGAATCAGAACCAGCTAGTGCGAAGCAGCATCCCCATGATCACAAACACCTCACAGGGACAGATGACAGTGCCAAGACAGAAACCCAGGGCTGTCTGCCCCCAGGACCCAAGCAAGAAGACATCCTGCCTTCTCTCCCTGTGCTGCTCTCTCTCCCCCATGAATTGCAGAGGAGGTTTTTCTAACCAGAGTCAGAATTAAAGCAGAAGGGAAGTTCATCTCTTTGTGTCTAGGAGATGGCAGGGAGGGAAAAGTCAGTCCAGTCTTCAATGAGGTGCTGGTCAACATGAGAAAGCAAAGGGCCAACCGAGTTCAGGCCGTCTCTCAGAGGCGTTGGAAGACTGGGCCCTCTTTATCGGTGTCCCTAGTGACAGTATTTTGGAAACCCCAAAGAAGGGCTTCCATCCCCTAACCCTATCAAGAGACAATTATCTGTTCTTACAATATAAATATGATAAGATAAGCCAGAGGAACCCTTATCAAGAACAGACAGAACTCTCCTTCCAGAAATGAGCCTCTCTGGCCACACCCCCAGCAACTGCGGGAATTGCAATCAATGAATCAGCTCATTTCTGCCTCCTCTGACAGTTGCTCTCAGCCTCACTACCAAATTACAGTTGGTCCCTCAACAGATTATATTTTACAGAATGAAATCCATGAGATAATCTTATCGGGGCACTAGCCTCCTGGGTAAAGCTTTACGATATGGAAATTTTCAAAAGATGCTTGTGAAATAGACTGAGTGGTCAGAGAGAGGTGAGTAATGGGCTTTATTCAAACTTGCCAACCAATACGGCTGCACAAAGCTTGGATAACTTGTCATCCCTGCCTCCGGGCATATTTCTGTCCCATCTGAAGCTTTGAGGGGATGATGGAAGCAAATCCCAAGTCAGTCCTGGGAGGTCTCTGAACACATGCGGTTCAGGACACCAATGCCCCAAGAAGACAGAGTGAAGGGAACAGCCTGTGTGTTGGGGTCCCACTGAAGGGCGGCGCCTGGGTGCACAGGGTCAGGCTAGAGCACTCAGTCGGCGCAGATGATCAGTGTAGGAGAAGGAGCCTATGGAATGAGACTGTCTCAGGGCTAAAATCTTGGATCCACCAGACTATAAATTCTGTAACTTTGAGAAAACAATTAACATCCTGGAGGCTCAGGTTCCTCATTTGTGAAACAGGGAGTGTAGGATCACTATAGGATAGAACAAGCCAGTCTGCAACGTGGCTTGTCCAGGGCCCGGCATGTGACACGGCGCTCAGTAAAAGGCAGCCCTTCTGAGGGAGGAGGGCTGGTGTTCTCACTTTTAGCATGAACACCTTGGCACAGCTCGTTGCCCCTGGTGGCCAGGGACAGCATCCCAGCCCACAGAGGCCACAGCGCAAGCAACAGCTGGTCTCTGTCTGCTCCCTGGTCCCCGCCAGTGCTGTTACCAGGCCGGACTCCTTGTCACGGGGAGTACAGATGATTCAGGGAAAGCTCCTTTCTACTCTTGAAAAGCAGCTCAAGCGTGAGACCTCCCCTTGGTGGGGAAGGACACTGTTCCCACCTCCAGGAGGAGAGAGCAGGGGGTGACAGGTCTCACTCAGCTCCCTGGGCCTCTCTAGGTGACAAGCAGGTACCCTCAGGGAGGGTGTAGTCTCGGCCTCCTTCCCGCCCTGCAGCCAGTCTCCGCGTTGGGTGGGACTTCAGGGACTGTCTTCAGCCTCCTCTCTCTGCCTTGCTCTCCACATTGGCCTTTCCCCTCAGGCCCAATTTTCACTCTTACCTCATTCCATTTGATTTCCATGCATCCGTCAGACAAGACCCTGAGGTGAAGGGCTAACGCCCTCCGGCCTCCCATCCAGCCCCACAGGGCAGCCCTGGCCTCAGAAACCTAAGTTCAAAGCCCTGGCCCTCCACATGCTCACACAACAGGCTGGCACATTGGTGCCCAAGTGGCAGTCTGACCCACGACAGGCCTCTCTTCAGGCCTAGTGCCTGCCCTCCACTGCCCCAAAACCCAGAATTGCCCTTGTGGGGACTGTATCTCACCCCAGGCATGATGATTCGCTCGATGTCCCCAAAGATGCTGTCCCAGCTGTCAGGCTCTTCGGGCGCACTCTCGGGCAGCTGGGCTCGCAGGTAACCAGGCCGGACGTCTGGAGTCACACGCCGCTCCCGCACGGTGCTCAGGTACTGACAGATGTAATCCACCATCTGTTTTCCTACAAGAGAGGAGGAGACAGCCGCCTCATGTCCCCCCACTGGGCCTGGCCAATCCCTGTCCCACCCCCTCGGGTCAGGAACAAGAGACTTGGTGAAGAAGGAGGTGGATTCGTGGACTGATGGGGAGAAGTCCTGATCCCTAGCACCAGCCGTGTCTTCAGAATTTAAAAATAAGTGAAGGTGGCGGTGCTCAGTCAGTAGAGCATGTGAGGTTGTGGGTTCTCGTCCAGCGTTTGTTGGGGGTAGAGATTACTTAAAATAAAAAATGGGTGAGGGGTTGCCAGTTAGGCTACAAGCTTTTGGTTTCAGCTCAGGTTATGATCTGAGGGTCATGGGACTGAGCCCTGCATCAGACTCCAATCAGTCGGTTTGATCTCTCCCTCTCCCTATCTCCCTCGCCATGCAACCCACCTCCCCAACTCCCTCTCTCTCAAATAAATAAATAAATCTTTTTTTTTAAATGAATGAAAAAATAAGTGAGGGCATGAATGACTGAGGGGGTGGAGTGTGGGAGTGAACAAATGAACCAGAGAGAAAATCATGAACTATAAAACTCAAGCACTAAAGTAAAATACTTATTTTTCCTCCCCTTTCCCTTATCCATATCAACTTTGACTCTCTCTCCTACCTTTCTTTTCTTCTCCAAAACAGAACATCTCATTAATTCTCTACCTTACAGGTTTAGTAGAAGCTCTGTAGCTCTTTCTGTCCAAAAACTGTTACACACACACACACACACACACACACACACTATACTCTTCGTTAGCACAGAAGCTAAGCTCCCCTGCCAGGTTCTGACACAAGCTGAAAAATCTACTTGCTCACTATTCCCGCTGGACCAATAGTTTCGCACTTCTCGACCCCATGGACTTCTTTGAAAATCTGATGAAAACTATGGGCTTGCGCGCGCGCGCGCGCACACACACACACACACACACACACACAGTGTATAATTTCAGAGGTTCATGAAATCCCTAAAGCACAACATAGACCCAGACCAGGAACCCTGCACTAGCCTGAAGTTCTGGGGAAATGCAATGTCTTTTTGTTTATTTGTGTCCAGTATTAAATTCCTGCTAGTTGGCATATATTGTATTATTCATTTTGGGAGTATGCAAGACCAGGTCTTAATAACTCAGTTTCCCTCACTCTCTTTGCACCAATACCTCAATGCTTAGGACATTTCTTAGATGCTTAAAAAAAAAGAATGAACAAATACATAAGGAAGAAAAATAGCCAATCCAAATACTCTGAACTGCCTCTAAATTATTTACTTTTTTTCCTCCCCTTTCATTTCTTCAGGACAGGGCTTCAGTCTTCAGACAGAGTGCCTATGTCTCTCCCTCCCTCCAAGTCCCTCTGTCTCTCTGTCTCTCTCTCTCTCTCTCTGTTTCTCTCCCTTTCTGCATCTGTGTGTTCATCTCTCTCTCTCCCTGTCTCTCTCAGTATCTGTAATTGCTTCTTAGGATTCTTTAGGCTTCTCTTTCCCTGCAAAAAAATAAAATAAGATAAAACAGAGAGAAAAAGGAACCTGATTTTTTGCCTCTACACCAGCTCACATAAGATTCTCATGAGCAGGACCAAACTCAGAAATAAACTGGGAAAGGAACAAAGGGAGATTTGAACACCCTTCCCTCTCCTCCAATCCTCCCACAGCCACTGCCTCTCACAACTGCACTAGCACCCCAGCAGGGCTCTACAAAACTGGACCTGCCCATCACTGGTCCAGGAGCAACAGGAAATGTAATTGTGCTGGACACAGAGGCTGGATGTCCGTGGGAACCTGCTTGTGGCTCTTGGGAAGCCCGGGGAATAAGCGAGTGCCGGCTTGAATGCAAAGGCTGCTACTACTTAGTGAGTTAGGTGCGGATGGAGGAGAGAGGAAAAGCTGGACCTAACATGCGACAATACCTTAAGACAAAGAAATTTCAGGCAACATAACTTATCCCTGGGGGGAAGGATATAAAAAGTCCCAGAAAGAAAAATTAGAAGCCACTACCTCCTGCCTGCTTAAGGAGCGATGCCCGGAAAACAGGCTAACCATTTGGATTCTCCCATTCCTTAAGGCTTGCGATATAGTAGCTGCTCACTAAATATTTATGAAATGAAGGACTAAGTGAAAGAAGAGCACTGACAGATTCACACATAGAGACATGAATATACAGCAGTGACTACAGAACACTTGGAGAAATTTTTTCTGCTTCAGAACGTGAATAATCCCCTTTCCCTAGTAAGTGGATCAGGAATCTAAATCCTCTCTTTGTGAGAAAGGGGACAGGACAGCTGAAACTTGGGAGAGTGGGAGAAGGACAGGGAGAGGGAGAATGAAAGAGAGGTTGAGAAAGTTTTCAATTCTGGGGTCCCGCAGTCCTTCCTCAGGAAAAATTTTGTGGAAACCAACTCTCAGAGGGCAATTCTACTGCTCCAGTCAAACGACAGCCCCTCACCCCCAAAGCTAAGGGCAGACCACCAGCCCTGTTCCTAGAGAACAACAGGGGTGCCCTCCTCACCTCTCTCTCTGTACTCCTCGGGCTCCATCATCTCTCTGGGGCTGCGGCAGCGGCTGCGTTGCCTTCTCACAGACGGACTCGGAGGAGGTGGAGGACGTACTCCTGGGCAGCCAGTGTGGGACCTTTATTTAAAAGGTTCCCCCTCCTTCCACTTTAGCCCCACCCTTCAAAGGCCCTTCCTCTAGGCTTCATGAACCCCACCCCTTTTTTCCCCAATTCTGATCAAGAGATCCAGGATAAAAGGCCTTTCTAAATTAAACAGTGCGCTTAGCAACCCAAACCTCCAGGCAGCCTTTCCACCCCTGACCTCAAACCACAGAACCCACCCCTCACCCCCGCCACACGCCTTGGACAGAGCTCAGGCTCCGTAGCCAAGAACAAAGCCAAGGGTATGCAGAATAAGTGGCCGGAATGATGGGTATTATGCCTGCTATTCCTTCTCTCTCAGCAGCAGGGAGGGAGGGAGGGAGGGACGGAGGGACAGGCACTTAGAGAGCCGCTGCCCTGCTGGCCACATGGGGCTCAAGGACACGCAGATGCTATCAGGTAACACAGTGAATTTTCTAAATTACCACATAACAACTTACTGTTGTAGAGAGATGAGAAAACACAGATAAGCAAAAAGAATAAAAATGGAAACATCATCCAGACTTCATTGTTTTTAACATTTGAAAGGATGAGTGTGTGTGTGTGTGTGTGTGTGAGAGAGAGAGAGAGAGAGAGAGAGAGAAGGGGCATGCAGACACTACTGTGAAGAGGACAACATGACTCCTGGAGCCTCCTTCTGAGGAGAAAGGGGTCATCAAATGCATGCTCTGGTTTCTCTTCAGATGGCATAAATCTCTTGCCTTTTACAAAATATTTTCGTGGAGACGGAAAAAGTAAAAAGTGATCAAATGCCGGGGACCTGGGGGATCAGTCGGTGAAGCTATGGACGCTATGGACTCTTGGTTTGGGCTTAGGTCATGATCTCAGGGTTGAGAGATGGAGCCGCGTGCCAGGCTCTGGGTTTACCGGGGAGTCGGCTGGAGAGAATATCTCTCCCTCTCCCTCTGTCCCCCTCCTTGTGCTCCCTCTCTCTCTCTCTCTCTGAGATAAAGAAATCTCTTTTTTTTAAGTGATTAAATGCTTTCAAATTGCCAAATAGAATAGAAGTTTTTGTTTCTAATCTTCATCTTTCTTTTCCTCTTGATGGTATTGGACATCAATACCATCTACTACTTCCTTGTCCTTGTCCCCTCGGGGCTTTCCGGAAATGGCCTGTCACACCCTCCCTTCTACCTCTCTGCTGTCCCCTCCGATCAGGCTGTAGGTGTTGGCATGCTCCAGGGCACTGCCCTACTCTCATCTTTTTCCCTAGGTGGCCTTACCTCCTTTTGTGGCTTAAATGTTACCTATGTGATATCCACATAGATACAGAGCCCGTGTCAAGTTTATACCATGAGTCCCTCCCAGTTTCTAAGCTCTAAAATCTCTTATCCAACTGCCTCCCTGGCCATCCGTCTGCATGGTGTCAACAGATTCTGTATGGGAGGAAAAGCTTCTCCCTGGCAGTCTTCTTGCTATATCCTCCCCTTGCAAGGAAAGAGAGCTCTAGTCTCCTCCTCTTCTCATGAGACCCCAATCCCTTTATGAAGGCTCTACCCTCCAGAACTTACTACACCTAATTCTCTTCTAATACTATCACTTTGGGTGTTGGGCTTCAACATATGAATTTGAACAGGCAGTCCATAACAGACTGCATCTTAAAACTGGTGAAATCTGACTTAGGCCTATTAGCAGTATTGTACAGATACCAGTTTCCTAGTGTTGACATTTTACTAAAGCTACGTAAGATGTTACCATTAGGTAACATTCGGTAACAGAAGGATTCGTGGATTCTGCACCATCTGTGCAACTTGTTCTGGATTTATAATTATTTTGAAATAAAAGGTTTTTTCAAATTGTTACTGAAAAATTTACAGTAAGATATCACTTCACACCCACTAGGATGGCTATAATCAAAAAGACAGATGAGGGGCACCTGGGTGGTTCAGATGGTTAAGCGGCTGCCTTCGGCACAGGTCATAATTCTAGAGTCCTAGGATCGAGTTTCACATCAGGCTCCTTGCTCAGCAGGGACCTGCTTCTTCCTTGCCTGCCGTTCCTCCTCCTGCTTGTGCTTGCTCTCTGTCTCTCTCACATGCTCGCTCCATCAAATAAATAAATAAAATCTTAAAAAAAAAAAAAAAAGGTAAGAGACCTGGCTGGCTCAGTCAGTAGAGCATGCGACTCTTGATCTCAGGGTGGTGAGTTCAAGCACCACGTTGTATGTAGAGACTACTTTAAAGAGAAAAAGAAGATAGATAATAACAGGTGTTGGTGGAGGTGTAGAGACATTAGAGCCCTCATACATTGCTGGTGGGAGCGTAAAGATGACGTAGCCCTTTTGGAAAACAGTTGTTCAAAAAGCTAAGCATAAAATTCCCTTATGAATCAACAATTCCACTACTAGGTATACCCTTAAGAAAATTTACAGCTACACAAAAATTTATACATGTTATTCACAGCAGCATGATTCATAATAGCCAAAAAATGGAAACAACCCAAATGTCCATCCATGGGTGAATGGGTAAATAAAATGTGGTATAGCCATACAACAGAATATTATTCCATAAGAAAAAGGAATGAAACACTGATCCGTGTTACAACATGGATGAACCTTGAGACCATGATAAGTGAAAGAAGCCAGTCACAAAAGACCACGTATTGTATGATTCTATTTCTATGAAATGTCCAGAATACTCAGATCTGTAGAAATAGAAAGCATGTGACTGGCTACCAGGAGCTGGGGCAGAGGGGGAAGGAGTCAGAAGTTGACAGCTAAGAGGAACAGGGTTCTTTGAGGGGAAGGGGTGAGGAAAATGTTTCTTGTGATGGCCATACAACTCTGTGAATATACAAAAAGCACTAAATTATTCATCTTAAATGGATTTATTTGGGAATTATACCTCAAAAAAAGCTGTTGATTTAAAAAAAAAAAAAAACAGATGGAAAAGAACAAGTATGCCTGGGAAACATAGGTTTTGGGGGAGTGAATTTGGACTCCAGCAATACTGCCAATGGTATAAATCTTTCATGGGACCAGGGGTGTGGAAGTAATACGACGGTGTAAACAGCTGACATTTATCTAGCACATAAAAAAAATCACCAAGCCCCAAGTTAGGCATTTTAAATAGAAAAGTTTGTTACTTTCTCTTCAAGTATTGTATCTATCCATTATCTCTCTTCTCTCCTTCTGCAACTCCAGTTACACTATATTAAACTTTGTTCCATTACCTCATATACATAATATATTTAGTATTTATGTATGTATTATATGTTAAATAAATTACATAGATATATGTTATATATATATGTGTATAATATTCTTTTCTCTATTTTTTATCTTTTTGCCTCTCTGGGTTTCAGATGAAAATTTTTTCTGCCCTATCTTTGAGTTCTCTTTTCAGATGCATCTAATATGATAATAAACCTGGGTATTGATTTCTTAATATGTTATTGTACTTTTTCAGCTGTAAAATTTTCACTTGGTTCTTTTTTTACAGTTTTTAATTCCTTACCAAATCTTTTCATCTTGAGCACAATAAACTTTTTTAAATTGCCACTGAATAATATAAAAGGCTCCTAGAAATGGAAAGACATACCACATCCTCAGAGAGAAAACACACGATAACAAAGATACCATTTTTCTTAAATTAATTTATAAATTTAACACATTCCCAGTGAAAACCCCAGTAAGCATTTTAGAGATTCTGTTTTGGATTTCATTAGCTACTTTTATCATTCACAGGAAAAATAGATAAACTAAAATAGTAAGGAACACTCTGTAAAACCAAGAAGGTATTAAAATACATTATGAATCTTCAATAATTAAAAGATTGAGAAACTGATATATGAACAGACAAAAGGAAAAATAAATTCAGATACATACAGCAATTTAGCATATAATAAAAATAACATCTCAGCTCAGAAGGAAAAAGATGAACAATTTAATAAATAGCAACAAGAAGGTCAGAGGGAAAAAGATGAACTCTTCAATAAACGGGAACCAGGAGAGCCATCTGGAAAAAACTAAGTTGGATTCCTTACACCAAGAAATTAATTTTTCTTTTAACTCAAAGATTTAAACTTGGGGCGCCTGGGTGGCTCAGTGGATTAAGCCTCTGCCTTCGGCCCAGGTCATGATCTCAGGGTCCTGGGATCAAGCCCCTCATTGGGCTCTCTGCTCCGCAAGGGAGCCTGCTTCTCCCTCTCTCTCTGCCTGCCTCTCTGCCTACTTGTGATCTCTGCCTGTCAAATAAATAAATAAAATCTTAATAATAATAATAATAATAATAAATCAAAGACTTAAACTTAAAAAATAAAGCCATATAGTCACATGAAACCATCACCATAATCAAGATTACAGTTTCATAGATGTATGTCTATGTCCAAATTCATCAAATTATATGCATTAAATATGTGCAATTTTTGGTATATCAATTCTGTAGAGGCCACTTTGGGCAAAAAGGTTTGAGCAACAGAATGTGGAAAGAGCCCTCAGGGTTCCCCTGGCTGATTACAGACAGGCCCATCAGCTGACCTACCTGGAAATCTCCATAAGCCCTAACTGACCTACGTGCTACTTAAAACTAGGCACAGTTATCAAAAAGGGGGAAATTCCATACATGGCCATACCGCCTCACCCTCCCTCTTTCTACACAGCCCCGGCCCAATGCTTCTGCGGTAGATAGCCTCTCCTCTGTTCTGTCCCAGATCCCTTGCGCATGTATTCAGTAAATTTCTTTGTTCTGCCTCCAGTGAGTTCTTTTACTGCCATGGAGGGAGGGGCTCCCCCCAGATCATCATCCACATTTGAGGGCCCTCATCTGATTGGGAGATACCACATTTAGATGCCACAAATCAAACTTAACTGAAGCTGTTCTAAAAAAAAAAAAAAGAAAAAAAAAATCAAGATGGAAATACCATGGAGAAAATTCAGGATCTCTGATGTTCAACCTCAAAGTGAAGAATATATCCTAAAAATCCAAAAATCCTAAAATCCAAAAATCATAAATTCAAACATAGTAAAACACATACACACAAGTCGAGTCAAAAGATAATGACAAACAGAAAAAAAAAATGTTTGCAAGTCACAGTACAAGGGCAAGAAGAAAAAGACCAGCACCCTAGTCAAAAAATTGGGCAAAAAAATAGAGACAGAAATGAGCAGAAAGGGAAATAAAGAACCCACAATTGAGAACATCAACTTAAATCTACAATGAGCTACCATTTTTCCCCTAACAGAATAGCAGAAGACAGGCTTGCTAATACACTCTGTATGCAAGGCCACAGGGAAACAAGCATTCTCATACCCAGGTGTCTGCAGGGCATTCTGGAAGTACCTACCAGAACTGAAAATGTACCTGCCTATTCTGCTTCAGGATATACTTGGACATATGTGACAGGACAAGTGTTCTTCTTTGTGGCAGCACGGTTGTAATAACAAAACACTGGAAACCACCCAAATGTCCACAGCCAGGAGACTAAGTAAACTAAGGGCACCTGCATACAACACAACCACACAAAAGAATGAGCACATTCTGTCAAAAAAGAGACAACAGGCCCAAAACAGAGTCACTTATGCTCAATTCCCATCAACCGAATAAGACTTAATACCAAACTTAATTACAGTTTCAGCCTCTGAGGAATTGGGATCTTAAACCAGTCAACCTGGAATTCCTTGGTCAGCACTTGGTAGGTAATCCGAGCGACTGACTTCTGCCATCCCCTAAAGGAAGGTGACCTTGCCACTCGAATCCCTAACATCGTTTTCCCACTCCCTCCTGCCTGTAAAAACCTTTCATTGTGTGGAGCTCCTCTGAGCTCCTATCTGTCTGCCAGGAGGGATATGGCCCAATTCGTGAATTGTTGAACAAAGCCAGCAAATCTTTAAAATTTACTCACTTGAATTTTACTTCTTAACCGCTCCAAGGAACATCCAGGAAAATGCCGAGTTGCTGAACAATGTCTACCTTTTGTGTAAAGAAACAGGGAGAGAGGAATGTGGGTGGCTCAGTCAGTTGGGCGTCCCACTCTTCTAAAGGTATGGCTAATGACCTTTTTTTAAAAAAAAAATTTTACTTATTTATTTGACACACAGAGTTCACAAGTAGGCAGAGAAGCAGGCACAGGCAGAGGGAGAGAAGGGGGAGGAAGCAGGCTCCCAGCCAAGCAGAGAGCCCGATGCGGGGCTCGATCCCAGGACTCTGAGATCATGACCTGAGCCAAAGGCAGCAGCCTCACCCACTGAGATACCCAGGTGCCCCTGGGCATCCCACTCTTGATTTCAGCTCAGGCAGGGTGGTGGGATCAAGCCCTAGGTCAGGCTCTGTGCTGGGCATGGAGTCTTCTTGTTCCTCTCTCTCTCACCTCCTCTCTCAAATAAGTAAGTACTAATATCATTAAAATAAAAAAATTAAAAAAAAAAAACAGAGAGAAAATGAGAATACAGCTTTTATGTCCCCAGAAAATCTGCTGGAATTCTTGAAAGCCAATAATAATGATAGTTACCTGGAACAGGAATTGAGCAGTTGGGGCAAGGAGGTAGGAGGAGGACTTCTCACAGATACCGTTTACAACTTTATGTCTTACTGTATTTATTGACTAACTTAATATGCTCATTTACTTATTTATGTAAAGAGAATTTGCTACCTATTAAAAATTAAATCTGGGGCGCCTGGGTGGCTCAGTGGGTTAAGCCGCTGCCTTCGGCTCAGGTCATGATCTCAGAGTCCTGGAATCGAGTCCCGCATCGGGCTCTCTGCTCAGCAGGGGGCCTGCTTCCTCCTCTCTCTCTGCCTGCCTCTCTGCCTGCTTGTGATCTCTGTCAAATAAATAAAATCTTAAAAAAAAAATTAAATCAAATAATTTTTTATATTGTAATTACAATAAAACCTAACTTACTTAAAATGGCTTTGAATGATTTGCACGGACTGACCCCTGTTCCCCTCGGCTCCTATCCCGACCACCCTATACGCACACCCTGCTCACTTCGCCACAGCCTCAGACCTGCTTTCATCCCTTCAAAGAGGTCGATTTATTTCTCATTTCAAGGACTCTTGTCACCAGACAGAACTCAAAATTCAACTTAAAAATCTCTCCTTGGCTTTTTTCTTGACTTCCTCACTCTAAAATTTGCATCACTATCTCCTGCTATTGTCATCTTTTTCTTTTTTCCCTTTTTACCACTTAGCTTAATTTGCAATTAACCGTTGGTTTCATGGCTAACCCACAACTTCGGGGGTGTAAATTCTTTAAGGCCCGTATGGATTTTGTTTACCACTTTAGCGCCTTCCATCTTGTACAAAGTAGGTGACTAATAAATACTAGTTGAATGGAAATTTTTAAAAATCCTGGTTGGAGGTAAAGAGTAGAGAATGGGAAGGAGAGCAGGACAAGGGCAACAACTGTTACTTCTAGGAAGTGGAGGTCAAATTGTCTTCCCAAGGCTCTCTCCTTTGTTACAAGATTACTCAAATGTGCCACATAATTTCACAAAAGAACAATGAAGACCCTCAAATCCCGAAATGGAGTTGAGCGTTTTCTGAGTACAAGTGGGAGAGGTTGCAGAAGTCAGCCTCTGATGGAAAAAGTCTGTGATTGTCTGAGAGAAAGAAATCCTCCCTATGTCTATACTCAGACCTCCAGGAGCCTAAGCATAGACAATCTGCTCTGGATTGTGTTAACATTGAGTCACCCAGGGTCCACCGGGAAAGTTTGAGAGCAAGGGATTGCAGGAAAGGGAGAATCAGAGCAGGCTCCGTTCCACTTCACCCAGGCCAGCCCGGTAAAGAACCGGGCTGGCCTGGGTCCAGCTCACTTCAGTTTGATCCTGGTTATGCTACCCTCAGGTTTTTGGAGACCGAGCAACCAGACTTTGGGAAATTTGAAGCTTCTGAACTACTGGAAGAAATTGCCCTGGAGGAAGCAAGAGGTTATCCCTGGATGCAGTGGACATCCTCCTGAAGAAAGGAAATTAGGACTGAGGGAGATATTAGAGCAGAGGTTGTTGGCTTGCTCAGGGGACATGCTCCCAGTGTGGGGAGGTGGACTGGCTGCACAGGACAGCAGATCAAGAATTCCCAGGGCCGGGGTTGGAGGGGTCAGGCACAGCCATGGGAGTCCCTGATAAGGTTAGATACAACTGGGTCCACATCTGGTGGCAATGAGAAGTTTTCTCTCTGCGTTTCCTTATCTCTCTCTCTCTGTTAGTATCTCTGTCTCTCTCTGTCTCTCCCCCCAACCCCCACTCTCTTTTCCCTCTTTCCCTACTACCTTGTGCTTTTCTTCTGAAACCCCTACCCTCCAGAAAAATCTTGTTGAACAAGTTACAGCTTGATTTCAACTGTGTGATGGGAAAGAGAGAAGGACTTATGGACAGCAAGAGAGGATAACAGCCTACAAGAAGAAAAACCCAGCCACGGGATGTCATCTAAAGCCCTCAGCCAGTTAGAAGCCAGCAGGAGGTAAGTGATCACAGATTTGTGGAATATGAAACTAGAGCAAGCATACTCTGGGGGAATTTCCAAAAGCACACTGGCAGGGAGTTGAGGAAAAGAGTCAAGTGAAAGACTGGATGTGGTGGTGGGGGTGGAGTGGTGGGGATGGAAGTTGGGTACCCAAATAATGAGTCCATGATTAAAGGAGCGAGACTGATACAAAGCGAAGGTCAAGCAAAGCTTTATTTGGCACCAAGCATCAGGAATCAGACTGACTGTCAAACAGACTGGTCGGGGCCACCCCTTATAGAAAGGACGACCCCTCCCTGCTTTCCAGACTAACTTTTATAGAGCAAAAGCCATGTGGTTGGGCCTGGCCACACACAGGTTGCCAATGAGATTGGAACACACACAGGAAACTCCACAATGATGCTAGGCAACTAACTGAATTACAATTTACACTAGTAGACATTTGAACCAGCCTATCACCTAGTTCAGAACTGGCGCCCAAAAGGTGCCCAAAAAGCGGGGCCCATACTCCTTGGTAGCTAGGAGACAGTATGTGCCCTCACTGATTGAATACCTCCTCCTGGCCTGACCCACCCTTGTATTTGGACTTAGTTACCTGGGACTGGTTTCCAGGACTTGCTTTTAAATAAGTTCTCCTGGGGGGGGGGGGGGGGTGGGGAGGTTAAGATCAATTTAAGTTTTACAACAAAATGGCAGTTCAACAGGGTGGGGCTGCTCTGGCTGAATAGACCCGTACAATAAATAAATAAAATCTTTTTTTTTTTTTTAATTATGTGTGCAGTAACAGGCACGGGATTATTTATAGTACCATTGTTTGTAACAGCCAAAACCTGGAAATAACGTAAAATCTTAGAATGGGTACACTGTTGATATCACAGAGCAGTACCTAACAGCAGTGAAACAGCCGGAGGTTTAAGCAGCAACATGGATAAATCTCAAACTTGATGCTGAATCAAATAAGCAAATTACCAAAGAATGGTTCCATTTAAGTAAAGTTCAGAAAGAGATCAAACAGTTGCTCAGAGTTGACACACAAATGCTAAATATATACAAAAGAGTCAAGGAAATGATTATCACAAAGTCAGAAAACTCAGAAGCATATTGAGGTCTGAGGGTAAAGACGTTGCTTCTGGAATCCTAGGAGTCTATTATTTAACCTGGGTGTTAAATTATACATGTACGTACATGACTTTAAAAAAAGAAAAAGAGGGGCGCCTGGGTGGCTCAGTGGGTTAAAGCCTCTGCCTTCAGCTCAGGTCATGATCCCAGGGTCCTGGGATCAAGCCCCGCATCGGGCTCTCTGCTCACCAGGGAGCCTGCTTCCCCCTCTCTCTCTGCCTGCCTCTCTGCCTGTCAAATAAATAAATAAAATCTTTAAAAAAAAAAAAAAAAGAGATTACTGTTTCATACATTTAAGTTAGCATACCAGCCTGGATATCCTGAACGTATCCTGTTCTGTAAAACTGAAGTATTTACTTCACTATGTATATTGAATAATCTTTGGATATCAATGATATTCTTCTAAGGCATCTTTTTTTTTTCTTCCAAGATTTTTGTTTAAATCCAACTTCATTAACATAGAGTGTAGTATTAGTCTCAGGAGTAGGATTTAGTGATTCATTAGTTGCATATAACACCCAGTATGCTCATCGCAAGGGCCTCCTTAATGCCCATTCGCTATCTAGCCCATCCCCCACGCACCTCCCTCCTGCAACCCTCAGTTTGTTTCTGAGAGTTAAGGGTCTTTTATGGTATGCGTCTCTCTCTGATTTTATCTTTTTTTATTTTTCCTTCCCTTCCCCTAATGTCCATCTGTTTTGTTTTTTAATTCCATATGTAAGTGAAATCCTATGGTATTTGCCTTCCTCTGATTTATTTTGTCTTGCATTATGTTTATTTATAATGAAATGCTTCAACCACGTCATTGCAAATGGCAAGATTTCATCCTTTATAATATATATATATACATATACCACATCTTCTTTATTCATTTATCAATGGACATGTGGTCTCTTTTCATACTTTGGCTATTGTTGATAATGCTGTCATAAACACTGGGGTGCATATATCCCTTCAAATCAGCATTTTTGTATCCTTTAGATAGATACCTAATAGTGTAATTGCTAGGTCATAGGGTAGCTCTATTTTTAACTTTTTGAGGATCCTCCATGCTGTTTTAAAGTTGGCTGTACCAGCTTGCATTTCCACCAACAGTGTAGGAGCATTCCTCTTTCTCCACATCCTCCTTGTTGTTTACTGTGTTGTTAATTTTAGCCATTCTGACAGGTGTGAGGTGGTATCTCCTTGTGGTTTTGATTTATATTATCCTGATGATGATATTGAGCATTTTTTCATGGGTCTCTTGGCCATTTGTATGTCTTCTTTGGAGAAACGTTACAGCATCTTTTTAATAGTCATAATTTACTTAACCAATCCCTATTTTGAGCATTTAGGTTGTTCTTAGTATTTTCCTGCTATGACTTATGCAGCAGTGAGCATCCTTGTAGTTTGATTTTTGCACTTATCTTTCAGAATGATGATGAAGAAAAAGCAAAGATTTAGTTTGAGTCTGGTGTTGTGGAAAAAGAGATTAGAGCAAGTACAAGAGACTTCCTGGGTTATATGTCTGGACACCTGAGTAAGGGTAAGTCATGTTAGACAGATATGAGCTAATATCTACAAAGGACTCAGAATAGGCAAGTGCTATGCAATTATTTGCTATTATTACTGGATTTGGTAAGAAATAGAGGGAGTTTGGGCTAAATGCCCCAATCAAAAGACACAGGGTATCAGAATGGATTAAAAAAAAAAACAACTATATGTTGCCTACAAGAAACTCATTTTAAACCCAAAGACACCTCCCGATTTAAAGTGAGGGGGTGGAAAACAATTTACCATGCTAATGGACATCAGGAGAAAGCAGGAGTGGCAATCCTTATATCAGATCAATTAGATTTTAAGCCAAAGACTCTAATAAGAGATGAGGAAGGATACTATATCATACTCAAAGGATCTGTCCAACAAGAAGATCTAACAATTTTAAATATCTACACCCCTAACGTGGGAGCAGCCAACTATATAAACCAATTAATAACAAAATCAAAGAAACACATCCACAATAATACTATAATAGTAGGGGACTTTAACACTCCCCTCACTGAAATGGACAGGTCATCCAGGCAAAAGATCAACAAGGAAATGAAGGCCTTAAATGACACACTGGACCAGATGGACATCACAGATATATTCAGAACATTTCATCCCAAAGCAACAGAATACACATTCTTCTCTAGTGCACATGGAACATTCTCCAGAATAGATCATATCCTGGGTCCTAAATCAGGACTCAACCAGTATCAAAAGATTGGGATCATTCCCTGCTTATTTTCAGACCACAGTGCTCTGAAGCTAGAACTCAATCACAAGAGGAAATTTGGAAAGAACCCAAATACATGGAGACTAAACAACATCCTTCTAAAGAATGAATGAGTCAACCAGGAAATTAAAGAAGAATTGAAAAAATTCATGGAAACAAATGATAATGAAAACACAACGGTTCAAAATCTGTGGGACACAACAAAGGCAGTCCTGAGAGGAAAATATATAGCGGAACAAGCCTTTCTCAAGAAACAAGAAAGGTCTCAGGTACACAACCTAACCCTACACCTAAAGGAGCTGGAGAAAGAACAAGAAAGAAACCTAAGCCCAGCAGGAGAAGAGAAATCATAAAGATCAGAGCAGAAATCAATGAAATAGAAACCAAAAAAACAATAGAACAAATCAATGAAACTAGGAGCTGGTTTTTTGAAAGAATTAATAAGATTAATAAACCCCTGGCCAGACTTATCAAAAAGAAAAGAGAAAGGACCCAAATAAATAAAATCATGAATGAAAGAGGAGAGATCACAACTAACACCAAAGAAATACAGACAATTATAAGAACATACTATGAGCAACTCTACACCAACAAATTTGACAATCTGGAAGAAATGGATGCATTCCTAGAGACATATAAACTACCACAACTGAACCAGGAAGAAAGAGAAAACTTGAACAAACCCATAACCAGTAAGGAGATTGAAACAGTCATTAAAAATCTCCAAACGAACAAAAGCCCAGGGCCAGACGGCTTCCCGGGGGAATTCTACCAAACATTTAAAGAAGAACTAATTCCTATTCTCCTGAAACTGTTCCAAAAAACGGAAATGGAAGGAAAACTTCCAAACTCATTTTATGAGGCCAGCATCACCTTGATCCCAAAACCAGACAAGAAAATCCCATCAAAAAAGAGAACTACAGACCAATATCCTTGATGAACACAGATGCGAAAATTCTCCCCAAAATACTAGCCAAAAGGATTCAACAGTACATTATTCACCACGACCAAGTGGGATTTATTCCAGGGCTGCAAGGTTGGCTCAACATCCACAAATCAATCAATGTGATACAACACATCAATAAAAAAAAAGAAAAAGAACCATATGATACTCTCAATAGATGCTGAAAAAGCATTTGACAGAGTACAGCATCCCTTCCTGATCAAAACTCTTCAAAGTGTAGGGATAGAGGGCACATACCTCAATATTATCAAGGCTATCTAAGAAAAACCCACCACAAATATCATTCTCAATGGAGAAAACTGAAAGCTTTCCCGCTAAGGTCAGGAACACGGCAGGGATGTCCATTATCACCACTGCTATTCAACATAGTACTAGAAGCCCTAGCCTCAGCAATCAGACAACAAAAGGAAATTAAAGTCATCTAAATCGGCAAAGAAGAAGTCAAACTATCACTCTTCACAGATGATATGATACCATATGTGGAAAACCCAAAAGACTCCACTCCAAAACTGCTATAGGAATTCAATAAATTGTCAGGATATAAAATCAATGCACAGAAATCAGTTGCATTTCTCTACACCAACAAGACAGAAGAAAGAGAAATTAAGGAGTCGATCCCATTTACAGTTGTACCCAAAACTATAAGATAAGTAGGAATAAACCTAACCAAGGAGGCTAAGAATCTATACTCAGAAAACTATAAAGTACTCATGAAAGAAATGGAGGAAGACACAAAGAAATGGAAAAATGTTCCATGCTCCTGGATTGGAAGAATAAATATTGTGAAAATGTCTATGCTACCTAAAGCAATCTACACTTTTAATGTAATTCCTATCAAAATACCATCCATTGTTTTCAAAGAAATGGAACAAATAATCCTAAAATTTATATGGAACCAGAAAAGACCTCGAATAGCCAAAGGGATATTGAAAAAGAAAGCCAAAGTTGGTGGCATCACAATTCCAGACTTCATGCTCTATTACAAAGCTGTCATCATCAAGACAGCATGGTACTGGCACAAAAACAGACACATAGATCAATGGAACAGAATAGAGAGCCCAGAAATAGAGCCTCAACTCTATGGTCAACTAATCTTCAACAAAGCACTAAAGAATGTCCACTAGAAAAAAGGCAGCCTCTTTAATAAATGGTATTGGGAAAATTGTACATCCACAGGCAGAAAAATGAAATTGGACCATTTCCTTACGCCACACATGAAAATAGACTCAAAATGGATGAAGGACTTCAATGTGAGAAAGGAATCCATCAAAATCCTTGAGGAGAACACAGGCAGCAACCTCTTCGATCTCAGCCGCAGCAACATCTTCCTAGGAACATCGCCAAAGGCAAGGGAAGCAAGGGCAAAAACGAACTATTGGGATTTTATCAAGATCAAAAGCTTTTGCACAGCAAAGGAAACAGTTAAGAAAACCAAAAGACAACTGACAGAATGGGAGAAGATATTTGCAAATGACATATCAGATAAAGGCTAGTGTCCAAAATCTATAAAGAACTTAGCAAACTCAACACCCAAAAAACAAATAATCCAATCAAGAAATGGGCAGAGGACATGAACAGACATTTCTGCAAAGAAGACATCCAGATGGCCAACAGACACATGAAAAAGTGCTCCATATCACTTGGCATCAGGGAAATACAAATCAAAACCACAAGGAGATACCATCTCACACCAGTCAGAATGGCTGAAATTAACAAGTCAGGAAACGACAGATGCTGGTGAGGATGCGGAGAAAGGGGAACCCTCCTACACTGTTGGTGGGAACGCAAGCTGGTGCAACCACTCTGGAAAACAGCATGGAGGTTCCTCAAAATGTTGAAAATAGAACTACCCTATGACCCAACAATTGCACTACTGGGTATTTACCCTAAAGATACAAACGTAGTGATCCAAAGGGGCACGTGCACCCGAATGTTTATAGCAGCAATATCTACAATAGCCAAACTATGGAAAGAACCTAGATGTCCATCAACAGATGAATGGATAAAGAAGATGTGGTATTTATACACAATGGAATACTATGCAGCCATCAAAAGAAGTGAAATCTTGCCATTTGCGATGACGTGGATGACTTATTTCATGTTAGTGAAATAAGTCAATCAGAGAAAGACAACTATCATACGATCTCCCTGATATGAGGAAGTGGAGATGCAACATGGAGGTTAAGGGGGTAGAAGAAGAATAAATGAAACAAGATGTGATTGGGAGGGAGACAAATCATAAGTGACTCTTAATCTCACAAAACAAACTGAGGGTTGCTGGGGGGAGGGGATTTGGGAGAAGGGGGGTGGGGTTATGGACATTGGGGAGGGTATGTGCTATGGTGAGTGCTGTGAAGTGTGTAAACCTGGCGATTCACAGACCTGTACCCCTGGGGATAAAAATATATTATATGTTTATTTTATTTTATTTTTTTTAAGATTTTATTTATTTATCCGACAGAGAGAGGGATCACAAGTAGGCAGAGAGGCAGGCAGAGAGAGAGGGGAGGAAGCAGGATCCCTGCTGAGCAGAGAGCCCGATGCGGGACTCGATCCCAGGACCCTGAGATCATGACCTGAGCCTAAGGCAGCGGCTTAACCCACTGAGCCACCCAGGCGCCCCTTATATGTTTATTTAAAAAAAAAAAAAAGAAGAAATAGAGGGAGCTAGCTCATGTTTATTATTATTTCAGTTCCTGCCACCTCTTTTTTCCCCAGCTTTATAAATATAATCGACATATAACATTGTATTTTGCTCCCTACGTAAGCCCTGGGTCCAGATGTGAGCTGGGGTCAGTCTATGAGAGGCTTCGTGGTGGGGAGGAAGATGAAGTCCACCTTCTCTTGGGAAGGAGCCCGCTGCACCAAGAGTATTCAGGTGTAGGAGTTCACTTGGGAAAGTAGCATAAGGATAGAGTTGGTAGACAAACACTGCCTTAGGACAGCAGAAAATCACACCTTTTTTGTCCAGAGGGAGGGGGTCAGGCTAGAATAACTGCCCTTTGCATACTTTCAAAAGAGTTCTGCCTCTTCTATGTATTTCCTCAAAGTAGAGTTAACAAATGTTGACTCAGTACTGACCTCTATGCCTTGTAGTTTTTATCCACACGAATTGAATTCAGTCTTCAAAACCACCTGTGAAAGTCATCTTCTAGCTCATCTTAGAGAAACTGTGTCCCAAGGCCATTAAAATGTTTGGCTAAAATTACACAATAATAATTGAAGGGTTAAAGTTTGAACATAGCATTATCTGATCCAATACCCATGTTCTTTCCATCACACCAAGACGTCACTCAATTTTGTTATCTGGTACTCTTAAGACACCAGATCTCTAGGAGCAGTAGGCTAGTGAAATTCAAATTTTTGGCGGCTCTGTTCAAAGCTCCCAAAGACTTTACTAAACATCATGTGCAATAATCCAAATACTTATTATTCTTTTGAATATAATTTGAAATAGACAACTATAAAATATCCAAATATAAATATATAACACATATATTATATGAAATATCAAGTTAGAACAAGAATTGAGAAAAATTATCTTAGGTAATATATTACATCTCTTAAATCTTTTTCCCTTAACACATACATAATAAAAAGGAAATTGTATCAAATTTTAAAAAAAAGGATCAAATTATATATTAAAATTTCATCCCACCTTTAGTTATAGAGTCCTTGAGTGTTAAGACTCCTATCAAACTTGGGATTCTCCCTCAGCCTGGCACTGAGAATCACATATAGTAGAAATCCAGTATATATGTACTAATCAAGATCATATAAACATTTTTTTTTAAAAGACAGTGGGAGAAAATATTTAAAATTCATACAACCAGTGAAAGATCAGTTTCCAAGGGCATCTGGGTGGCTCAGTCGGTTAGGTGTCCAACTCCTGATCTTAGCTCAGGTCTTGATCTCAGGGTTGTGAGTTCAAGCCCCACACGGGGCTCCAAGCTGGGCATGGAGCTTACTTAAAAACACAAAAAACAAACAAAAAAAAGCCAGCCATGAATGGGAAATTCACAGAAGAATAAACAGTAATGGACAAGAAACAACAGAGTAAAAATGTTCAACCTCACTAGTAATAGGAAACTGCAAATAACAAGAACAATCTCATATGAATGAGGGTTGCCAAGAATATTCAAGTGTGACAGAATCAGGTGTTGGTAAAATATGAGAATATGAGAATTCTCATCACTCTTCACTATTCATAACCACTTTAGAAAGGAATCTGACAGTGTTTGGTAAAATTGACTACCCTAGACCAAACAATTCCATTTTCTGGAGGAAACTTAGCACATGTATGCCTACAGTACAGAGAGTACTATTTGTAATGGCAAAAAAATTAGAAGTGACATATCTATACATAGAACAAAGGACAATTCAACTATGGTATATTCTTATTTAATTTTATATAACAGTCCCAATGAGTAAGTATTTAAGTATCAATATGAATAAATGTCTAAAATTCTGATGAATTGAAAAACTCAAAATGCAGAATGAGATATGTATAGAATGACAGCTTTACTAAAGTTTAAAAACCACACAAAAATCTACCATAAGCATAACAAATTCAATGTGTAGTAAAAACATGAAAATATGGATAGACTGAAACATCTCAGTTTCAGGATAGTAGCTGTCTTCTGGTGGGAAGGGGGAAAATGGGGATAAGGAAAGGGAACAAAGGGACTTCAACTACATTGAAGTTGAACATTCTAGAACATTCTGTCTGAAAAGATTTGAAGCAAACAAGGTAAATGGAGATTTATTAAACTTAGGCAGCAGGTTCATGATGTTTGCTATATTGTTGTTCTGTGCTCTTCTACAGTTTTCGTTAAGCCAACAGCATAACTATTGAGTATTGAATTGTACCTAACAAAGGTAGAGGACACTTAATAATATCCTTCAGTGTTTGATGCCAAAGTCTCTATGATACTAGACAGAAATATTTGGAAGTAGAGTCAGTTCTCTGGCAGACCAACAATTTTTTTTTAAAAAAAAGACTAGACTCACTCAAGTATAAGCTTTCATAATATATACTATTTTTCTATAGCAAAATAAGTGAATGCACTTTAAACTTGAAATAACTCCTGAGTTATAAGGAAGGCAAATCTAGAGTAATTATGAAAATTGGACATACAAAAGTGACACACAAATATATAAGAAAATCATTTTCTTTCCGAGAAGTCAGACATTTAAGTAATCTAGAAAACATATTGTATATCAACTGTGCACATGAGATCTAAACTACTTAAATGAAAAACTAGGTAAGCAATTAATAAAGCATAGTGGACAGAACTGCAGAGACCACATCTGAATTTTTCAAAAGTAAAAAGTAGTTTTTTGGGGACGCCTGGGTGGCTCAGTTGGTTAAGCCACTGCCTTCAGCTCAAATCATGATCCTGGCATCCTGGGATCAAGTCCCACATCGGGCTCCTTGCTTAGCGGGGAGCCTGCTTCTCTGCCTCTGCCTGCCACTCTGCCTGCTTGTGCTCACTCTCTCTGACAAACACATAAATAAATAAAATCTTTTAAAAAAAATCAGTTTTTTTGGAAGTTACAGTATTTATCTAAAAATGAAGGGGCACCTGAGAGGCTCAGTGCGTTAAGAGGCTAACTCTTGATTTCGGCTCAGGATGTGCCCTCAGGGTCCTGGAATTGAGCCCCATGTGAGGGTCTGATCTCAACGGGGAGTCTGCTTCAGATTCTTGCCTTCTGCCCCTTCCCCCAACTCCCAAACTAATTCTCTCTCAAATAAATAAATCTTTTTAAAAAATTAAAATGAAGAGCCTTCAGGAAATACATCCAAACTATATTCCATATTTCTCATCTTTTTTTTTTTTTTTAAAGATTTTATTTCTTTGAGAGAGAGAGAGTGAGAGCATGAGAGGGTAGAAGGTCAGAGGGAGAAGCAGATTCCCCGTGGAGCTGGGAGCACAATGTGGGACTCAATCCCGGGACTCTGGGATCATGATCTGAGCAGAAGGCAGTTGCTTAACCAACTGAGCCACCCAGGCACCCCATATTTATCATCTTTAAGTTGAAATTTTTAAAGGTGCTCAGGGTATCAAAATGATCAAAAACTCTTAAGACCATCTCTCTGTATATCTCTATATTTGGAAACTAGTTTTAACAAGTCTTAAAAATATTGATACAAAATTTCTTATTTGGAACCAAAGCATATTTCCAGTGACAATACTGTGTTTTCCACCATGGGTTCCACAAAGTAACCTAAGAATGAATTCAGGGAGCTTACTTACGTCAAACTGAATCCACGTGCATTGAGATGTTCCCATTTAACACCGAGAAAGCAAATAGCAAACATTATTCAAAACTACAACAGACTAGCTATCTATAATGAAATCCCAGTACAGTAAATATTACTTAATGAAATAACAAATTTATTAGTTAGTTCATTCCTAAGTTGATCTGACATGCTGGAGGAGTTATTTACTCAACAGAAGCTAGGTGAATAGAAAAAACATTTTTTTTTTTCCTATTTGCTCTATAAGCCTGAGTGCTAGTGCCTTGGGAACCCATCCAGATGGGTTCCATATGGATCTCATCCACAGAGGTTCCTCCAATTGTTTTGTGATTTTATCTGAAAAGGTTTTTCTTCTTGATAAACATTTTGAGTCAGTTCTCAAGGTCTTCCAGGTATTAAAGTACAGAGACAATTTTATAGATTTTATCAGAGAGAAACTATGTAAAACAGGAAAAAATCAGTCATATCAGCACAAATCATCCATGAATAGGTCTATCAACTCATTGGTTCCTGTTACAGGCAAGGGTTCCTTCTAATTTTCAATAAATAACATAATAAATGATCATGTTGGAGAAAAATATACTGCATAGATTTTCATTAGCAATATGTTTTGGATAAAACAATACATACAAATCTTTTGGTCATAAACAAAAATGTCATGGGACTTCGCATTTATTCCCTCGTCCATTTAACCTCATTCTTTTGGCTGTCACAGAGAAAAGCTTCCCAACTCCCAGCATGCCAGCACCATAAAGAAACAGAGCAATTCAGTAAAAGAATAGAGTACTAGTCTGCCATTCATATCATGAAAGATGGACTTAAGAAAATTATTCCTAAGTCAATAAAAATAAGGGGTATTACAAGCCCTCATGGGAAGTAATTAGAATATAAACAAAAATAAATAACAATAAATTAAAATTAGTTAAGCACAGTCTCTGCAGATACTACTTGCCCGAGGAGATTTTGCGGAAGCATCACAGATCCAACTTAGACTTTGTAGTCCTTGAGTTCCAATGACTATACACAGGGAAGTATTAAATCTGAACCAAGTGATTAGGTAATCAACCTCTAATGAGCTCCACGTCTAGACAGTATGTAATTGTTCTAGATGCACAGGAAAGAAGCAAATTCATTACAAGATGTTAATTCTGTAGGCCCTAACATTTAGGGCATTGGGGCTTGATTTCCTCCCAGAACCTTAGTTGAGCAAGGCTATTCTAAAAGGTCTTTGTTCACAAATAAATGGAAATAATTAACCATCAATGTGGTAACCAAATGATCTTTAACTACAAAGCCATCATTAGGTAGAGGAAACCCATTAAATACCGATTTCTGAAAACTTCTGTATTATTTTATCCTGTCAGATCCTTTAATCTTCTGCTCAAAATACCACTGAGAATTAGACTGTAAAGCTTTTCCAGCCTGCCTGAAAACAGAAGCTTAAAAAAAAAATTTAAAAAAAAAAAGTCATTTGAAATGTGTGTTATAAATTCTTGTCTATTGATTTCGCAGCACACTGGATCAGGGATAGATGACTGAGGAATTATACAAGTCCAACATAACACTCTGAAAAAAGTGAACATCTCCCAAAGACACCTGCGTATTTACCTGATATTATCATAGATGTATTCCTTTTAAGTACCAATTATTTTCTCCCGTCTACATCAAATGTTATTACAAATCAAAACTCCTTCTTGTACCAGGTAAAATCCCTAGCACAAGAGCAGACTAGGAATCAAAAGGAGTATGAAATCAGCTTTCAGGAGCTCATTTCCAATTGTCTCAGGGCTCTTTGGGGCCGAGCTGATCTGGAAGCAAAGTCTACAGTGGCTTGCACTCTGGGGTAAACCTACTGGACCTTCTCCACTCCAGCTCTGCATATGTCAAAGGCACTGTCTAACCAATCCATAAATGCACTCAAATAATAAGACATACAAAAAGTAGCTTCGTGTTACTGAAAATATGTCCTAGCATTTATAAAACCTAGTTTTAGGTAATTTGAAATATATGTCAAATTTAGTGGTAAATTTTAAAGGTCTTTTTTTCTTCTTTCTAGAGTTCTTAAATCTGCTCTCAAACGTAAGTTGCCAAGTATCAAGTATCAGGCTGATGGGTCACAGATCCTTTCATTACCTTAACAACTATAATAATGCCCATGAGAGAACTAGCAACTTCCCAAGAGATTACCTCCAGGATTTGTAAGATACAGTGTGGAGAATGTATATATTCTCATTCTGGCGGAATATGGCTGTAACATAAAGAACAAAATTTTTAATGTGTGGTCAAAATATAAGTCTACACTGAATGTATGTGGAAAAGATATTTAATTGTAAAATAGAAAAGTAGGCCAGAGTACAGTTTTAAGGGTAATTGCTTCTTTATACAGATAGGTAATCTAGAAGGGTTTTGGGTTAAACATTTTCATAAAGCAATAAGACATTAAAAAATAAAGCAAGAAAAAAGAGCTTGAAGTTATGTTTTACAAAAAAGAATGAACAGTACATCAGAGTTTAATGTCCATACATTGTGGAATTCAACAATATTGTGATGAGAGCAAGTCACAGCACAGACATACAGTTTTCACAGGGAAAAGTAAAAGTTATGTTAGACATACCTAGCATCACTGTAGTACAAAAAGTTCTTGTTCTACATACAAAAGCATTTTTTTTTCCATAAGAATAATTTCCTGGGGGAAAATGAGTCCATGAAATATTTCAGAAACCCATATGCTCTGAGTATTCCAAAAACATTATCTTAAAATCCAGTGCCTTAAAGTGCTTTCATGTGGAAATCATGATGGAAGGCACAGAATACAGTTTCACGTCCCCACTATGAAATTTTCAAAAAAGCATAGATTTTTGCAGTTTGCAAATTCAAGTTACCTTGTAAGCTGCTCCTTCTAAGAACATTGTCAATCCCAATAAAACCAGCTTCTAGCTTGCTTAACTTTCAATGACCTACAGAATAAAAGGATTTTTTCCCCTAGTTCACTTTCATCATCTTTGTGGGGAAAATACCTATGCAAGTGATGCGTTTTGAAATTATAAAACATGCAGAATATGTACAAACAGAAAGTTTAAAAAATATTTGCTTCATATACATGTAAATCTACTTGGGTATAGCTGAAATTGAACAAATATAAAAATTTGCTTTCTAAAAAATGTTTTCAGAGAATCTGAGACAACTTAAAGCTGTACAAAGATTTCCTGGGAGAAATCTTCTTTTCATATAGAAGTTTATACCTACAGGAGTAATTCCAGCATCAGTCCACCACATAATTTTTATATAACATTTGGTCTAATCGACAACGATCACCCTTAAAACTGTTCTGTTTCTGAGAAATTAAGGTTCATACTAAAATCAAAAAGAATTCACAAAAACAGTGGCTTATTGTGTTTTTGGATCTCTTCAACAATCTTTATAACTCATCTGGAACTGTAAAAAAACAAAAACTATTTACAGAATTCAGTTTTAAATACATTTCACAACTTCTAAAGTAGAGTTTTATGTTACAAGGATTCAGAGCGCATGGCTTAAGTCCGATCGGCAATCCGTAGTCTCCTCTGTTATCCTGGCTTCCTGCGACTGCGCCTTGTGGTGTACAGTTCAAGACTGTGTTCTCTCTTAGCCAAAAGTAAATCAAACTACATGTTCGTAGTTAATTAAACAGCTTCTTTATTAGTCTGAAGACGAGTCATCGCTTCTAATTTTTGTCTGTAGGCCTCTGCTTCCTGTTCTTTCTTTAGAAGCTGCTGTCGATATTTTTGTGCTTCTCGATTTGCTTCATCCAGCTGTTTCTGAAGAGCTTCTCTCTCCTAATTGAAAAAAAAGGTTTTTTCAATGTTTGCATGAATACATGATTAACACACATAAGCACACATCCCGCAAACTGAAAAATCTGTAGGAGCTAGATGTAGCCACCTATTGATATTTCCAAGATGTCAACTAATTCATTAATAGTTAAAGCCCCAAATTTTGTGCTCCACACTCTGGCAGAGATTAGTTTCTGACCTCAAGAAAGCATTCCCTAATTAAAAGTGGGATTAACATAATGAACCCAGATTGTCATACATATAAAAGTAGAGGTCCACAAAGACCAGTGAAGAGCTTTAAGAGAGAAATATACCTCTTCACATCTCTGTGATGTTTTTATGTAAAGGTATACCAAACTATAGAAGTTAGTACTTATTGAGCACTCTATGTAACTAAACAAGGTGATGTCCAATAACAAGACTGTAAGACAGAGATTATGCCCATTTTACAGATGACAAAAACGATGCTCAGAGATGATGTAGCCTTTCCACAGTAACACAGTTGGGTTTATGAGATTCTAATATTACTGCTTTTAATACCATCTTCCTCTCTGGTAACAAGCTAGATTCCTCATCTGTGGAATGAAGAATGTTCGTTTAGATTAATATTTCCTAAATTATCCCATTTTACAAACCAATAAAATACTAATTTCTCTATTGTGGAATTCACTAAATTAAACAAATATAAAATATATGTATTAAATTCCTCAATAAACTGAGAGCTAAACACAAATCTAGTCCAATGAAAATACCTTTTCTCCTCTTCACTCTGTCCCTACACAGTTGCCTAAGGGAAAACACTTCAAAGGCTCCTTTCTCATATCTCTATGAGATATGAGATATTTCTCATATCTCTATGAGATATGAGATATTTCTCATATCTCTATGAGATATCTCTATGTATGCACATGGACAAAAGTTCGACACGCACAGGCCCAAACTCAACCTCATTACAGAGGCCTGGGACCTTTTAGGAGGATGAGGACTCAGCGTAGGAGGGCTATGAATGATCATAAGAAATGCCAGGGTTGGGGCGCCTGGGTGGCTCAGTGGGTTAAGCCTCTGCCTTCGGCTCAGGTCATGATCTCAGGGTCCTGGGATCGAGCCCCACATCCGGCTCTCTGCTCAGTGGGGAGCCTGCTTCCTTCCTCCTCTCCTCTCTCTCTGCCTGCCTCTCTGCCTACTTGTGATCTCTGTCAAATAAATAAAATACTTTTAAAAAAAGGAAACGCCAGGGTCACACTGGACAAGACACTTGACTAGATGGAACTGAAGGTGAGGGTCAGGAGCCTACTGGGGAAAAGGACACTTTGAGGGTCTCTTCCTCTACTTCCTTGACTCCTGTCCATTGTGAACACCAAAAGATTCCCTCCGCTTCACCATTCACATGGTCTCCAAGGAGGAGCATGTGTTAAGACTCCTACCTTCCTTCGATTCCACTCCCTTCCCCATACTGGGAATGAAGCTAAATCCATCCTGTATTTTTCCCGAGTCCACCAAATGTGGGAATGATTGATCACATAAGTAGTCTCCAAATCTTCCATTTACACAAAATGTACAAGAAACATGTGCCCTTCATCTCCAATTTAAGAAATGCCCACGCCTTACCCTGCTACCCTTTTCTTATCCTCTTCTTACACTTTCTCCAGCAAAGATGGCAAAGTAGAAACAAGTCAGAAAAGACAACAACCAAGAGACGAGCCTCAGGTGATAATCAACACCACTACCTTGGCAGTGAACTCTGGAGAATTTAGAGCACGCCGATAGAAAGAACTGGAGAAGGGGGCTGCGTCTCCAGGAGCTAGACCACCACCTCTGGCAGGAGCACTCACGGCCACACATAAGTGTTTTAAAATTTTACATGTGTTAAGAAATAAGTTTCTTTGATAACGCAAGTTTTGAATTTGGTAGGAAATACGGGAATACACTCTCTAACTCTAAGGCATCTCCTTGTACTAGCTCTTCATTAACATTAGAAACAGCAATAATTCACACTCAGCAAACAAAAGCAAACTGAGTGAGTTAGTCTAACAGTAAATACAGTTTATTTTCCTTATAGCATATTTTTATTTCAATTAGAGTATATCTTCCTATAAATGAAAAGATAGCTCCCTTTTGCCTACCAGGCAAATAAAAGATTCATATTACACTGCCATTTCTTGACTGTATCTGTAAAACCTGAAAGGTAAGTATATTTATCTAAGTATACTTAGTCCTCCAGACTGAAAGCACACTTAACATTATTAAAGTTTTTTTTTTTTTTTTTTAAGTGTTTCCATTTTTTCCTTCTCAAGAATATAGGTGTTTGGGGAGAGAATCTTCTTGCCATCTCACTTTTCAAAGCAAATAAAAATCTCTAAAAAGTGGAAAATATCACTTCTTATTTTACTCAGAGATCCTTTGTTGACAAATTTATTTGTTAAATGTTTACTGAACATATATTATATACAAGACATTTCCTTAAGATAAACAGTACTTTGGTTGTTTCACACGTGAATAGTCCAACAAAATGACATTTGAGGATTTATATTTAAATAGAAATACTAATCCTCTAGCTTTGACCTTTTCCAATAAAAGTACCTCTGACATTTGTAAATAAACACACCTTCCCCTAATAATATGTAATACTAAAATATTTTTCCTTTAACAGTCTAACACTGAAGAATTCCAAAAAAGTAAATTCTGACGATAATCACGATTTGGTAGCAACTGAGAAGATATATTTATCTTACACCACAACTCTAAACCCAAGCAATGTTAAAACAGGGCAAGGGAAGATTTGAGTTTGCTTTTTTATCTTCAAACAAAATTCTTGAATTTGGCTTCAGCTGGTAGCAATTCTCTCGAACCAGTGATATCATTTTTAATTTTCTAATATTCAAATTTATTTTTACCTTAGCTATTATAAGGCAAAACATCAGTATAGTGGTTCATGTTTTACCATACCTCTCCATAGAATTTGGAAGATAATAAAAGCAACAATGAGCACTTATTAGAAATTCTACTCCTTTACATGTGTTCTCATTCAAACTTTACAAAAATCTGATAATCTAGGTGCTGTTATTTCTTCCCTGTTACTGATGGGGAAACCAAGATTTAAAAGGTTAAATATTTAAACGTGACCAAGAAAACACATCAGAAAATTACAAAACATATCCATATTCTTAACCATTAAATATTTCTTTAAAAAGAGAAAAACTGGGGGCGCCTGCGTGGCTCAGTGGGCTAAAGCCTCTGCCTTTAGCTCAGGTCATGATCCCAGCATCCTGGGATCACGCCCTGCATAGGGGTCTCTGCTCAGCAGGGAGCCTGCTTCCTCTTCTCTCTCTGCCTGCTTCTCTGCCTACTTGTGATCTCTGTCAAATAAATAAATAAATAATCTTTTTAAAAAAAGAGAGAGAGAGAAATTGGGGCACCTGGGTGGCTCAGTCGATTACACATCTGCCTTCAGCTTGGGTCATGATCCCAGAGTCCCAGGATTCAGCCCCACATTGGGCTCCATGCTCAGCCAGGAGTCTGCTTCTCCCTCTGACCCTCCCCCTACAACTTGTGTTTTCTGTCAAAAACAAAGTCTTTAAAAAGAGAGAAAAACTGGGCAGAGTGTGTGAGCTATTTCTCTGTGTATAAACATCAATTTTCCAAGTGCCAGGGCCAAATACGATCCTGTTTTTATAAATAAAGTTTTACTGAAATAAGGCATGCGTACTCATTTTCAAAGTGTCAATGGCTACTTTCCCAATACAATGGCAAAAGTGAGTAGAGAAGCACAGACTGGTCAGTCCACAACACCAAAAGTATTTGCTACCTGGCCCTTTGCCTACTCCACCCTGAAGAAAAAAACTTATCTATAAGAGATAGGAGAGGCGCCTGGGTAGCTCAGTCTGTTAAACATCTGCCTTTGGCTCAGGTTGTGATCCTGGAGTCCTGGGATTGGGCCCTGAGTAGGGATTCCTGCTAAGAGAGGAGTCTGCTTCTCCCTCCCTTCCTCCCCCAGCTCATGCTCGCGCTCTCGCTCTCTCTCTCTCTGTGTCTTGCTCATGGTCTCTCTCAAATGAATAAAAACCTTAAAAAAAAAAAAAAGGAGTACAGAAAATTTTTAACTCTGATAGATCAAAAGAATATAAAAGGAAAATAGATTGGAAAAAACTGCATCAAATCAAACACTGTAAAGTTTACAGGAAACAATTTTTAAAAGAACACTAAGAATCTCAATCCATCACTGATTAGAAGACACAAATATTTCGTTAAAAATAAACTTGCTAAGGAGGGCACGTATTAACATGGAGCACTGGGTGTGGTGCATAAACAATGAATCTTGAAACACTTAAAAAAATAAACTTATTTCCTGAATTCACACAAGTAAATAACAGGAAAAAATCTGTTATTCTTAATACACTAATTGTATTTCTTCCCTCCCACATTACAAAATAATTCACTGATTCCATATATAGCACACTGCTTCTAAAAATATCTTTAGTGCAGTAATATCAAGGGGGTGATATGATACATATTATTGCAATTTGGTGTCTTATTCACACCTCCCCTTTGAAAAACAAATCTATTTCATTTCCTAAATTGTTACAATGCAGATATAAAAGCTGTAGCATTTATAATACATTTTCTACAATTTAAACCAATTTTGTAGGTATTATTAATAAACCTCTCCAATGCTAGTCAGGAAACTGTAAATATAAATTCTTAACACTTGACTTATAAACACTCTCTTTGGTAGTTGTAGACACACACATGCAGAGAAAACTCAAGCATGTCAGATTCTGAATAATGAGTTAATTATTTAATTCTCATAGGGCAGAGTTCCTCAATCTCAACATGGATGTTTTTGGACCAGATAATTTTTTTTTTTAAAGATTTTATTTATTTATTTGACAGAGAGACAGATTACAAGTATGCAGAGAGGCAGGCAGAGAGAGAGAGAGGTGGAAGCAGGCTCCCCGCTGAGCAGAGAGCCAGATGTGGGGCTCGATCTCAGGACCCTGGGATCATGACCTGAGCTGACGGCAGAAGCTTTAAACCACTGAGCCACCCAGGCGCCCCTGGACCAGATAATTCTTAACTATGGGGGCATTGTAGGATGTTTAGCAGCAGGCCCAGCCTCTATCCCCTATAGGTCAAGGGCATGCCCCTAGTTATGACAACCCAAAATGTCTCCAGACATTGCCAAATGTCCCCTGGGATCAAAAATGCCCCAGCTGAGAATCACTGCCTGCAAGAAACTTTTTTAGTTAATGGTTAAGTTGTCACTTGGAGTAGAAAAGCCTGCCCCCAAGACAACTCCACTGGTCATCTAAGAAAGTAAGTTCAAAAGCACCACTCGATGTATTATAAGGAAATGATTACCTGGTTTGATGAAAACACTGGAGGCCTCTTTTCATTCTATATCCCCAGCCCCCTCTACCATCTAGACTCATTGTAGCTTCAAGGTCTCTCTGTAAGAGCTCTATAAAGATCATGCAATGTTGGCTTGAACATTTCTGGTGATGGAGAATGAGAGCTCCAAAACCAGAAAGCTCTAATTACAAAAAAAAAAAACAAAATACTTCTTTAAACCAAGCTAAAACTCCATCTCCCTAAAGTTCTAGCCTTGGTTCTAGTTAATTTATATACCTCAATTCATACTTTCCTATTATCTGTAATTATTCTCCCAGGTCTCTAAAAAGACTAAGTCAGGGAAGGGGGGGATCAGGCTGACCTTTGAGGAAAACAACACTTAAGGGTTATTAGGTAAATAAAGGTACAAGATGCGCATTCACTGTTTTAAATATATACTTTGTTGAATTCAGTAAGCTTATATTTAATAAAAATTCAAGTAATTTAAAAAGATTTTATTAAACAGTTAAAGCAAAGAAAAAATAATAATAATAAAGCAAAGTACATGACAAAATTTTTTCACCTGATGTGCCAAAAAAATCGTCTGACATCAAAAAACTTTTTTTAAAAGATTACTAAATAACAAGTATATTGCTACTGTTTTGTTTGTTTGTTTTTTAAGATTTTATTTATTTATTTGACAGAGAGAGATCACAAATAGGCAGAGAGGCAGGCAGAGAGAGAGAGAGAGAGAGGAGGAAGCAGGCTCCCTGCTGAGCAGAGAGCCCGATGCGGGACTCGATCCCAGGACCCTGAGATCATGACCTGAGCCGAAGGCAGCGGCTTAACCCACTGAGCCACCCAGGCGCCCTATATTGCTACTGTTAATGAAAAACTTGCTAATATGTAAGAACTTCTGTCTACTGAATATCATTTTAAATTTTGAAGAAACAAAACAACTTACCTTCAATAATTAAAGTCATACTTTTAGCAAACATTCTGGCTAAGCTATGAATTGAAATCTTGTTAACTCAATAATATATTCTTTGTGATTGTAGCTTAAAGATGTACCAGCATTACACTTAACACGAACTGTAGCAAAGATACATTCTAGTTGTCCTCAGTCAGAATTATGTTGCTTTTTAGTTACTTAAAAAAAAAAGTCCTCTTTTCGATGAAACAAGACACTTAAGAATTCTTAGACATTCACCAATATTATTATTTAAGATATTCAACAACATTTACTGGTTACAAATATCAGGTATTATGAGTATGTGTATGAGTATGCTGACTTTTTAATTCTGATAAGTTATCCAAATGCAGAAAGTTACCCAAAACTCCAATTTGAAAGAAAATAAAACTGCAATTCAGGAAGGTAAGATAACTTGCCTCAAAGCTAACAGGGGAAAGAGGTGGGATTCAAATCCAGCTCATTTAATTTCAAGTCCAGTGTCCTTTATACTGCAATTGATCTTTTGAAGTTATTCAAGAATAATTTTGTTTTCACATTGTATGAGTTAATGTCAAATTCAGGGAAAACAGTTTTATTTACAGTCATGTGAGACAAAAAATTTGTGAGGCACTCTGGTTTGGTTACACTTCCAAACTAGTTTGGGAGGAGGGGGAAAAAGCTGAATCCTATCAACAGCTAATCTAAATTTAAATTCCTTCTTAAAAAACTTAATAGTGAAATAAGCAGTTATGTATGGCTTTTTAAAAAAATAACCTAGTTGACAAACATCAACCTTCTTTAAAAGGATCCTCCAGCCCAAACAGGCATTTGTATTTCACTTTCAAAAGAAAAGAATGTTTTTTGTCAATATACAGTGACATTTCCTTCAGTGACTTGTGAGAATGATGCATGTAAATTTAATAGAAAATAAAGGATGGAGTGCAAGAACCAAATTCATTACAATGTTACCGTGATGACAGACTTTGTTATAAACAAATTCTTCACTCATTCATTCATTCATTCAATATGTATTTATTGAGGGCTTGCTTTATGTATAAGCAAATAATTAGACAAAATAGTACTATGTACTTTCATTCTGTATCAAAACAACACCGTCAGTAATAAATATAAAAGACCAAAAATATATATATAGAAAAGCAAACTGAATTTATTTTGGACGACTGCAGCAAAACACACCGGGTAAAAGACTCCTTACTTCTATTTCTGCAGATTCCACCCGGTTTTCAATTATTTCGATACATTGTCTCTTGGCTGGTGGTTCTTCACTTATAACAGTTTCTTCAGCAATGTCAGTTGCTGGTACTGTTAATACTAAAATTAAAAAAAGTGGATATTACTTCATTTCATAAAACTAGTTGTAACATTGTTGATGCAACTCATCTAAAATAAAGATGTCCCAAAATAATTTACAAGCATTAATTTTCTTTTTATGAGGATATCCATATTGGTCTTCAGGGTGCATTTTTATTTATTTTTATTTATTTTTTTTATTTTTTTAAGATTTTATTTATTTATTTGACAGAGAGAGATCACAGTAGGAGAGAGGAAGGGAAGTGATCACAGAGAGAGAGGAAGGGAAGCAGACTCCCTGCTGAGCAGAGAGCCTGACGTGGGACTCGATCCCAGGACCCTGAGATCATGACCTGAGCCTAAGGCAACGGCTTAACCCACTGAGCCACCCAGGTGCCCCCAGGGTGCATTTTTAAAGAATACTATTTATTTTTAAAAAAATTTTACAGATGACATATTCACTATATGGATGAAAAACCAATTAGCGTAATAGGGAATCACATTTTTTGGTTTCTTGCTATTGTTCTTGTGTTAACTTATATAAAAACAAACATGAACACACATTTTCATTTTTCTGTCTTATACAAAAGGTAGCATACATACAATAGAGACACTGTTCTCCCTCCACTTTCTTCACTCCATGTACCGAGGGTATCTTCCATCAGCACATGCAGTGCTCACTTTCATCTAGCCACATAACAGTCCACGGCATGGACACACCATTATGAACATTGTCTGTGTATAACCTTTGCTTGTTTTTCTTTTGGCTTATTGGACTTTGTCCCTAATTTTTAGTATTTCTTTATACAGATATAAATATACATAGAGAGAGAGAGAGAGGCTGTCCTTGCTCTGCATAGCAAGCAGTACAGACCATAGAAATGACTGTGAGAGCTGGAATCATGCAAAGCAATTTTAATAATCAATGGAGAAAATTACAATTGTGTAATAGCCTTTAAAGTTTTTTATCAAAATATTAAAAACTCTGTCAGTTATAAATGTAAGCAGAAATGAAAAAAAGTAAAATTTTTAGTACACTGGAATTTAAAACATTAGTGATCTTGAGAATTAAAGTCTTTTATTTCCTTTAACTCATACTACATTACACTTATAAATTAACCCAAAAAGAATTGAGAACCTTGTATCTGCTTCATTGGACTGTCTGCATAGTCTGTATATATTCATATGTCAGTTACACATTTTTTAATTACAGAGGCTTTAAAAGTTTATCTTAATACTCATTAAGTGCCTCTCATTGCTCTTCTTTCCCAGAGTTTTCCTTAATCTTCTTCCCTTCTCCACCCACTAATATAACTTCAGAATCTCTTTGACTTGTTGCAGGAAAAAAACCTGTTAGTCTCTGTTATGGGCTGAATTGTGTCCTCCTCAAAATTCAAATACTTCAGTCCTAACCCCCAGTACTTCACAATGTGACTGTTCATTTGGAGATTTGGCCTTTAAAGAGGTAAATAAGGTAAAATGAGGTCATGTGGGTGGGCCCTAACCCAGTATGACTGTTGTCATTTTAGAAGGAGAGATTAAGACAAAGACAACACAGACTGAGGGACATCCACATAAGGACACAGTGAGAAGGCAGCCATCTGCAAGCCAAGGAAAAAGAAAGCCTCAGAAGAAACCAAATTTGCCAACACCTTATCTTGGACTTCAAACCTCCAGCACTGTGAGAAGATAAATTTCTGTTGAGCCGTTCAGTCTGTGGTATTTTGCTGTGGCAGCCCTAACAAACTAAAACAGTTTTGGGGTTTTTTTCCCTGTATCATATTACATTTATAAATTAGGTCAGGGAGAAGGGAGATCTTTATGAGAGTAAATCTTCTCAACCAAAAACATGACATTTCTTTCCATTTGTTCCTGGGTTGAGAGTAGCCTGTCTGTGTAACGATCAGGTATTAGAAACATTATATCTGCTTCATACAAACTGTGAAAGTTTTCTTATTTCTATAAAATTAGAATCAGTTCTTTGAAGCTTTGTGAAAGCATCTGGACCTGACCCAAATTTTGGACTAGCCATCAGAAATTTCTGCAGAATGGAAGAGAATGGCCTTCTAGGCTTCACAGGTCAAAGGGCTCCTCTTCTGCTATAGAGACAAACTTTTTCCCTGAGACCTGGTTACCCTATAGTGCCATACCTCCTCTGTCACTCTAAACCAAACCTCTAGCTCTAGCCCCTGCCTCCCCCAATTCCTTCACTAGCCATGAAGGGACACAGTCTCTGCAATCCTAATCATTTTCTAAAAGGTTATGCATGTGCACACACTTTTTTTTGTTGGGGGCAGGGGTCCTGGGTCCCTGGCAATGCTTGCTCAGATAGGAATTTTCTGCACCTTCTCTTTCTGCTTCCTCCAGCATTCACGCCCTACCCTACCTCAGCCCTGCTTACAGCATCTCCTACATAGCCTGGGCCCTGTCTTGCTGAGTGTGTATTTATTGCTAATTTCTGAGCTCAATCTCTTCTCTTTTCCTAATGCACTGTGGGCTTTCATGAAGGTTCTCTTGCCCTGATGCTAATGGACCTAGGTGGTTTGCGCAGCACTTAAAATACGGAATTTTATGGTTTTCTCAGCCTTTTGTTTAATCTAGCTTACTACTTTCAGTGGTTTCCAAGGGGGGTAAAATGGGAATGTTATTGACAAAGCTGCTAATAGTGGCTACCACATTCCTACCACAAGTCCTAAACCCAACTTCTTTGTAAGGAACCTTTTCTAACATGGTATTTTTAAAAAACTATATGATATCTGAATTGCAATAAATGGTAATAAATTGCAATAAATGCAATAGATTGCAATAAAAGGAATTATTGTCCAAAGCAGATTCTGAATTGTTTACTTAAGCTCATTTTCCAACCAGATACTTTGGAGCCAAATCTTTTTACCACCTAGCATATACTCAGAGATACCAAGTTCATTTCAATACTAACCCAAGCAAATAAAATTAGCCAATCACATCTGTTGCAAAAGGTTACAAAAATATAATTTAAGGCATAAATAAATACTTTGAGAAACACCACAATTTCCCGAGCATTGAGAATAAATTCAAACTTTAGGCACATGCCTACTACCAACCTTGTTGTCCATCTGGCATGGTCACAATGATGGGCTGACCTATTCCACTGGTCGGAATGGAGTGCAAATTTCCAAGCTGAATTCCATCTGTGACTATTGTGATGACCTGTTGACCCCCTGAGCTAACTACTTGCTGAATGGCACCATCCACGGATTCTGCTGTAACTACCTCCTCCGTAGCCACTACTGGAAAAAAAAAATATATGTAAAAATCAGTGAACATGTACATAAGTATGACTAGAAATTTATTTTTGCTTTGCTGCTTTTGTTTTCCCTTTTTTTTTAAAAAAAAAAAGATTTTATTTATTATTTACTTGACAGACAGAGATCACAAGTAGGCAGAGAGGCAGGCAGAGAGAGAGGGGGAAGCAGGCTCCCTGCTGAGCAGAGAGCCCGATGTAGGGCTCGATCCGAGGACCCTGGGACCATGACCTGAGCCGAAGGCAGAGGTTTTAACCCACCCAGGCGCCCATTCCCTGCTTTTTGTGTGTATGACACAGAAAAGCTACTACATGGTTTTTATTAAATTCTCTCTGCAGTGGTGCTGTACATATCTATGTAAACCATCACCAACAAGTCCCACAATTTACAATTAGGAGCCTTAATTTACAATTAAGTGAGTTCTGGCTATGCATGTGTATATTTAAAAAATAATATCTCTTCATTTAGTTATACGAGGTACAGAAATTATAAAACCTCCCAAGGTCACAGATATAACAAGAGTTACATATGCTTAAGAAAATTCTGTAATCCAAAAAGAGAATTTTGTATGTGGTTACACTCCATTTATATTTACATGAGTAGATACACATTTCCATATTTGATGAAACAAGAAAATCTGTATTTTTCAAGTAAGCAGAATAAACAGTTTTCCCTTTTTGGAGTTGCCTTGACAGTAAGTGGCACACAGATCGAGTACTCTGTGATAGTGAATAATACAATATAGTAACATTTATTTAAATAAAATCCAAAACTATGTTCTTAATATTTTGTGAGAGGCTCAGAGAGGATTCTGGCAGTTGAAAACAGCATCCCTGCCTTTGCATGGGTAAAGAAATCACAGTTTAATGCTGCCAAAATCCTTTCCCACAGGCAATCCTAGGCCCAACTACTGCTCCTGAAAGACACATGTACAGCAACATTCATAGCAGCTTTACTCATGATAGTAAAAGACTTGAAACCAACCAGATATCCATCAAAAGGAGGATGGATAAACAGACTATGGTAGATTGATACAGTGGAATACAACACAGCAATTAAAACAAAATATAAAACATGGATAAATCTGACAAAAAACATGCTCAGTGATATAAGTCAGATACAAAATATATACTCTACTCTTCCCACTTATGAACTAGGCAGTGATTATACAGGAGTAGTCACACTGACATAAGTCATTATACTCTAAACTTATTAGCTGTGCATTTTTCTGTATGCATATTACACTTCAACAAAGAAAATGGATTCCAAAGGAATAATGATAGGTATTAAAGAGGGCACGTGATGTGATGAGCACACCTAATGGATCACTGAATGCTACATCACAAACTAATGATCTACTATATGTTGGCTAACTGAACTTAATTAAAAAAAAAAAAAAAAAGGAAAGAAAACAGAATGGCAATAATGGATTATAGCACAATGAATCTTTAAAAATCCATTTGCCCATAATAATACTTCATGAAAAAGGACAGAAAGGGGGAAAGAGGAAAGATCTTGATAGAAGAATCACATAAAATTAACAAAACAAGAAAAATTATCATTATAACCCCCAATGTAATAATTAATTCAAACAAGGGTCACCAATAGGTGTTAAAACCACTGAAATATTGCAAGAAACAAGATATTCATATATTCTCAAAGTATCACACCAAAGATTAGTAGGGGAAAGGTACCTGTAAGGACCTGGCAGTGACTACTCTCACCAACCCATCAGGATCAGGATGGCCTGACAAGTGCCTCCTGATGTGATGCAACAGGACATTACAAAACATCACTTGTGTTCTTCCTGAAAAATCTTTGGCCTGCATCTAATTATTACTAAACAAACGGATCCAGAATGAAATGTCTGTGCACACAACGGGCACAGAGTCTACAAAGATTTCAATGTCAAAAAGAACAATGGAAGTAGTAGGGGCTGCCCTACGCTGGGGGAGACCAAAGAGACACAGCAAATACAATGCGTGAACTTTGGATCCTGGGTGAAAAACAAACATTTTCTAAAGGATATTTGGGGGCTAACTGGGGAAACTTGAATGTGGACCACATGTCAGATACTGTTACTAAATTAATGTTGATGTTTTTCGGAAATACAGTGAGCCATGAATATGTAACAGGCTGTCCTTGTTCCTGGGAGATATATGCTGAAGTATTTAAGGGTGAGGTGTCATAATATCTGCCCACCGGCAGATAACTGGGGATAATAAAAGTGCACCCGTGTGTGTACATGCAGGTGTGGCAAATTTTAACAGGTGGTAAAGACAGGCGAAAGGTATAAATAAAGTTCATCCTCCAATTTATCTATGGGCTTGAAAACTGTCAATCTAAAAAGAAGTTTTAATATAACATTTAATACATATAATTCTGAAAAATAATTTCAAATAATTGTACAAAATAAAGAACAATTCAATATAATTCTGAAAAAAGAAATCATATAAAAACTATTTCTAAATAATACGGGTTTTTTCATGGATTATTTGAGGGAACACTTTACAAAAAGCTTAATTAAATAAAACTATTCTCTCATGAGCCCTGTTACCTACCATTCAAACATACGGGTGCTCTGAAACATGCTAAATGGCTACCAACTGCCAGCAGAACATCATAGGTATTAGTGAGCTCCTTTTTAAAAGAAGACAAGTATGAGTACCCTAGTTTTCAAAGATGTACTCGCGGTATAGCAACAGACCTAGCTGCAACCCTATGATTCTGGAATTTGTAATAAGTAAGGGTCACAGTACAAACTGCAGAACAGAATACTGAAAATGTTTCGAGTTCTCTCATTTTTGTTTCTCGTAAACTATAACTAGGCTTTATCACCAAGCACTTAAGAAAATTTCAGGAAGATAATTATAAAATGAAATGTAGGACATAAAACAGTAATATATTCAACAGAACTACTACTAAGGTTTTCAAACACATTAGTTATTGCTTTGATTTTTTATTAAAAATATCCATATGAAAAAGAAATGTTCAGTCTGATTGAATGCTAAACTACAAGTAGTAAATATTTTAAAACATAATCATACATAAGAGATTTCTGAGATCACACACAATCAAGGCACAACTCAAGAACTTTCATCTTTGCACTATCTTGATGACTATCATTAAAATAATAGAGTTCCTCCCTTTCATCTAAAAAGTTTTCTTTTTAAGTTGTGCTGTAGTAAGGAATTTGAGAAAAAAAATATAGGGAAACCAATTATGTAGGAAGACAAAGTGTCCCTCAGAAATCCCAAGAACAACCCAACAGTGAAATGTTGAAACATGTAAAAATAAAAGAGACAAAATAAAAACTTTAGGGATGCCTGGGTGGCTCAGTGGGTTAAGCCTCTGCCTTCAGCTCAGGTTATGATCTCAGGGTCCTGGGATCGAGGCCCACATCGGGCTCTCTGCTCGGCGGGGAGCTTGCTTCCCCTCCCCCTCTGCCTGCCTCTCTATCTACTTGTGATCTGCCTGTCAAATCAATAAATAAAATTTTAAAAAAAACCAAAACTTTAAAAAAGACTTATTTAAAATACACACACACACACACACACACACAAACCCTCCTCCCCCGGATTAAAAAAAATAAATAAGTGTAATATTCATTGATCTAAATCAAAAGTTAGATTGTAATATATAAAGAAAGCCCAGATAGCCTACATCATCACTGAACATATCAGAGATCTCTTGTTGAACAAGACTTAAATATAATGCCACAGAATTCAAATAACACAGAGAAAAAAACCTGTCTTGAGGACTGAAAATTCTTTATATAAATGTTTCAATGTGAGAAACCGTGTTCACTGAAAATATTTCAAAGGTATTGGGCCTACAAGTGAACCTGAAATTAAAAACAAAAAATCAAAACCAACACAACCTTATCAAGTCCAGGAGCTTATCCCTTAAAGACAATTCACTTTTACTGTTCTATTTTAGGAACAGCAGAAAAACAATGTACAGAGAGGACCTGATTCAAATTTCACTATTAGGAGAAAGGAGGGAAACAGCTACCAGATGCATTACTCCTCTGGAAAAACACCGTATGAACAATTAACAGAAGTTGTTCTAAAGATAAAAAGGAAGGATGGTCACAGATGCCTATTTAATCATGAGATTATATAGCTGGGGCACAAAAAAGAATAAGGCTAAGCAAAACAAAATCAATATAGGACTTTAGGCTAGAGCCATAAAATAGCGTTTTATGGGGGCACCTGGGTGGCTCAGTGGGTTAAGCCTCTGCCTTCAGCTCAGGTCATGATCCCAGGGTCCTGGGATCGATGCCCACATCGGGCTCTGCTTGGCAGGGAGCCTGCTTCCCCCACCTCTCTCTCTCTCTGCCTGCCTCTCTGCCTACTTGTGATCTCTCTGTCAAATATATAAATAAAATATTTTTTTAAAAATAGCGTTTTATGAAAGAATTTACTTTAAAAGGACTAGACAAACTATACTGAGGATGTAAGGCCTACATCTAACCAATTACAACTTCCAATTCTACAAAAACAAGTCTCAAATCTTGTCACTTCTTGTCTCTTGGCCAAATCCTAATCCATGCCACCACTATCTCTTCCCAGTTGATTGCATTAAGAGTCCTAACTGAATGCCTTTTCAGAGCCTGCCTACACAATCATTTTCAAAGTCCTTCATACATTACCTTCAACCACCATGAGTTACTCTCCCACTCACTGGGCTTAGCCACATGGGCCTCTGAAGTGCCCTGAAAACGACAAGCTCCTCCTGACCTCAAAAGCTTTATAAGTGTCCCTCTTCCTCAAATGTTCTTCCTCCAGTGTTTGCTCTACTAATTCCTACTCTATCTTTTTTTTTTTTAAAGATTTATTTATTTATTTGACAGAGAGAGATCACAAGTAGGCAGAGAGGCAGGCAGAGAGAAGGAGGAAGCAGGCTCCCTGCTGAGCAGAGAGCCCGACGCGGGACTCCATCCCAGGACCCTGAGATCATGACCCGAGCCAAAGGCAGCGGCTTAACCCACTTAGCCACCCAGGCGCCCTCCTACTCCATCTTTATTTTAAAATATCTCGTCCTCTAGGAAGTTTCTCTGAGCCACCAGACTAGGTGAAAATCCTGCCTTCTTTACAGGTAGCACTGATCACAGTTATTTACCTGGGTAACTGCTGGACATCCTGTTCTACCCAAAGACCACATGTCTGACAAGGGCTGGGACTGAATCTGATCACTATTTTCTCTCTGGCAGCAAGCAGAGTAACCAGGTCATGAGAGACACTCAACAAAAATCTGTTCAGTGCATGAATAAATAATTTTTCTCAAAATAAATGAATAGCTGTTTACAAATGTATAAGTGGAAATTTTAGCACAAGAACAGCTCTGAGTTATTTCTTTAACCCAAAACATGATCTATCCTTCCAAGAACTCTTGTTTGCACATTTTTGTTTTGTTTTAAAGCAAAAAGAAAGGGAGTAAGAGTGTGAGTTTCCTGAAGTTTTGATTTTTCAAAGAGAGAATACCTGTAACAGAGGGGGCTATAAGCTTTGGTAGAAAGAGGTAACGTAAAGCCTTTGTTCATTAATAAAGAGTATACCACTACATGGCTGTGATTTTCCTTATGAAGAAAAAAAGCAGCTGCACTCTCTCCCAAAGAATTTTTTTTTTTACTTTTTTTTTTTTTTTACTTTTTTTTGTATCTTCATTTTGGAGTAACTTCCAAAATGGAATCAACTGGAATGAGTTCTCTTCCATCTAAATCCCTACATCTCACCCATTAAAGAAAGACAAGGGAACAAAACATTTATTTCAGCAGACTGTTTCAACAGACATACCTCGGGAGGAAAGGCAAGAATAGTGATGCTTTTGTTTGGTAGAAGACAAAATGATAATCACATAAATAGTTATTCCTATCACAAACCAAATTATAAACATTGTAGAATAGACCAGTCCACTGATCATCAAGAAACTGCAATATATTAATAGTGGTCACTGTCACACAACTTCAGAATCAATCAGACCTTGAGCACAAAATTCTGTTCACCATTTAATGGTTATGCTACTTTTGGAAAAATTATTTAAACTCATACATCTCAGCTCTTCATCACATATAAAATGAGAGTACTACTAAGAGTGCCTTGGTGGCTCAGTGGGTTAAAGCCTCTGCCTTTGGCTCAGGTCTCGATCCCAGAGTCCTGGGATCGAGCCCCAAGTCAGGCTCTCTGCTCAGTGGGGAGCCTGTTTCCCCCTTCCTCTCTCTCTGCCTTCCTCTCTGCCTACTTGTGATCTCTGTCTCTCAAATAAATAAATAAAATCTTTAAAAAAATAAAGAGAGTACTACTTTACTTCCCAGATCCTAACTAGGATGTCCTTGAAAAAATATATGTAAATATTTTCTAAAGTCAGGATGAGCCTGACAATTGATGTTAAGAGAAACTAAAGAGCCATGAAGCAGAGAATACTTAGTGTGAGCATGTGGAAACTGAGCTGTGAGAAGATATTTCCTTGTCTGATTACACATCTCAGCTGACTTACTTACATTGGTGGCAATGTACTCACCTGAACTTTAACTTAATTCAAGCTCTTAAAATATCTTCAAAAAGATTCCACTATGACGTAGCAGTGAAATGAAAAATTACTACACTCACAAAAGATTGTAAATCACATGCGATAAAAGTCAACTGAAATTCTTAATCTCTCAGACTAAATCATATATAACATTTTCAAAAGTAGAAAGCAGAGAAGTTGGTATGACTAATTCAGGGAGCCAAACATCTAAATGTCAAAATTTCAGCTGACCTTCAAGAAAAGTTGCCTAATTTTCAGAGATACATCCTTTAATTAAAGACAAAAAATTAGAAAGTTTACCAAAATAGAAACCACCAATAAAATTAATTTTCTTTGCTATGCTTATGCAATGACAAAGATGCTAAAGAGATCTAGGCACAGGTTATAAAAGCAGCAAATCCAATGTGATGCTGCACATAACTGCTAACAGCCAAAAGTGATTCTGAAAAATCTGACAACTCCCAAATACAAGGGCTTAGATTCCAAAATTGATGGTGATGCTAAAGAAGCTGGAGAATAGATAAAATGTTTATTATCACTAGTTAGTAAAGAAAGGAGTGAGAGAGAGAAAGAGAGAGAGAAAGAAGAGAAAAATAGGCACATTTTTCTCCCTGAAAAAAACCACGTCTTTCAATTAGTAGCACCTTAAAGAGTCAAATCCAGTAATATAGATCTTCAAGCTTTTTGGTGAGAAGTCAGTGAGATTGTGAGTAAAACATTTACTACAGGGCACAGCACACAAGTAAGCATTCAATGATCTGTTGTCGTTACTGTTATTATTGGGCACAATTTGAAAAAAACAAATTTAAATAATGAGTGACAATAAATTATTCTTTTATAACCACTTTTTTTTTCTTTTTTTTTTAATTTTTAATTAATTTTTTATTTTTTATAAACATAAATTTTTATCCCCTGGGGTACAGGTCTGTGAATCACCAGGTTTACACACTTCACAGCACTCACCAAAGCACATACCCTCCCCAATGTCCATAATCCCACCCCCTTCTCCCAAACCCCCTCCCCCCAGCAACCCTTAGTTTGTTTTGTGAGATTAAGAGTCACTTATGGTTTGTCTCCCTCCCAATCCCATCTTTCTTTTATAACCACTTTTAAAAGCTAAATATAATGGCCTAAACTATGGTAAGAATAATAATTTTATGACATTTTTAAAATTCCTTAATTAAAAAAACATCTACTTACATAATAATTACAGCAGAAACTATTCTGCTTACGTGTCAAAGTAAAACCTGGTCTAAACCAGCTACTGATACTGTTTTCATTGTTCACCATCAGGTCATCCTTTAATGGTGATGCAGGCATGCTACTTCCTAGTTCTGTCAGTCTGTAAGATTCTATATAATTCTAATAGAACTGACAAAAATTAAAAGTTATGAAAAAGCAAGTTCATATATGTATTTATCTACTTTATATACAAAGTCACAGACTAGTGAAAACAAAGGCCATTGGGTATAGAGACATGGTTTTCTATGAATCACACAAGTTTGCTTTTAATCTTAATCAGATTTTAATTAATTGACAAGTTTTAACATTCTTTTAAAAATCCAGATTTTCAGCTTTCCATGAAAGACGGAATCTGGCAACACCGCACATAGGACCATAATTGGCTAGAGCTAAATAGCAGATGCCCTCTGCTCTGGGCTCTCGTCTTCAGAAGGCCGTCATCAGAAATCTGCTCACATTAGCCTTTTATATTACCTTCCTAGCCTTTGCAAATATTTGAGTTTCCAACTTTTAACATGCACATTGCCTTGTTTCTCTAACCTGGCGTTTCCGCAGAGTTAGACAGTGGAGCAGACGCTTCAGCTAGGGCAGCTAACGTAGCTAATACTGACGTGGATGAGTTTCCAAACTGAACTGCAGATACACCGGTTTCATCTGTGACAAAAGAGAAGACAGATTTATATTTTAAAGGAGCTTAAGCTAATGCACGTTTATGATGCTCTGTTTTACTTTATTCCACTCTTAAATGAAGCTTGGATCATCGGTGTGAAAAACAGGCTTGGATATCATTACTTTTTAGAAGATAATATTGCAGTATATTTTGCAATATCACCTTTCTTCAAATTCTTGTGTCTCCTAAAAACTGGTTTTTGCCGATACCAAAGAAAACCAAGGCGATAGATACACTCTTACCCTCATTCTCCAACACTTCTTTCTTACAAGGAGGATACCTACTAAAGCATAAAGTCCCAACAGCTATCCTATATGCATCTCAATACCTGTTGCCTTGGATGAATTTTCTGAAGATACCAGACCTGTTAGGTTCACCACCCCTCCAGGTCCGATGATAAACTGTGGTGTGGCGGCGTGTATCGTCACGGTGTCTGGACTCTCCGGGTTTGTGTTGATTTGGTTCTGCATAGCAATCTAGGGCACAAATCAAAATGGGGTTTTTAGAATTACAACTGGAATGTATAGCATAGACTCGCAATGTAGTGCAAACATAAACATACAGGAAATTCTAAAACTTAAGAATCATATAAAACAAAGGGAAACCTTTGTATACGGTCTACTAAGAGTGCAGTGGTAAATCACAGAGAGGAATTTACATATTAATTCCCCTGTTAGGTAAAAAGCAGCAAAATCCCATGAGAAGAGAAAGGGATATCTGGAAGGCTTTTTATAGAGCACAGTTGAAAGATTTTGCTGCCCTGTGGCTACAGAAATCAAATTACTTTAATATTTCCTCTACTATATTCAGCAATATACGTATCACTATACCTATAATGCATGTCCTTCCTAATTAACTGTTTTCAGTCTTCAACCCTGGCCCCCAAATTATACTCCTAAGAATGAAAGAACTACAAGAGGCATCACAATAATCATTTTCCTGGACATATAAAATATTTTAAGTAACTGGCTGAAATTCAGTAGAGTTAGATGGTCTTAACTAAGGGTTCTACTGGGATGGAGAACAAGAAGATAGGCAAGAGGCAGTGAGTAAGGATAATTTATATCAAAGTTGTATAGCCAAAGAAAAAAGAAACAGTATTGGCTATTAGAAAAACTTGCTCCGGGGGGTCCAGGTGGCGCAGTCAATTAAGCATCTGACTCTTGGTTTTGACTCAGGTCATGATCTCAGGGTTGTGAGATTGAGCCCTGTGTGGGGCTCCACACTAAGCGCAGAGTCTGCTTAAGACTCTCTCTTCCCTTTCCATCTGCCCCTCCCTTCAATAATCAAATAAATATTTTTAAAAAGAAGCATGCCCAAAAGCCATAAATAACTATGCTTCCAGATTTTTTTTGAGGATGATTAAAAATAAAAGAAACCAATCAAAGTGATAGAGACTATGTCACTCTGGGGACAGTACTATAGCTACTAAAGGAAAATTTTAGTGGAAGTCTAACAGACTTTGAAAAACCATACTATATCCAAATATGCAACAAAAATAATAGAATAAAATGTCCAGAAGGCGAATTTAGGAACTTAAAAACACAGAAAGTAATCACTTTACCTAATCTTCTAATATTACATATAAAGACTATGGTCTTACAATCAGAAAAATGAATAGTAAATGAACAAAGAGGAAATAAAAGAGGAAAAATAACTGTCCAAAATAACCAAGTCCAAAATGAAAAGCCAAAAGTTAAACAGCTCAAATCATTCACAAGACAGAGATCCTTTTATTTTCTCAAATTAAAATGTTACCTGTAATATCTCTGCCAAATCTTCATTTCCATTATCTATTGAAATATCAAATGCAGTTTTACAAAATTTACTTTGCGTGTGTACATCAGCACCATATTTGATTAAAAGTTCCACCACTTCTTGATGATTGTGTTCTGTGGCCCAATGTAGAGCTGTCATCTTCAACATGTCCTTTGCATTAACATCAGCACCATGCTATAAAAATATTGAAAAATAAGAGATTTCTAAACAAAATGCAAAGAATTTCTAATACAAAAATACCAGCCATTATGCTTTAAAGCAAGAATCTGCATCAACATGATCAGCTCTCTATTTTTTGTGTTGAATAATCTGTACAAATCTCCACACATGTCACTTAATCAGCTTTCTATCATGTTAACTTTCCTAATAGTTTTCTTTCTAATTTCTTAGGAGTGTAGCAAAGATGTTTTTCGGTCACCAAGCTGTGAGCACCAGCGGATAGAATGGCATAAGAAGTAAAGTTGAAGTGCCTGGGTGACTCAGTCAGCTAAGCATCAAACTCTTGATCTCTGCTCAGGGCATCATCTCAGGGTCCTGATTTCAAGCCTTGCATCAGGCTCTGTGCAGTGTGTGGAGCCTGCATGAAATTCTCTCTCTCTCTCCCTCTGCCTCTATGCCCCAATTTGCTCATGCGCATGCTCTCTCTCACATTAAAAAAAAAAAAAAAAAAAAAAAAGGCGAACGATGAGCATTCTTCCAGAACGTTTTAATTCTAGTTCCTTATTTATATAAAAATATCCTTTGCTTTCAAAACCTGTACAATATAAATAATCAAAAGGGAGCTATCAGGGATGCACTGTCCAATATGGCAGCCACTGGACACATACGTTATTAAGCACTTGAAAAACGGCTACTCCCAACAGAGATGTACTATATATTTAAACATATACTGAAATTCAAAGGCTTAACACCAAAAATAGGATGTAACATAGCTCATTAATAATCTTATATTGATTTCATGTTGAAATGATAATATTTCGTACATATGAGTTTAAATAAAATATTAAAATTAGTTTTTACTTTTTTTAATGTAGCTAATAGAAAATGTGGAATCACATGTGATTCACATTTGTGGCTGACACTGTATGTCTTTCGGATAGATTCATCTAAAGGCCAGAATAAAAATCCTTATTTGTATTACTGTCTGTTAATCATCCAAGCCTTATGTTTCCTTCCATAGCGTTTTAACTGTGTCCAGTAAGACAAAGCTGTAGACCCTCAAATAATGGAAACCAAAGTCTAAGAAATCAGCTGTCTGTCTGACTTAACTAAGAACACACCTAAAAGTTCTTTTTCTCCCACAAAGGGAAACTTCAAGATAATTTTCATTTGATGGGCTTACACACACACACAAATGAACTAACACAGGGGAAAAAAACCCTAGACACAGTCAATAAAAGTAGTTCTCTTCTCTGTCTTATAAAACCATAAATCCTTTGCGGGCTTACTTTCAAAAACTGAATGCAAAAAGAGAACACATACCTTAAGCAAAACCTCTACTATGCTGGCATGGCCTTCAGAAGCTGCCATATGTAATGGTGTTCGGTCCACTTTGGTTCTTGCATCCCTACTTACACCGGCTCGGAGTAGTACTTCTGTGGTGGAATAATGCCCATACTGTGCTGCCAGATGAAGTGGAGAGGTTCCCAGCTAACCCACAAGAAAAAATAAATCCACATTTATAATCATTTCTAACACACTCCCATTACTATCCTCTATATTTTCTTTTTACATAGCAAAAAGATTATCTGCTTACATAGTAACTCAAAACTGAAGAAAATAATAACATATGCTTATATTCTCTTCATAGAAGCTTTCAAGAATCCTCATACACTTCTCAATGAGAAAGCAAAGTCAGTATTTCATTTAATTCAATCTTGCTTTCCTATTTAACAGATAAATAGCCTGAATAAAATTAATTTTTAATCAGGAATTAGAGATAATCAAGGTTTGAGAAATCTGAGCACTGCATGTTTTCCTCATATCAATCACACAAAACTTCTTTTCATATATGAAACTCATATCAAATAAATGCAATAGTGTAGATTTTTATATTAAACTGTTTTGTAGGAATTAATTAAAGCAATTCAATGATCTTTTTAAATAGTTTATATAGTCATTTTTCAAGGGAAAAATGTGATCTGAGGTACACCTGCCCAAGTGAGTCAGGAGAGAACCAAAACAGAACCCAGTTTTTTCCCTGAAACTGCTTTCATGTGGTATCATCATTACATTAACACTACATTCACAATATGCAAGGGAAGTTCTAAAATATAAGTGAAGAACCTTATCAGAGGCACACAGTTTAAAAGGTGGAAATTAGAATTAAGTTACATGCATTTAGAGGTTTAAAAAGTCCTTATAACTCTGATTATCAAGGCACTGATGTTCCAAAGATAGGTCACTAGATGGGGAGTCTGGGTAGCACAGTTGGTTAAGTGCTTGAGCATCCAACTCTTGGTTTTGGCTCAGGTCATGACCTGGGGGTTGTGAGCCCTGTATCAGGCTCCATGCTCAGCAAAGAATCTGCTTAAAATTCTTCCCCCTTGCCTCTCCCTCCCACTCTGCTCCTCCCCATATTTACACAGCAATCTTTCTCTCTAAGATAAATAAACAGAATCTTAAAAAAAATAAATTGTTCACTAGAACATAAAATTTGCTAAGACTGCTACTTTAATAATAACAACTAAGGTTTTTGTTAAAGCACTTTCCATGGCAAGCACTATTCTAAGACCTTTAAACATACTATATCTCATTTACTCTCCTCTTAAAGTACTATCCTCTTTTGATAGTAAAGAATGTAAGGCACTAAAAGGTTACTATTTTGCCTGAAGCCACACATCAAATAAGAGTCATAATACAAAGCCAGGCATGTGTTTTCAATACATGGTAAAAATGGAAATCATTTATCCTGGAAATAACTATTTTATTATTATTAAAAACCTTGTATTTTTTTAAAATTATTTTTATTAACATATAATGTATTATTTGCCCCAGGGGTACAGGTTTACACATTTCACAGCACTCACCATAGCACATACCCTCCCCAATGTCCATTACCCAACCACCCTATCCCTACCTCCTCACCCCCTGGCAACCCTCAGTTTGCTTTGTCTCTTATAGTTTGTCACTCTCAAAAACCTTGTATTTTTAATGGGAGGTCATTCTAGCAGATAAAAGATTCCTGAACAATCATTTCTCCATGCTTTATCAGATTTTCCTATAAAAGACCTTTCTATACTCTTTAATTCTAATATTTAACGAAGTCTCTCAATAGCCCATTGGGCAATCATGAATTTTTCTCAGTGAAATATTAGGGTTTACTTGTGTTTTTTTCTTCTTGATAACTAACCATTTTGGCTGATGATACAAAACACACACATACACATAGTTTAAAGAAAAATATTGGACAAACACTCATGAAAACACAATCACGATCTAAAAATAAAACACTGCCAGCAATTTAAAATTTTCCCACATTCCACTCCCTAATCACAAACCCCTCTCTCAGCCCCTGAGGTAATTACTATTCTGAATTTTGTAGTAAAAGTTGTTTTACTTTGCTTTGGTTTTGTTTTTCACCACTTATATATCCCTAAATAATATACTTTGGTTTTACTTGCTTTCAACTTTATTTAAATAATCATATTGCATGTATTTCTCTGTGACTTGCCTTCTTTTGTTTAACATTATACTCGTAAGATTCATACCATGTTGGTGAATGTAAGTGTAGTTCACCAATTTTCTCTGTTCTATAAAATTCTATTGAATAAATAAGTCACAATTAATTTAACCAATCTGATGAACATTTGGGCAATTTCCAGTTTTTTTTGCGATTACAAATAATGCTAACACTAAATACAGTTTTGTACATGTTTCAAGTATATGAGCCAAGAGTTTCTTTGGAGAAAATTCTTTAAAGTTTGGGAAGCATGGGTGGCTCAGTTGGTTAAGCAGCTGCCTTCGGCTCAGGTCATGATCCCAGTGTCCTGGGATCGAGTCCCACATCAGGCTCCTTGCTCCGCAGGGAGCCTGCTTCTCCCTCTGACTCTGCCTGCCACTCTGTCTGCCTGTGCCTGTGCTCACTCTCGCTCTCGCTCTGACAAATAAATAAATAAAATCTCAAAAAAAAATAAAAATAAAAATAAAAATAAATAAAGTTCAATGGCTACATCACAAGTCATATATATGCATGTTTAAATTTACTAGGTACCGCCAAAGTGCACTCCAAAATGTTTATGCCAATTTACAACCATCCTCACCAATGTTTGATACTACTAGAATTTGGTTAATCTGGTAGATAAGCAATAGTATTTCATGATTTCACTTTGTATTTGTCCAACTATTAATGTAGTTGAGCATCTTTTCACATCTACTGGTCATATGAACTTTCTCTTTGGTAAGTAAAGTTGATAAAGTCATTTACCCAGTTTTCTTTGACTTTTTATTGCTGCGATGGCAATTTCTTATGTATTACAGATACTAATCCTTCTAACAGACACTAATCCTCTACTATGGAGATCTTTTTGTCTTGATATACTACAGTATCATTATGATGTGTCTAGATATGGACTTCTTTAATTGATCCTCCTAGAGATTAGTTTGGGCTACTTGATTCTGAGCTGCAATCTTTTATCAGTTCTGGAAAAACATCTTTTATGTCTTAAAATTATTTCCCTATTCTCACTCTCCTTATTAGATATGTTACATTTTCTCACACTAGTCTTCATGATTCCTGAGATCTTAAATTTTCTGCCCATTTTTCTATATAATGCTTTCTGGATTTTTTTTTCCCATATCTTTCAGTTCACTAATTTTCTCTTTAGCTTTTCTTAATCTGCTTAAAACTATCTAAAATCCTTGTCAGTCTGCTTTTGTTGTTAGTTGTTTCAGTGGGTTATTGTCCAAGTTGTCTTGTGTCCTTGTGCATTTAGTTACTTCTGACTGTTCATTTTCCTTAGAATTTCATTTGTGGATACTGGGATGAATGTAGATTCCCCCAGAAAGAATATTCATTTGCTTCTGCCAGGACCCTGGGGTAACCCTAAGTCCAAAGATCCCCTGAAATTCAATTTTTGCACAAGTATTTATGAGTTCAGGTCACAAATGTGTGCAAGGAATAGCTGTGACTCCAAATCCACATCAATACTTTTTTTTTCTTTCTCCACTTGTTGACTTGTTTCCAGGCAGTTCATTTTCCTTATAGTACCCTAGCAACAAGGGCAGGGGTAGAAGCAGGTAAGATGAGGGAGGGGGGGTATTTCTGGTTTATCTTATATAGAAGGTATATCTCTTTTGAATTCCTGAATTAAGAGGACAGGATCTCCTAGGAGACTTCTATGAGCAGTCTCAGGTCTCTGTCTTCGGCAACCCACGCCAGTGAGGTGGGAAAACCAACAGGCAAATTCACTGAATTCAACAAATATTCTTAGAGTGAAATTTCCTTAGGTTCTGGTGTTCACTTAGTTTTTCAAGTTGAAGTCCCTTATTTTCTTTCTAACTTATCAATGCACAAAAGATCTTTTTTTTCTAATAGTTAATCAAAAAGCCTTTATCTTTTGGGGTGCCTGGGTGGCTCAGTGGTTTAAAGCCTCTGCCTTTGGCTCAGGTCATGATCCTAGGGTCCTGGGATCAACCCCTGCATTGGGCTCCCTGCTCAGCAAAGAGCCTGCTTCTCCCTCTCCCTCTGCTACCTTCTCACTCAATTTGTGCTTTTTCTCTGTCAAAGAAATAAATAAAATCTTTTTTTTTTGTTTAATTTGCTTTAAAATAATACAGAACAAAGAAAGTGGATGAGGTTACAGAGGAAACAGACTCACCATGATCTGATCATTTCTGAGGTTGGCTGAAAAATATTTGAAATTCCCATAATAAAAATTTTTGTATTGTTTTGTTTTAATGAAAAATAAAGAACAACATAAAAAAAAATGCCAAAAACAACAAAAGCTAAAATCTGAAATTTTTAGCTGTTACCAGTAGGTAGGTTAATCCAGATTCCTAACCCTCTCTTTCGACTCACCCTGGGAACTAAGTACAGTTATGGTTTTTGCTGTCCTCACAATTGCCTACTGTAGTTACTAAGAACATGTTCCCATTCCTTCCTTCCTCTCTGGTCATGTTTGCAATAGTATTTGTGTAAGTATCACAGTATAAATGGAAACATTTTTCCTTTTTAGAAGCAATTATAACATTAACCAGGATCTTTAGCTGTTATTTTCTGAATTATAAATTCCACCTGTGCTATTTATGACCTTTAAATTAAATTCTAAGCAGCTACATTTTATATTCACCCTACAATATTAAACTCCACAATTTTTTTTAATTAATTAATTTATTTATTTATTTGACAGAGAGAGAGAGATCACAAGTAGGCAGAGAGAGAGAGAGAGGAGGAAGCAGGCTCCCCACGGAGGAGAGAGCCCAATGTGGGACTCGATCCCAGGACCCCGGGACCATGACCTGAGCTGAAGGCAGAGGCTTTAACCCACTGAGCCACCCAGGCGCCCTGAACTCCACAATTTAAAAGAAAAACCCTTTTGTGGACAGAATACCTGAATAAGGTTGTCATATATATAATATGAAATACATAAAAATACAAAATATTCTCTTTAAATGATGGCTATAATTCTAAAACTACAATTTGAAAAAAAAAAAGTCAATTTTTTGCCACATATAAACACAATACGGACTGAATTTTTACCTGGAAAAACTAATAAATGAGAGGAATTAAAAAAAAAAAAAACAGCACAACATTAAAATCATTCTTTACCCAGTCTGTAGTAAAAGGAGCTCCATTTGCCATCAAAATACGAACTTCATCATCTTGACCTGCACGTGCTGCTTCTAAAAGCTTCTTTCCCAAATCTACCAGGGACATCTAAACAAAACAAAGATGAATTTAACATCTCTATTAATATATTATTACATGACTTTCCCCCCACATATCTTTATTAATACCAATTCTCAATTATCCCTTTAAAAGTCTGTGATATGGTTAATTTCAAACTACAGATCATGCAAAAGCAATTTGTATTTGAATCTGGGGAACAGATTTTCCTTTCTCATTAAGTTTTTAGCTAGGATAATAAAATTAGTTTGAATTCTCTGAACATAGCTGGTAAAGATAATGAGGTAAGCAGCAGACAAGGCTTGTCTAATAGTTAAAACTGGCAAGAAACTGTTTTCACTGGAGGAGCGCAGCAAGAAAGATTTTCATAAAAGTAAACATAAAAAAGGTATGAGATACTATCCTCTGTAACTGATGGAAATTATAATAAATATATTGTAGCTGTTTTTTGCAACAGTAAATCAGAAAATGTGTTCAGAATTTACAAACAAATATTTTCAATTGTTGCACAGTCAATACACATTCAGATTCTGGAGGAAAAGGACAAAATTCACACTCAATGAAATACTCAAAGAAAGTCTTACAGTATTATCAATAGGCTATGTGTTTCACTGAGAAGCTAGAAAGTAAGTGCAACGTTGTATCTTGAATTCAAGATACCTGAAAAGACTAATGTCACAAGTCAAAGTGTGTGTGAGTGTGTGTTTGACAGTCTGGGGTGTGTGCGGGCGGGGGAGTGTCTTCTTGAATCAGAAATACCGAAAAAACAAATATATATATGTTAAGGAAAGATCATGACAAGAGTACATAGATGAAAAGAGATTTGAATGTATTAGAGATGCTCAAATTCAAGGGATGATGGTTCTGAGAAGAAAGGTCCCAAATTCAGGAAGACTATTCAGCTGGAAGACTATTCATTAATGCTATATAGTATCCTCAGCAAAGGCAAAGAGGTAGAAGTTGAGGCCTGTGAGGAAGGGAAGATACTGAACCCCTAGATTTACACAAGAAAAAAATGTGCCTGAGGTATGAATTTGCCTCAAAAAGGGAATACCCTTTGAAAGTTGGATAAGTAGTCAAGGGGAAAGAAATTTTATGTCAGGTTGATTAGTATATTCAAATCTTGTATGAACACCTATTATTCAAGAAGAAGGAGAGAGGAGTATGTATGTATGTATGTAAGAAGGGAGTTAGAGATTAGAGAAGTTATTGATTCCAGGAAGGATAGACTGCATTATATAATTAGAAAAAAGTGTTAGGGAATGTAAAAGAGCTGACTAAAATATATGTATCTATATATCTAGATATATCCCTTGAAAGAACAGATTTATGTTTGCATTACTATATTTGTTAGTAGATTCAAGAACATGGGAACAACCAAACATAGAGTAACCAGTAACAGATGACAATGTTGGGAGACTTGCACAAGATAAAGTGAGATGAATATGTCCAAAACAGGTATTTGTTACAAGCAGGAAAGAATTTCTTTAATTATTCCATTTATAAAGATAAAAAGAATTCATAATATATCCCATGGTGGTGAAGAAAAACAACCACACGAATTTATGTGTTTTATGTAGCAGTTTTTACATGTATTTTTTTCGTGTGACACAACACTTTCATCCTTTCTGTTTTCCTCCCATTCTCTCATACCTTGACTGAGTCACTGGAACCCAGGATACTCCTTAATCATGCTAAAGGCATTAAGATCTAAAGAGCTTACTGATCTCTAATGAAGGATTTTTCCTAGGAAATATGCCAGCTAGACAGTAAAATTTACATCACAGTCAAAAGGCAAAGAGCCTGGAATCATTTCCTATGAAAAGCAGGATAAAGCAAAAAGAAACTGACCTAATTCCACAAAAGTACAGTGAAATCTAAACTGGCCACACTAGCAAACACACTGAGTACACTTGGATGACCAAAATTTAATATAAATGTGGCTTTACAATAAAATAATTCTTCACCCAAAATATACGCTTTTATGTCTTATACAGGTAATACAAAATCAGTTTGCATTCATTCAGCATACATACTGCCAGATGGTTTAGACACCTGGGTATCTTTGTGGTAGTGGTTTACGATTTTTCCTCATTTTTAGAAACTGAGTTGTCTGCCTTTTTCTTAATGATCTGTAAGTATTCGTAACATACATTCTGCATAGGAGTGCTTTGTCAGATATAATATGTATTCTAAGTATCTCCTTCTAGAATCCTGATTTCTTGACTTTCCAACACTTCCTTGATATCACATACTATCATCTATGGGTGGATAATGAAACTTCAATGTATTAAAAAACAAAAATAAAATCAAAGACAGCAAAGGAATGTCTGCCACAAAAATGAATGTAAGAAACATTAAAAAAAATTTTTTTAAAGATTGTATTTATTTGTCAGAGAGAGAGATAGAGAGAGCGCACACACAAGCAGGCAGAGTGGCAGGCAGAGGCAGAGAGAGAAGCAGGCTCCCTACTGAGGAAGAACCCCGATTCGGGACTCAATCCCAGGACCCTGGGATCATGACCTGAGCTGAAGGCAGCAGCTTAACCGACTGAGCCACCCAGGTGTCCCAATAATTTTTATTATGTAAAAGGTCTGACTCAAAATGAGAAGGGAAAACAAACACCATGAACCCAACAGAGCAACAGTAAAAGGACAAAGCAAGAAATAATAATGAAGAGCCTAGGATCATCTGGGTCCAAATTTGCATGCCTCTGAAACATAATGGGAGGGGCCCCAGGAAGGCCTCTGCAATTGCATATTACCTGCTGCTTCTAAAATGAAATCTAAACTTAAAATTTGAGAGTAGGGTGACTGATTGGGTCTATGCGGGCTAAAGACACCTCCCTCCACAGCTCAGTGGGTATATTTACCCTGTTAAATCAGATTTACTCCCATGACAAATACACAACCTGATGTTTAAACAAAACAATACAAAAGAACCTAGCCCAGGGAAGCCTGGCTCAGTCAGTCTGAGGAGGAGCATGTGACATTGGAGCCTGAGCTCAGAGGCCTGTGGCTCGTGTTAAGGGTAGAGATTATGTAAACAAATAAACTTTAAAAAGTAAGAAAAAAGGAAAAAACCAAGCCCACATTGGAGTCATTTGCTCCCCACGACAGCAAACCAAGAGTTCAGTACAGTTTCAAACTTGTCCCAGGAAACCTTTTTAGAAGACAACCTGAAATTTTCTGATCGGCACTAGTGAGGTGCTGTTCCCTCCCTGCCTAAAAAAGAAAAGGTGTCTTGTCCAGGAACAATCTTTTCTTTTGCTAATAACTTCCTTGCCCACCCTCTTTCCTATCAAGACCTTCCATTCTATACACCTCCTCAGAGCTCCTTTCTACTAGTCCAGTTCATGAATTACTTAATAAAATCCAATTCAATCTTCAAGAAAAAAGTCAAAAGACATGATCATATATTTTCCAAAAGAGAAAACAGAAATAATTCACAAACATAAAAAATGTTCAGTATCACTAAGAGTCAAATAAATGTAAATAATTTAAAAGTTAAATTTAAAAAAGGTTGAGGTGAGACTAATACTTTTATATACTGGCATCTTATATATATTGATAGCAATATATATGGATCAGCTGGGGTTTCTTGGATTAGCTTTTTTAAAATGTCAATTTAGCAATACATAAAAGTTACCAAAATAGGGGGTATAGCTCAGGGGTAGAGCATTTGACTGCATAGAAGTTACCAAAATGTTCAAGCCCAACGACCAATAAATGATCCCACTTCTGAGATGTACTCTAAAGAAAAAATAAAAATATACTGAAACATTTATCAATACGTGTATACATGTATATACACATAAATCTACATATATTATATATAATCATTTGTATCATGTAAACAACCTAGATGAAGGAAAATGTGGAATCTAATCGAACAAAACACAGTAATTTAATGGTTGAAAGTTACATAACATGGGGCACTTGGGTGGCTCAATCGGTTAAGCCTCTGCTTTCAGCTCAGGTCATGATTTCAGGGTCCTGGGAGCGAGCCCCGCATCGGGCTCTCTGCTCAGCAGTGAGCCTGCTTCCCCCTCTCTCTGCCTGCCTCTCTGCCTACTTGTGATCTCTCTCTCTCTCTGTCAAATGAATGAATAAAATCTTAAAAAAAAAAAAAGAAAGAAAGAAAGAAAGTTACATAACATTAAAAAGCTATGCCACATTAGGGGCACCTGGGTGGCTCAGTGGGTTAAGCCGCTGCCGCCGGCTCAGGTCATGATCTCAGGGTCCTGGGATAGAGTCCCGCATTGGGCTCTCTGCTCAACAGGGAGCCTGCTTTCCTTCCTCTCTCTCTGCCTGCCTCTCTGCTTACTTGTGATCTCTCTCTGTCAAATGAATAAATAAAATCTTAAAAAAAAAAAAAAAAAAGCTATGCCACATTAAATAAAAAGATACAAAACTAGTTCCTTGAATGTCAAAAATACACAGAGAACAAAACACCAAAAAATACCAACAACTGTTAGAGTAACAAGATTATAGGAAATTTTTCTTCCATTTTACAAAGTTTCTATAATGTTACTAAATTATCTTTCTAATTCAAAAACTAGTTTTTTAAGGAGACAAATTACATTGTATGATTATCAACTAACTAAATGCTGACATTAAAGAAAGTTATATACTGACTTACTAAACAGGAAAAGTAGAAAAAAATGAAGAAAATGCATGATATTGAGTACTTTAAAACAGCATTACTGATCTGATTACAAGAATGGCAAGAAAACTATGATGCACTTAAAACAACTTTTATTACAATTCTGTTAACTTCTTAATTATTCAAAACACATCAAGGACTCAGGATACTTAAATTATTATGGTTTTAAAGTTCCATGAGCATGGGGCGCCTGGGTGGCTCAGTGGGTTAAAGCCTCTACCTTCGGCTCAGGTCATGATCCCAGGGTCCTGGGATCGAGCCCCACATCCGGCTCTCTCTCACATCTCTCTCTCTCTTCCTCCTCTCTCTGCCTGCCTCCCTGCCTACTTGTGATCTCTCTCTCTCTCTCTGTCAAATAAATAAATAAAATCTTTAAAAAAAAAAAAAGTTACATGAGCAACACAGCTATGTAGTAAAAAAACAGCTGATGGGGCACCATGGTGGCTCAGTGGGTTAAGCCTCTGCCTTCACCCCAGATCATGATCTCCAGGTCCTGGGATCGAGCCCTGCATTGGGCTCTCTGCTCGGCGGGGAGCCTGCTTCCCCTCCTCTCTCTGCCTGCTGCTCTGCTTACTTGTGATCTTTCTCCCTCTGTCAAATAAATAAATACAATCTTTTTTTTTTTTTTTAAGATTTTATTTATTTGACAGGGATCACAAGTAGGTAGAGGCAAGCAAAGAGAGAAGAAGGGAAGCAATCTCCCCGCCGAGCAGAGAGCCCAATGCAGGGCTCGATCCCAGGACCCGGAGATTATGACCTGGGGTGAAGGCAGAGGCTTAACCCACTGAGCCACCCAGGCGCCCCAATAAATAAAATCTTAAAAAAAAAAAAAAAATAGTTGAATACTTTTAAAGCAGATCCCAAAATGGTAGCAGTACTGCCCCCTAGAGCGCCCTTTGGATATATACGGAGGCATTTTTGGAGTCTGACGCAGAGAGGAGTGGGGTGAAAGCTCTATTAGCATTAAAAGGGCATGTGTCTGGGATACTAGAGGTCCAGCAATGCAGGGAACAATCCAGTATGGCAAAGAATTGTCACATGTTCTGGGTGACTTTCAAACGGTCCACTGAATATATCTAAGGCTAGAACTTAACTGATAGGTAAATAAATGTATTTTTTCATAATTATTAATGTATCCACAATTTTCCAGAATGCAACCCTACTATAAATCTACTTGTTTTGGTCAAAACTTTACTAAGAGCTGTTCATCGTTTTCGAAAATCATGTCACCAATGTTGATGAAATGTTGATGACACTTTGTTATCTGAATCACCAATATAAAACATGTATCAATCAGCTCTCCCAGCTTATCACTTTTCACAGTGATTCTATGTATAGGTGCAAGCATTTGACAATCTCCTGTGTCATCCAGGGTGGTCTGCTCAAGGATTTACATACTGAAATATACAATTTTAATAAAGTGCTTTCCTTCTAGGACGGCTGGGTGGCTCAATCAGTTAATTGTCTGCCTTCCACTCAGGTCATGATCCTGGAGTCCTGGGATGGAGCCCCATGGCGCTGCTCAGCAGGGAGTCTGTTTCTCCCTCTCCCTCTGTCCTTCTCCTGTGTGCATGCTCGTTCTCTCTCTCTCTCTCTCAAATATTTTTTTAAAAGTGCTTTCCTTCCATTTCTCCTCTATAATTAAACATTTTAATGATTTTTTGAAATTATGCAGATAGGTAATAGTTTTCATTTCAAATTAGTAAAAGGGGCAATACAAACATTTTTTATAGGAAGCCAGCACTGGATTTAATAAGACTGAAAAATCAATGGAAGAAAATACAAATGAGATCAAATAAGACAGAAATCAAAGGCACTCTTACTGTTTTTGTCAAGATAATTAGTAAATTGTAAAACATCGAAATTAACAAAATGTAGCAATTTCAACTTCTGATTCTCACTTAAGGGGAACAACACACACTACAGAATAATTCTAATTCTCAGAGGAACGCAACTGCATTAAGACAACAAATTGACTGAGGGGACCACAGCTCCAGATAGAGCCCCCCTCAATCAACTTTGCTCATTAACTCTTTAGAGATAAAGAGTGAGATTTACATAAAATCTATACATAAGGGCCTAGCAATAAATGTTGCTTTTTTGGTATGGCAAAAAACTTTTGCCCCAAAAAATAAAGAGGCATAATTCAATTCAATAAATTTTAATGAATGTTAAATATATTAACTGAAAAAACACTGTATGTATGGCACTGAATGCCATCCCATTTAATACCCTTTTCCTTTTAAGAAAAGTAATCTAAAAATTCACTGTAACAAATTCCGTCCTGAATTTTTTTTACTACTTCCAAAACTTTTATCACAATCTGATACAAACCATTATTTTTTTAACTTCAAAAATATGAATTTTAGATCTACAGGGGAATTTCAAAACATCCACAAACTAGATCCTTTTCCTTAAAAGTGCATGCTGAGAGAGCCATCTAGTGGTAACAGGAATTACTAACCATAATTACATTTTTATTTATTATTTAAGATTTTATTTATTTATTTGACAGAAAAAGAACATAAGTAGGCAGACCAGCAGGCAGAGGGAGTGGGAGAAGCAGGCTTTCCACTGAGCAGGGAGCCTGATGCAGTGCTTGATCCCAGGACCCTGGGATCATGATCTGAGCTAAAGGCTGCTGCTTAACCAACTAAGCCATCCAGGTGCCCTATACTTATATTTTTAAAGCTTACAGTCTATTTTGTATTGAATTTCTATAATTAATAGCTCACAGAGCTGTTTTGAGGATTATAGTATCTACTGGAAATGAAAACTCTCTATAAAACTGTAAAGTACTAATCCTATATGAATTGTTACTAAGACTCCTAAAAAAGAGTATGAAAATAAAGTTAGAAAATATAATCCTATTACAATACACTTAATAATAAACCTTGATTGCCTCATTAAAAACTTAAGCATAAACTTGCAATATCATTCCTATGCTCAATGAGAACAACTACAAATCCATTAAAACTCTTCTAAAGTTTTCCACCAAGCAATTTAGTACTACATATGTATCAAGAGCCTTTAAGATGATCATACCCTTTGACCTAATAATCCCACTCGTGTAAATCTATCACAAGGAAACTATCTGAAACATATTCAAAGTAATGTTATTTAAAACAGGGAAAAACTGAAATGCCCCAATACAGGTAATAGCTAAAAGAGATTAGGGGTGCCTGGGTGGCTCAGTTGATCAGCTCAGGTCATGATCCCAGGGTCCTGGTATAGAGCCCCACATCATCAGGCTCCCTCCCCACAGGAAGCCTGCTTCTCTCTCTGTCTGCTTGTGCTCCCCCTGCTTATGCTCTGTCAAATAAATTTTAAAAAAAAAATTTTTTTTTTTAAGAAATTGGGGTGCCTGGGTGCCTCAGTGGGTTAAAGCCTCTGTCTTTGGCTCAGGTCATGATCCCAGAGTCCTGGGATCAAGCCCTGCATCAGGCTCTCTGCTCGGTGGGGAGCCTGCTTCCCCCCACCACCACCACCGCCTGCCTCTCTGCCTTCTTGTGATCTCAGTCACATAAATGAATAAAATCTTAAAAAAATAAATAAAAAAGAAATTAAGATAGATCATAATCGATACTGCAAGTTTTTTTTTTTAATTACAGAAAATTTTGAGCAAATACAAGAACAGGTACAACAGTATAATGAACTTCCACACATCCACCAAATGGCTTCAATATTACCAATTTATTGACAACCCATTTCCCACCCACACACACTCTGAAGCAAATATCTATAAATATTCCAGTATGTATGTCTAAAAGATAACCAGTACTACAGTCATTTAAGATTATTTATAAATAATATGCAACAGTATGAAAATCAAGCCTCTAAAATGAATACACATCATGATCCTAACTATGTAAAAAGTGCATAGAAAAGCACCCAGAAGCAATATACAATATACCATGATAATGAAAATCAGAAATTTTCCTTTTCCTATTTATTCTCTATTTCATAAGTGCTCTATAATGAGCATATATTACTCCTGTAATTAAAAATAAACTCTTCTTAGTTGTTTCTAATAGTAATAGAAATTTGTTGCATCTAGTAATGTCATTTCAGTGAAAAAATGAATGGAAAAAAATGAATATCTCATATCCTGCATTTAATAGATCTATAAATCAGACAAGTAAAATGTTGTAAAGAATACTAGTTAAAAATACATGAATAAGCACAGAAACCTTGTATTAAAAAGCTTTTCACCAAAATAAGATTACAGATAAAAAACATTTTTAATGTAAGAAATTAGATGCTGCAAGTTATTTTTTAATAGTAAAAGCGTAAAAGGTGACTCTAAAATTAAGTGTATTATAACCATGTGTTTAACTGTACATACGAAAATATTCTTGGGCATGAGAATTTAGTTGCCTACATTCTCGCAAGGAAATAGGGGTGCCTGGGTGGCTCAGTCTGTTTAGCCTCTGCCTTTGGCTCAGGTCATGATCTCAGGGTCCTGGGATCGAGTCCTGCATTGGGCTCTCTGCTCAGCAGGGCGCCTGCTTCCTCCTCTCTCTCTCTGCCTGCTTCTCTGTCTACTTGTGATGTCTCTTAAAAAAAAAAAAAAAAAAAAAAAAGAGGCTCGCTACTCAGCAGGGAATCTATTTCTCTTTTTGGCCCCCCACTCTCGCCCTCTCTCTCTCTCTCTAAAATAAATAAATAAATTCTTATTTTAAGACAAGGGAGAAAAAAAGACAATAACTTGGATAATAAAACTAGTACCTGGCATGTTGCTGAATAATTACCTAGTATCATATAATCTAAACAGACTTACCCCAACAGTTATGGTCTCCACTTTGCAAAGGAGACAAAGAATAAAAGGACTTACCAAAGAGCACTAGTTTTAGTCTAAAGATAAGACCCATATTCTTAACTCTTGTGTTCTAAATTAGAGAACATTGGGAATCTGCAGGGATATAAAAGAACATGCCCTTCAAGTCTCTTTCTCTGCGATTCCTTTGAAGAAAAAATAATCATATGAACTCTGGTATATTTGGAATTTTCTCCCATTTCCATTTTGTCCAGTGGGCTTTTTTTTCTTTTTACCTTTTTTAACTTAAAAATGACACTTTCAAACCAAGTCTCTAAAGAAAAATCATCTCCCATAGACCCTTGTTCCAGAAAACCACCAGAAGATGTACTCCTCCAAGACCAGGAATAAATAAAAACTAGAATCAAGGGCTTCAGGAAATAAGGGATCCAATACAACTAGAGTGGAAGGGGATCCCCAAGATGATAATAAAGGAGACTCCAAGAGGTGCTGTACCAGAAACTTGGAAAGCACATCCAGATTGGAACCAGAGGACAGAGGTTCCAGAAGGAGGTCTCCAAGGAAAAGAAAGGCTGATAAGACTCCCAGGAAAAGAATGGGATCTCCAGTGGGGAATCTGACATGGTTTAATGATGGATACAGGAACAGTAAGCAAAAGAAAAAAAAGTACATAATTTCTTTTTCAGAGGGAAGAAAAAAAAAGAAAAACCTACACAAGAAAGAAAATGTAATCCCAGTTTACACACATGGCATGGGTTAGTGAAGAAGAGTAGTTCCAGGATTGCAATAACCCCCAAATAATAATCCAAGCAAAATTTTTGGTGTACTTCTATTAAGAAGATGAAGAGAGGGGCACCTGGATGGCTCAGTGGGGGGTGTCCAACTCGTGGTTTTAGTTCAGGTTGTGATCTCATGGGTGGTGGAACCAGGGCCCCTGCACTGGGCTCCCCACTCTGTGGGGAGTCTGCTTGGGAATTCTCTCCCTCTGTTCCTACTCCCCACTTCCAAGCCCGGCTCATGCGTGTACTCCTTCTCTCTCTCTCTCTCTCTCTCTCTCTCACTCACTCACTCACTAAAATGGATAAATAAATCTTTAAAAAAAATGAAGAATAAGGAAAAATATGCTTAGAGGTGGTTTGGTTTAAGATAGCCAAAGCTTCATCTTCATAACTGGGAAGTCAAAGATATATATATATATATAGAAAAATCAATAATGAGCATAAACAGGTTATTTAGAAATATGGAGGGAAGTACTAGGGGGAAAAAACAGCAAAAAGAGAATGGATGCCTTTGGGAACAAGGCTCTGGGGTGGGAAAGAATAACACAAGGGACTCAAAGTTGTTTTTGACCATAAACCTTGTATTTTTTACTTTTCAACTTCATATGTGTATACTTTACTAAAAATAAAAGTACAATAAACAAATATATGTTCACTTTATATAAAAAATGTATCACTCAAATTCAAAGTCATCCCCACATTTCCTGTTGGTCTTACTCCCCAGAAATAACCACTATTTAAATGTTTAGTGTGTAGCCTTCTAAATCTTTTCTATGCCTATAAAAAAAACACACAGGCACAACGCTTCTTTTCAAACAAATAAAAAACAAAAGAAGGGATCATATCATAGTGGTTTTGCAACTTGCTTCTTTGCACTCAACAGGGATCCCCTTGTTTTATCAGTGACATCTTTCTAATGCACACAGAAAAAAACATATTTTTTACTAGCTACATGGAAGTATGGTAGGCTGAATAATGCTCCCCCCAAGGATGTCTAGATCTTATTTCCCAGAATCTGTGAATGTTAGCTTATGTGGCAAAAAGGACTTTCCAGGTGTGATTAAATGAAAGATCTTGAGATAGGAAGATCCTGGATAATCGACTAGATGGGCTGAAGTAATCACAAGGATCCTTGTACGTGGGATAGAGGAGGGTCAGGATCAAAGAGAAGGAAGCAGAGATCAGAGGAGAGAGAGAGAAAGAGAGATCTGAAGTTGCTATAGTTGCTAGCCTTGAAGATGGGGGGGGGGGGGCGGAATACTACACCAGCCAAAAATGCAGGCAGCCTTGAAAAAAACTAGAAAAGGAAAGAAAACAGACTCTCCCTTGGAACCTCCAGAAGGAACACAACGTTCTATCTTCTAGCAAGTTTATCTTTCTTAGCCATGATTACCTGATGACATCCAAATCTATCTTCAGTCCAGGCCTCCATCCAAGCTAGAAAGACCCTAATATTCAACTGGATAGATACCTCTACCAGTAGATGCCAAGCACTTCAAAAGTCAAACTAAGTTGTGGCTTGTTCCCTAGTTCAGAAACTTTGGAATCCTTTTGGACCCCTTCTTCCACCCACCTCGTCTAGTCATGACCTGTCACTTTTACCTCCTAAATGTCTCTTAAATCCTTCTATGTCTTTCCAATGATAGAGTGTCGGTCTTCAGTAAATATCTGTTGGGGGCACCTGGGTGGCTCAATCAGTTAAGCATCTGCCTATCTGCCTTCGGCTCATGTCGTGATCCTGGAGACCTGGGATCAAGCCCTGTGTCAGATTCCCTGCTCCACGGGGATTTTGCCTCTGTCTGTCTCTCTGTCCCTCATGAATAAATAAATAATATCTTTTAAATAAATAAATAAATGTTGACAGTCTTTTCTCCTGTGCCACAAACTTTGTTCACGCCTCCATCCTTTCTCTCCTAGAACAACTTTAAACTAGTGTCTATGCTTCACAGTCTTACCTTTCTCTAATTTATTCTCCATTCTGCTACCAAACTTCTTAGTCATCCTTAAACAGAATTCAGGCCCCTTGTCAGTTACCTCAGATAAAATCAAACTCTTTGCCATTAGATACAAGGCCTTTCATATTTGGCATCTGTTGCCATCACCACATTTATACCACTCACCACCTCACACTAAACTCTATACTGCAGACATGTTTTACTCAGCTTTTTTTCTCACCTTTGGACATCTATACAAAACATTCCCTCTGCCAGGAAGAATGTTCTTCTCTCCACGCCCACTTTTGCTGTATTTATTCCTACCTGTTCTTCAGAGTTCAGCTTTTCTCCTCAAAGAAGCCTTCCCTGATTCCCCCAAACTAAATGAAGTGTCCTTCCTGTGTATTCTTCTAACATCTTAAGTTTCTCTTCTATAATAGCATTTATCAGACCACTCTACATGTGCCTGTTTACTTGGCTACTTGTTTTCACTGTGCCTGAATGATGGTGCCTGGTAAACAAGCACTGATTGAATAAATAAACATCAGACACACAGCAGAAACTCCAGAAATACTTGGGATAACCAACAGTCATATAACATTTGAATTTTTAAATGCAAATTAAAATGACAGCTTCACAAATTCTAGGAAGTAAAATTAATAAAATACTCGCTGAATTCCTCTCCACCTTATTATAACTCAATTTTTCACAAACAAATGAGATTAGATCTCTCCTGAATATTCTTTTTACTGGCAGCTACTCAAATTGACAGACCTGATCCAGAAAAACATGAGGTCAATTCTATGTTTTCTCAGGCTAAAGGGAAAACTGTGAACATAATCTGTAAATCTGGATAATGGCTTTATCTGAGACCCTCAAAAATCACTCTTGCACCTGCCACATTCGTATAAAAAATGTGGACAGGAAGCCAGAGTTTATCTAATAACCAGCAACAGTCTTATGAAGCAAGATCAGCTCATGGTCACCATAATGACCGTGGGTCAAATCAGTACCAAACTGAATTCAAAGGTTTCAAGTGAGTATGTTCTATCTAGAACTAAGCTGTCCAATATAGCAGCCACCAGCCATAATGCTACCAGGCACTGAAATGTGGCCAGTCCAAATGGAGCTGTGCTTTAAGTGTAACTCACCAGTACCAAAAAAGAATGTAAGGTATCTCATTAATAACTTTGTTATCAATTTCATGTTAAAATGGTAGTATTCTGGATATGTGGGATTAAATAAAATGTTATTAAAATTAATTTCATCTGTTGTTTTTTTTTAATGTGGCTGCTAATAAAACATTAAATATATGGCTCACATTATATTGCTGTTGGACAGAGCTATTCTAGAACCATTAATCAAAACTTCCTGGGGCACCTAGGTGGCTCTGTCAGTTAGGCATCTGCCTTCAGCTCCCTGTGCCCTAGAATCAAGCCCCACTGTAGGTTCCCTGCTCAGCAGGATATCTGCTTCTCCCTCTCCCTCTACCTGCCACTCACCCTGCTTGTGCTCTCTGTTAAATAAATAAAAATGTGGGGCGCCTGGGTGGCTCAGTAGGTTGATGCCACTGCCTTCGGTTCGGGTAATGATCCCAGGGTCCTGGGATCAAGCCCCGCATGGGGCTCCCTGCTCAGCAGGGAGCTTGCTTCCCCCTCTCTCTGCCTGCCTCTCTGCTTACTTGTGTCTCTGTCAAATAAATAAATAAAATCTTTTAAAATAAATAAAAATCTTTAAAAAATAAGATTTTTTAGGGGTGCCTGGGTGGCTCAATGGGTTAAAGCCTCTGCCTTCGGTTCAGGTCATAATCCCGGGGTCCTGGGATTGCCCCACATCGGGCTCTCTGATCGCAGGGAGCCTGCTTCCTCCTCTGTCTCTGCCTGCCTCTCTGCCTACTTGTGATCTCTGTCGGTCAAAGAAATAAATAAAATCTTTAGGAAAAAAATCTTTTAAAAAAGATTTTAAAAATCTCCAAAAAAAGATTTTAAAAATCTTCAAAAAATAAATAAAAACTTAAAAACAAAACAAAACTGCTTAAAGGCACCAAGTTTAGAATTTACAAAAAGCTGCAACATTTGAATATAAGATATAGATAGGACATTCTCTAAGAAAAACTGTTATCTGATGAATTATCCCTCTTATAACACTGGATAGAATTTCCCTCTAAAAACTATAGGAAGGTATATTTTGTCCTTGGAAAACTTCACAAACTCAATTGGGGATGAAGCTACCCATAAATTCTACCCATACTACTACATAAGTTCTTTTTGCAACCCACTGCCCCTTTACTCCATTCAACTACTATTCTCTTCTAATCACATAGATTTATCACAGGAAGAGACTGAGGCTTAAAAAGTACAAGCAGGGCGCCTGGGTGGCTCAGTGGGTTAAGCCCGCTGCCTTCGGCTCAGGTCATGATCTCAGGGTCCTGGGATCGAGTCCCGCATGGGCCTCTCTGCTCAGCAGGGAGCCTGCTTCCCTCTCTCTCTCTCTCTGCCTGCCTCTCCATCTACTTGTGATTTCTCTCTGTCAAATAAATAAATAAATAAATAAATAAATAAAATCTTTTAAATAAAAAAAAAAAAAAAAAGTACAAGCAGAAGATGGAGACAAGACTAGAACTCTATTGGAACTAGGCCAGTAGATAATTTTGAATTAATAGAGAAGCACAACTTACCTAGTTACTATAAAATACAGCCAACAAACTATTCACAACAGTGAATTATCCCCAACAATAATATCCTTTCTCTTCAAGCTTTCTCATATTCATCCCTTCCTCTCTACTACCTCTAGTCTTACACATTCATTGCCTCATACCTTAAACGTCACAAGAGCCTTCTGACTGACCTAACTCTAATTTCTGCATCCTACTGCCAAGCAATCTCACTAAAATACAATTTCATTCAATTCAAATACTTCTGTATAAGTCTCTCTACATGGTCCCTACCCTCGAAGAATTCATCACCTAGTAGAGAAGACATATATCTCATAATTCCTTTATCTAAAGTCCTCCTCCGTACAACCATTTGAAGAACAATTTGTTGATATCCAGAAGAACTGAAGGTATGTCTACCCTTTGATCCAGGGATTCCACTACTAGGAAGCTGCCATATCTCCTTAACACACACACACACACACACAAAGAGAGGAAACATGTATAGGAACATTTACAGAAACATTATTTTTTTTTATATAATTTTTTAATCTCACAAAACAAACTGAGGGTTGCTGGGGGGAGGGGGTTTGGGAGAAGGGGGTGGGATTATGGACATTGGGGAGGCTATGTGCTTTGGTGAGTGCTGTGAAGTGTGTAAACCTGGTGATTCACAGACCTGTACCCCTGGGGATAAAAATATATGTTTACAGAAACATTATTTTTAATAGAAAAAAAAAACCTAAGTGTCCATCAACAGAAAAATATTTTTAAGCTTTTATTATAAAATCTTTCAAATATAGAAAAGTATGTGTATGCATATAAATGAATATATGTGTGTATACACAAACACACACACACACATATGCCCATCACCCACATTCTAAATTAAAAGTTGGCCATCTTGCTTCATCCTACTCCTTTCTAAAAAAAATGTACTTTACAGCTGGCACATGCTGCATTTGGTTGTTATATATCTAGATTAATTATATTCTCGGACAGTTCCCTTTCCCCCCACCACCCCACCCTTGTTTTCCTCTCCCATGACATTAAATGGCCAGTTTATCTGTATCTCACATTCTGTTATTTTTCTGCTTGCTTCACCCAAGGTAGTACTTAATTTCTTTCATCACCGGTATTTCTTATAAACTGAAAGTTAGTCTGAAAAGTTAAATTTGGTACAAAAACCCCTCAGTTGATGCACTATACTTGATACTAAATCACATCAGGAAGAACATATTTTTGGGTTCATTTTCAGTGATACTAGGATTAATAACTAAGCTAGTAATAGCCCAATCCTTCCAGTGTAAAATTTTATTGTTCTGGGACCAACTAGTACTCTGTGGAGTATTTTGGGACCATGCAAATATCCAATTCCCAATGAACCTTTTGCCTAACAATTTCAGGACCCACTAATGATCCTAGCCTAAGTCAAATATTTCATAAAAGGATATAACAAATTGTGACTTTCTGATTCTGTAATTCTTTCTATATTTATCATCTGGCATTCCTCACTAACTGTAATACATTTTTACTAAAAAAGCAGTTCAAATGTTAAATTACCAATTTTCAGAGAAAAGGATAGGTATAACAGCCATCTCCATTTGGCTTGTTTTTTTTAAATTGTCATATATTGTTTCAAATTACTCTCCTTATTCTCCTTTATGTTCAAACTGTCCCAACTTTGGTCAACAAGAGCCTCTTTGGGTAGGCTTTTGTTGTGTCTTTGAAAGCTTTCTTGCTTTTGGCACAAGATATTCCAGGTTCACTAGGTATATTCCCTGCCCCAGTACTGGAATCAGTCATTTCTTTGAGGATTCTAAATGGAAGTATTTGAAGACTAAAATTGGTGTAATACAAATATACCTACCAAAGTAACATAGTATGTTTCTATATCCTTTCAGTGGACAGAGCTAATAAAGAAATACATTATTTGGGTGGAATTAAGAAATATATATATATATATATATATATATATATATATATATATTAAATCCTGAATTCAAACTCACATCTATAATTCAAGTACATCACTATATTCTTTTTGCTTAGTTTCTTTGATTTTATACTTATATTTCTATTGGTTTCTAACATATAAGCATAAAAACTTACTGGCTTTAACCTACAACATGTATCAAATGATATAAAAATAAAAATACCAATACTATAACTAGCAATAAAACGAGTGAAGTTTAAGACTTCTTTCAGTTTTTGTCCTTAGCATATATGCCATTTGATACTGAGCTCAAAAGTCACTTGAAGGAGAAGAATGAATGAAACAAGATGGGATTGGGAGGGAGACAAACCATAAGTGACCCTTAATCTCACAAAACAAACTGAGGGTTGCTGGGGGGAGGGGATTTGGGAGAGGGTGGTTGGGTTATGGATATTGGGGAGGGTATGTGCTATGGTGAGTGCTGTGAAGCGTGTAAACCTGGCGATTCACAGACCTGTACCCCTGGGGATAAAAATATATTATATGTTTATAAAAAATAAAAAAAATTTTTTTAAATCATTAAAAAAAGTAATAAATAAAACAGACATGCATACTTTGTATGCAGAAAATGATACAAAGTAAAAAAAAAAGTCACTTGAGATTGTGTTTTCCGCCATGTATTTAAGCAACTATTTTTTTTTTTTTTAAGATTTTATTTATTTATTTGACAGAGAGAGATCACAGTAGGCAGAGAGGCAGGCAGAGAGAGAGGAAGGGAAGCAAGCTCCTGCTGAGCAGAGAGCCCGATGCGGGACTCGATCTCAGGACCCTGAGATCATGACCTGAGCTGAAGGCAGCGGCTTAACCCACTGAGCCACCCAGGCGCCCATAAGCAACTATTTTGATATACACATAGGTTCATTTGTTCAACTTTGTTCTCAATTTTAGAGATTTTTATTTTCATTTAATTGTAATTTTTGAATGTGTAAAACATTTACATAATTCAAAAGTCAAAAACCAAATACACTCAGAAATCTTACTTCCATTCCTGTTTCCTACACATCTTTCCCATTCACCCTCTCCCCCCACCACCAGATAACAATTTTATTAGTTTCTGATCTGTATTATCAGTCTTTCTTTTTGCAAAAGAAATGAATTAGTTTATGTATTCTTACTCCCACACACACTTTTTTTTTTTAAGATTTTATTTATTTGACAGAGATCATGGGTAGGCAGAAAGGCGGGCAGAGAGAGAAGGGAAGCAGGCTCCCCGCTGAACAGAGAGCCCAAGGCAGGGCTTGATCCAGGATCCTGGGATCACAACCTGAGCAGAAGGCAGAGGCTTTAACCCATTGAGGCCCCCACGCACCACCCCCCACACACACACTTCTTACACCAAAAGAGCATACTACATACACTGTTCTGCACTTTGCTCCCCCTACCACTTAATATATATACTGGAAAATCCTCATTCTATTTTATATCTGCAGAGTACTATATGAAAATACCATAGTTAAAAAACTAGTAATCTTTTACAATCTAACAATCAAGCCAAAAGATCACCTCACAGTTCAAGGCCTTCATCAACTGCTCCAACCTTGTACCTTCACCTCGTCCATTTTTCTCAACTCCCACTTCATACAGGAACCCCCAGCAGCTGTCAGATTCTAAACAATTATTCCTTATTCAATATGTACTCACCTTATTCCAGACCCAATGCCTTCTTCCCTTGTGCTACTTGCCCAGTTTTGATGGCTACGTATCTTCTCTGCAAATCTGGTACTTTACAGCCCATTTCAAACATTTCTTTTTTTCTAATAAGCCTTCCTTAAATGAGCTAATTTCTCTATGCTTCCCTTTAAATTTTCTCAGGGATTTATACCATAGTCCTCGTTTCCCTTCATTCATTAAACAAATGTTTGCTGAGCATATATGTGCCAACAGAAAATGAACAAAGACAAGTCCCTACCCTCACAGAGCTTGTGTTCTTGGGGGAAGCAAAGAAATCAATTGACCAACAAATAATAGCAGTACCAGTAGGGATAAATGCTATGAAGAAAATGTAAGGCACGTTAAGAAAAGAGAATACTGGATCAGAGATGGGGAACTGCCATTTTAAACAAAGTTAAGGAAAGGACTCTTTGAGGAGAGGACATTTGAGTAAAAATATGAATTAAGGAAGGATTCCAGAGAAAAGCATCACGAAGGAGAAGGTCACTCTTTTGGCTGCTCAGCATCAGAGCTTTTCATATGCCCAGGGAATTCCCCTCTGATGAGTCCTGAAAGAAGCCAGAACCTTCACCTATTAGTGAAGCTAAGTATTTGCTTCCCCAGCCCCCCATACAGCTAGTCTTATGACCTCCTTCCACCAAAGCATCCATGCTGGATTTTAACTTATAAGATAATGTAAAAAAAAAAAAAAAAAAAAAAGGCAGGAAGTATACTGAATCCATTATGGCAAGAGTAGAAGCAGATTCCAATGACAGTACTGGTAATGGTTTCTTCTGTGACAATTCCTTTTCTGCTAAATTAACCAGACATGGTTTTCAGTTTTTAGAACTAACGTTTGGGGGTTTGGGGGTTTTCTGTTTTAAGAACTAGGAATTCCGACTGTTCCTCATGATCCAGGGAGATGGACCAGCAAGTATAAGGGCCCTGGGTTAGGGGGATAAAGGACAGCACATGAAATCACAGAGATGGGCATGAGCCACATCACACAGGGCTTTTTGGAACTAGTAAGAAGCCTGGGTTTCATTGAGTTTACTAGGAACTTGTTGGAATGTTTTAAACAGGAGAGTGTTGTGACATGTGTGTGTGTGTGTGTGTGTGTGTGTGTGTGTGTGTTGTCCATTAAAGCATTTTATTTGCACATATGTTTTACATCCCTAGAAAAAGAATCCTAGGATTTTCCCACGTGCATGCTTCTGTCTTGCTTCTCTGTGGTCCATGATTAGTACAATGCTTAGTACAATGACACCATACTGGTAGGATGGGAGCAGATTATTCTGCCATTTTTCTAGACCTTTGAGCTGCAGAGCAAATCTGGGACTGATCAATCCATACTTATTCAACCCACCCTTGAGGCTTACAACAATTTTCCCAGCTCTGTCATCATCAATGATTTCAAATGCACCCATGTAACCATGTTTCATGCTTCATCATCACAGTTAGAAACCAGACAAAGACAGCACCTGGGTGTCAGTGGGTTAAAGCCTCTGCCTTCAGCTCAGGTCATGATCCCAGGGTCCTGGGATCAAGCCCCGCATCACATCACGCCCTCTGCTCAGCAGGGAGCCTGCTTCCCACTGCTGCCCCCACCCCCGCCCGCCTGCCTCTCTGCCTACTTGTGATCTCTGTCAAATAAATAAATAAAAATCTTAAAAAAAAAAAAAAGAAGAAGAAGAAGAAGAAGAAGAAAAGAAAACAAAAGAAACCAGACAGAAACAAAGACTTGGAGTAGGGGCTAACAAGAACCTGGTGTTTGCCTCTTTTTGGCATTGTTAATGTTCTTGAGAGAATCTGCCAGGACATTCATGTGTACCATTATGAAAAGACGGTAGAAGGAGCTGATTTATATTTTTTAAAAATTACTGCTGTTTTTATATTGGTAGTTCATAGAGGAAAGCAAGGATTGAGGCAAGAATATTGGTAGTTCATAGAGGAAAGCAAGGATTGAGGCAGGAATACTAGTTAGGAAATTATTCCAGCTGATACTGCCTTAGGCTAGGATGATACCTACATAATCATTTAAACTTTTTACCTCTAATTATATATCTAAGTTTAAATCTAGCATCGAATTTTGTGCTCTCTATTCGTTATCTGTTCAGGTTCTCTCCTGCCTTCTTCTGGACTGATTCTTTTTTAATATTTTACCTATTTCTCTTACTGATTTAGAAGTTACATACTCTATTTTTGTTCTTGTAGTTATTTCCTAGAAATTATACCATGCATTAAAGTCTAAACTTAATCAAAATCTTGTTTTAAAATACCTAAACAAGCATCAACCAATGACAATGTGTGGACCCTGTTTGGATTCCAATTTGAAGAAACTAAATGTAAATTTTTAAAAAACTTTTTTAAGTTTTACAGTGAAAATATTTGGTATGATACCATAATGATGGACACATGTATGAGATACTTGCCCAAACTCAAAAGAATGTAGACCAACAATGAATCATAATGTAAACTACAGACTTTAGGTGATTATGATGTGCCAGTGTAGGTTCATCAATTGTAACACATGTACCACTCTGGTGGCAGATACTGATAATGGGGGAGGTTATCCATGTATGGGGGCAGTTAGTGTACGGGAAATCTTTGTACTTTCCCCTCAAGTCTGCTGTAAACCTAAAACTGCCCTATAAAAAAATCATAAATGTTAAAATAATCATCTTGGAGAGTTAAGGAAATACCTGATAAAGTTCCCTGTTGTTAGATGTTCAGTACTTCCCTTTTTTTTTTTTTTTTGTTCCATGATACATTTCAATAAAGGTGAATGCTGCATTTAAAAAAAAAAAAAAAGTCATTTTGCAGATAACTAAGGAAAAGTAACCGCTGCCTAAATATGTAATGATATTAGGGAATTATGTTTATTTATTTCTGGATATAATTATGGTATAGTTTAGGTTTATATATTTTTAGAGATTAAAAACTACTTATGGGTTAAATAATTGATACTTGAGATGTGTTTCTCAAAATACTGAGGAATGTGTAAGAAACCACTGTAGTCTTAAATTGATCATTGTTGAAAGTGGGTAATGAATACATGGGAGTTCATTATACTCTCTTTTGCTTTTACATATTTAAAGTTTTCCATACAAAGGGTTTTTTTTAAAACTTATCCTCCTAGACAACACAAAGACCTTAGAACCTAGAATCCAACTTATTCCCCTTCTGCTATTGCCTTGTCTTTTAATCCATTAGACATTCTTACTGTTGTATGCAGTCAAGATTCACTTTCATTTTCCAAACACGTATTACTTTTACTTTTCAGCCCTTCATACAAGTCTTTCCTCCAACATGGTAATCAATTTCATCCTGCCCAAAGTATATCCTATAGAACTGCACTAATAAGGTGCATGTGGCTATTTAAATTTAAGACTTCATCTCAATCACACTAGCCACATTTCAAGTGTTCAATAGCCTAATGTGGCTTAAGACAATCCTGAGCAGCACAGATAAAGAATATTTCCGTCATCACAGCAACTTCTACTGAAGAGTGTTGGTTTAAATTATCTTTAATGAGTGAGATGCTGGTGACAATCTGTTTTTCTCATAATATCTTTATTTCATCATAGTTCTTTAAAGATATTTTCACTGGATATAAAATTCTAGGTTGGCAAGGTTGTCCCCCCCCCCATTTCATATTGCAGACATCATTTTACTATCTTCTGACTTCCATTGCTATTGTTGAAAAGTAACCTGTTTGTCTAATGCTCACTCCTTTGGTGGTTACCTTCTTTTTCTCCAGATAGTCTTAAGATTTTTCTCTGTGTCACTGGTTTTCTGCAATTTCATTATGATGTGTCTAGATATGGATTTATTTTTATCCTAATTAGCCCTCATCAGAACTTTTGTATCCTGTTTTGATATCTTTTTATAGTTTCATGTTTTCTGTCTTTGTATTTGCCATTTCTGTAAATACAGTAGGCATGGCTTTTTTTTAAATTTTTTATTTATTTATTTGAGAGACAGAGAATGAGAGAGAGAACTTGAGAGGGGAAAGGTCAGAGGGAAAAGCAGACTCCCCATGGAGCTGGGAGCCCAATGCAGAACTCAATCCTGGGACTCCAGGATCATGACCTGAGCTGAAGGCAGTAGCCCAACCAAGTCACCCAGACTCCCATAAGCATGGTTCTTTTATCATGTATCTTCTAATTCTATAAATGATGCCTACGAATAACTTTTTCTGCTGTTTTTTCTGTTCATGTTTCCTTGTCTCCTCGTATTCCAGCTTATCTTTGACCATGTATTGGTCAGTGTCCTTAAAAAATTATTTGTAGAGACATCTAAAATGAAGAACTGTTCTTCCAGGGAACATCTGCATTTGCTTCTGCCAAGCACCTAGGGGACACTATAAATGAGGGACTGCCCTAAATTAAGTCATGGTTTAAATTTCCCTTTCCTTGCTAGGCTATGGCCACAACTTTATACAGAGACTTCTTTCTTTTCTCTTTTTTCTCCTGCTCTGCTCAGCACCAAACCAACATGCAGTCCCTTCATATTTGGCTGGAAAGTAAACAATGAAAGGGGAACAGGAATTAGCTCTGATTTATCCTTCTCCTGCAGGTGTAGACATATGGAGTCAAAACCTAATTAGGTAGGATCTCTTGTAAAACTTTACATGTCCACATGTCAGATAGGCTTTGAATCTTGATTTTTGTCCACCTCTCCCCACAAGTGTGATGAAAAGAAACCTAAAGCTCTTGAAATCTGCAAACATACTCGGGCCAACAGTGGCTTCAGTTCTCCAGATATTCTGCTAACCTCTCTTGGTTTGGGCTTTCTTCCAGAATCTGGTTTACCAAATTCCCCTATCTTTCCAGTTCTTCAAAACTCTTAAGGTGGTGTTTATAGATCTTATCCAGCATTTTCAATTCTTTTCAAGAAGAGGATGGGTAAATAATCTAGCCCACCATTACCCAGAGGTAACATCTATTTTGAAGTTGAGCTAACAGAACTTCCCTATGTATTAGATATCAGCGTACAAGAAAAAGAAGAGTCAGAGGTGACATCTAGATTTTTGGTTTGAATAATTTGGTGAAAAGTGGGATTATTTTGGTGGGCAAAGTGGATGGGGGGGTCAGGTGTTAAGGGTTTAGTCACAGACTAAGTTCGAGATGCCTTAGCTAGGTTTTAAGTTTCTTAAAGTTATAAACAAGGCTTTTATTTTAGTGCCATTTATACCCATAGGTACTTTATAACACTGTTGCACACATAGTTGGTATTCAACTAATTAAAGATTTCTCTACCTTAGTACTACTGACATAGTGAGTCTGACAATTCTTTGTTGTAGATTTTTTTGTGCATTGTAGGTTATCTGGCAGCATCCCTGGTATCTACACATTAGATGCTAGTGGCACCATCCTGTCCCCCATTTTATAACATTTAAAAAAAAAAAATGTCTCTAGATATTGTTAAATGTCTCTCAGAGGTAAAATATCCCTGACTGAGGACACTAATGCTTCTTAAAGTTAATTGCTATACACTGTGCTATTACCATTCTTTCACTCAACTGGACACCAAAAATACACAAGATTTAAGAATCCATCTAAGCCCAAACCGTAGCCAATCCCAAATGAACATTTCTCAAATTATGTTTCCTAAAGCACCAGAGGACTGCAGTCCGGAGAAAGACAGTGGTGAACAGGTAATCTTAGGTTGGTGGTGACAAAACAGTTTCACCCTCACTAAAGCAAGACCATCTCCAACTGTTACAAGTTTATACATATAATACTACTGTAATTTTTTTAAAGATTTTACTTATTTGACAGAGATTACAAGTAGGCAGAGAGGCAGGCGGGGGGTGGACGGGGAGCCAATGCAGGACTCGATCCCGGGACCGGGGATCATGACCTGAGCTGAAGGCAGAGGCTTTAACCCACTGAACCACCCAGGTGCCCCCACTATTGTAATTTTTAAAAGAAAGCTATTGCCAGCAAAATGTCTTTTCTTCAGATACAAAATGGTTAAAATTTTTAACCATTCTCAAGCAAGAATTACTTAACAGCTTTATTTTATTGCTATTCTACACCCAAATCCTTATTAACATAAACCTAGAAAAGATTTACTAAATCCATCTGCAAGTCCTGGCATGTATGTGTTTTATTTGTGCTTCTCCCTCACCCCCTTTTTAAAAAAAAAAAAAAAAACTCTGGCCAAATAGAAATCAGGTGAAAGTTATATAGATAAATTAAGGCCTCAAAATCAGATTCTGAAATAGAACTCGTTCAAATCAATTGGAATGACTGGGGTATGTTATACAAAGCTATCTTTATTTCTTTGAATTTCAGATATCAAAAGATATAATTAAATCGGATGGAACCATACTAATAAATTTAGTTCCTGGAGTACCTGGAGTACCTAAGTGGTAAAGCCTCTGCCTTCAGCTCAGGTCATGATCCCAGGGTCCTGGGATCGAGCCCCGCATCAGGCTCTCTCCCTGCTGGGGAGGGAGCCGCCCGCTTCCCTTCCTCTTTCTCTGCCTGCCTCTCTGCCTACTTGTGATCTCTGTCTGTCAAATAAATAAATAAAGTCTTAAAAAAAAAAAAATTTAGTTCCTGATCCCCACATAAGCTATGTATTTATCAATACACATTCTCTATTTCTCTGTCTACATTCTATCTGTGTATACCAATGTCCTTATTTAACTGTAAAATTATGATGTCATTACAAAGCTGTTCTCCATAAAACCTAGAATATCAATGGCTACAATCTAAGATAAAAAATATTTATTGATGACTATTTTGTATTTATTTATTTGAGGGGGGAGAACATGTGCATGGGAGGAGGGGCAGAGGGAGACGGAGAAGCAGGCACCCCGCAGAACAGGGAGCCCAACATGGTGCTTGATCCCCAGGCCCTGGGATCATAACCCAGGTGGCAAGCAGGCACTTAACTGAGACATCCAGATAACCTTATTGAGGACTATGTAATATTTATTAAGTATCATTTAATATTTATATAATATTAATATTTTTAAATATTCATGTTTAAAATAAGCTCAAGTTCCAAGGTGCCAGGGGCTTGGGACTGAGTCCCATGTCGGGTTCCCTGGTCAGTGGAGAGTCTGCTTCTCCCCCTCCCTCTGCCCCTACACCTCACTTGCGCTCTTTCTCTCAAATAAAATCTTTACAAATAAATAAATAAGCTCGATCCATATCCAAAGCACATGAATTACAGACACATATACATACCCAAACACTAAACTAAGGACTAAGGATTCATCAAGTAGCATGTCTAGAACTTCCCAAGAACCTACCAAAACTTAATCTTCCTACTATATTCCCTGATATTGCTACCACCCTTTTTACCTCTCAAATTAGAAACCTGAGAACTGTCCTTAACATTCTCTTGCTCCTCATGTCTTTACATACAGTTGGTCATCAAATACTATAAGGTCTACTCTGCATCTTTTTCTCTGAAATTTTTTCAATAGCCAATAGTTTTATATAGCTCAAAAATCCAAGCCCAGAAATGTTTACAGTGAAAAGTCTCAGTGGAAGCATTCACACTATTACCACTCCCCTCACAAATAATCCTTCCACCATTTCTATTATTACCAAAAGATAGCATTACTACATACACTGTTCTCCACTTGCTTTTCTTAACACATCCTGGAGATCTTTCCTATTAGTTAAACAGCTTTCTCATTTTCTTAAGCTGCTTAGTATGCTATTGTATAGATAGGTCTTAGTTTATTATGGATGGACACTGCATAAAGCACTAATATCTGTGTAATTATATCATTTCGTTTCATGTAACTGTAGGATAAATTCCCTGAAGCAGGACTGCTGAGACAAAAGTAAATACAATTTTAATTTTGATACATACTGTGAAATTACCCAAGTCATTTATAAATTAGTCCTCTTCTCACTGCCTTTGCCACTCCATTTTCATGTCTGTATTAATGAAGTACCTCCTTAACTGGTTCTCTTCCTTCCCCAACTATTGTCCTTCCTATTGTCAACTGATCATTATTATTTTAATGAATTTATAAATATACACTGTAATATTCTAACTTTAAAATTCCAAAGATTACTGAAAAAGCTAGTTCCCTCTAATCATCCCTCCCAACTCTACTCCCAAAACCCAATCCTCTACCCATCACCCAAGAGATAAGCACTATTATCAGTTGAGGATTACCCAGACCATGTTCTTTGCATTTGCCCCCCTCCAAAACATAGCATTGTTCTGGGGGGTTTTTCCTTATATATATATAAATAGTCTCATATTGTATATATTGCTCTAAAACTTACTACATGTCATATTCATTTCTCCAAATTATTACATTATTCCATAGTATGAATATACCAATTTACTTGGTCATTTTAGTAATTTAACCAGTTTTATTTATTTTTCCAGGTTTTTTTTTTACTACTATAAACTGCTGCAATGAACATACTTGCATGTGCTTCCTTATGCACATACACTAGTGTTCCTTTAGTACAGAAAATGGGCAGATTTGCTGGGAATACCATTTCAAATTAATACTAACAAACTGCCCACATCAATTTACACCCCCAATCCAATTTATAGTCCCAACAACAGCTTATAATGTTTATTATTTCCTCACAATACAGCCAATTTTAACATTGGCAAGTTTTTAAAATTTTGCCTGTATTAACTTTTGTTTTAATATGTCTCTCTCAAATTACTAGTAAAATTGCGTAATTTTCCAAATATTTGTTGGCCATTTGTATTTCCTCGCCTGAAACTACCTGTTGGTATACTTTTCTATGTCATTCTTTCTTTGTAGAAGGGCATCATATATATTTCTTATTTGTTATATGTGTTACAAATACTCCTCTCAGTCTATTCGAAATTTCTGTATTTTGAACATTGTCATAAAGTCTTACACTGTGGTTTGGTCAAATTAATCAAATTTATCGAAATATCTTCCTAAAACATACAATCATGTATTCTAACGACCTACAGAATACAGAATTTAACCATATGTATATTTAACTTGACGTGAAATTTATATAGTTGGCCCCCTACCATTCTATTTCATATACATAAATTCCAGAATTACCCTGAACTGTGAAATCTCCTATTTCCTCAGTACATCTCCATTCTCAAATGCTTCTTACAGAGTAAACTTAACACTGCAATGAGTGAAAGTTTAATGTTAAAAAACAACTTTCTGGTACAACATAGCCCATAAATGTAAGCCAACTTCCTCTAGGGCAGAGTTGAGGAAACAGCAATGTATTTCATCATGTGAGGAAAAACTGGCTGCATTGGACTTATTGAGAGACGGGATCTCTATCTCGCATGTAGCAACTTCCTACAATGCATTTCAGACCTTTCTGGATCTAGCCAGTGCCTCACTCAAGCCTCCCAACTCACCACCACTTGCCACTTGCTTGTATCCTCGAACAATACGGTTACCAAAATTACCCCTACATCCTATTGTTTTGTTACACCATTCCTTTATGTGTTATCCTGCCTGAGAAATCTCCTCTTTACCCCAAGTTACCCCACCACATACTTACATTTCTTCCTCTAAAACTCAGTTCAGACATTACCTTCTCCAACAAGCTTCCGCTGACCTTTTCAGCAAAAAGAATTAATCATTTCTCTATTTTGCCATTGTGCCCTGAACCTCTCATTAATATGTGGATTCCACTCTGTTACAAGGATTTGTTTACAAGCTCTCCTTTCCTATAAGCCTCAGGAAGTCAGGCCCAGTTTATCTTGCTCTTATGTATTTAGTATTCAGCAGTTTCTCGTGTCCCATTCAATAGCTATTTGCCAATTAAACAAGTCCTCTCTATTCAGCAGTTATCATTAAAAACCTATACACAAAATAATTGAAATCATGATCTTTAACTGAAGATATTTCACAACCTGGAAGAATATGTGGATTATAATAAAAGCAGTCTGCAGTTTTTTGGGGTTTAAGATTTTATTTATTTATTTGAGAAAGAGACAATGAGAGAGAACATGAGAGTGAAGGTCAAAGGGAGAAGCAGACTCCCTGCGGAGCTGGGAGCCCGATGTGGGACTGGATCCAGGAACTCCAGGATCATGACCTGAGCCAAAGGCAGTCATCCAACCAGCTGAGCCACCCCAGGTGTCCCTGTAGTTTTTTTCTTTTTAAGTATTAAGTTTTTAACTGTGAAATGATTTAGCGGGCTAAAGCCAACATTTTTAAAAATATCAGCATATAACAAATGTAATAAAGGTATGTTGTTTCATGAAATCTTTGTTCCAGTCACACACATGCGCGCGCGCGCGCACACACACACACAAACAACGTGTATATATGTTATTGATGCAAAATACATTTCTTACTGTAGGTCAAATTTTAAAAAAGTAACTTGAAAGCTACATCCATTGTTGCTTTATGGGTTCAGAGAAGCTTTAAATCAGCAAACAAAAATATGTAGTCAAGGAAGGTTTCTTCAATGAAAGACATTTGGAGCAGTCTAGCTCTCCACTACCTCTCTAATCTCACCTATCACTCCCCCTTATTCATCTTGCTGGAGGCACACAAGCCTCAGGAATTATTCCAACAAGCCAAACATGCTTTCACCTCAAGGTCTTAAACATGTTTCTTTGGCCCAGAAAGCTCCTTACTTAAAGAACTCCATCATTTACTCCCTCATTCCAGGACACCCAAAGAGAGCTTTCCCTGACCACCTAAAATAGCAACCATCTCCCACCATTCTAACCCGTTAATCAGTTTTATTCCTTTTTATGCCACTCGTTACCACCTGATATTTACCATGCACTTCCTTTCCCCTCCTCCCTAATGCCAGCCCCAAGAACATAGACTGTCTTCTGTTTTCATTACTATTAATACCAGAGATTAGGGCAGTACAGGCATAAAACAAACACTTCCGAATAGGTCATGACAGGCCTATCAAGGAAAAGGAAAAGGAAGAACACAGGGAGTTGTACCTGAGCATGGTATATTACAGAGGAAACAAGACTCAAGTAAGGCTGAAGAAGCCAAACAATAAAGGTTTGAAAGTCAGAAAGAGTTTGGACTTTATTCTGCAGACAATTTCAAGTCAATGTTCTGAGCAAACGGTGATCCATTTAAACATTTATCCAGTACAAGTTCAATTCACTTTGCTTGGCACAATGGAGAGCGCAAAGGTCAACAGCACATGTTCTCTCCACCGGCTGTTCAGGTTTAAAAGCAGTGGGTTCAAAATAAGTTTTAGGAAAAACTGCAAGATGGGTTGGAAGAGGAGACTCCAAAGTGAAAATGGGAAATACGAGGCACTGCAGAGCCTCAAGACAAACTAAGACCCAGTAATCTAAAGAATTGTGCTGACTAATGGATATAAATAATAAGAGAAACATGTATTACAAAAACTTTACAATTTAAATATGATGATTTATTATTACCAAACCATTGCAGAGAACAACTGAAGTGATCAGAGAGGAAAAGGCAAGATTCTAGGCAAGATTCCTAGAAAAGCACAAGAATCCTCTTCCTTCTATTCAGTTCACAAAATAAGAAGAAAGAATAGACTCATCGTGGTGATGATGAAAAAAAATGTGCAAATGTGTACTCTGTTCACTTTTTCAATTAAGTAGAAATCAATGTCACCTTTTGAGAGAGAGGAAGAAGATACGAGAAAACAGAAAAATGTGAGATTAATAAAATAATAGCCAAGAATAGCAAGGGCCCATTGGAAACTGTTCAGCATAAATTCATAATGGCCAAGAAATTCTTTGGACTCACTCACCTTCCTCTATAAATATGCTGACCTGGGTGGTGGGCACAGGGGAAGAGACAGATGGTAGAAAGATCTGACAACAGGTAAATATGAAAGAAGTGACTGGTGTCAAGTTCTGTCAAGTCTGTATCTAATGCACATAGCAATAAAGGGAGAGAAGCTGAGAGTCTGTATGAAAGAAATGGCTCAAGGCATGGGTGGAGTAATCACAAGGGCAAAGATGTAAGAGTTCATACATACCAGTTTAGGATGTAAGGGAAATTTTTCAGATCATTCCTTAACCAACTGAGCCACCCAGGCGCCCCTCAGATCATTCCTTTAAACACCATACAGTTTGCTAAGGTCTGAATGATTATGTCTCTCACCCACCCCCTCAAATTTGTATGTTGAACTCCTAATGGCCAAAGTGATGGTATTAAGAGGGAGGATGTTTGGGAGGTGATTAGGTCATGAGGAAGGATCATTAAGATTTATGCCCTTATAAAAAGAAACCTGAGAGAGCTCCCATGCCCCTTCCGCCATGTGAAGATATAACAGAGAAGCCTGCAACTGGAAAAGGGTCCTTATCACCAACCATGCTTGCACCTTAATCTTGGACATACCAGCCTTCAGAGAACGGAGAGGAAAAATAAATTGTTGTTTATAAGTTACCAAGCCTCCAGCTTTTTATTATAGCAGCTTGGACTAAGGCACTGTTTAAATTTTTTTCTTCTGTCTGGATACATGGTAAGTGCTGTAGACACAAAGTGAGTACTGGAATCAGAAGGGCTGCGCAGCCAATAATTTTAACATGAGAGGAAGTGACCTAATTCCAATGTTCAGATCTATAATTAGTATTATGACTTAGGATAAATATCCACCTTAGTTCCCACATCTACAGAATGGGAGAGCATGTTAAACAGAGGTACCATAGTGGCCTCCACTCACCTCCTACAAAAAATTACTGCTGTAGTAAACCAAGTTACCATACAGTAACAGTACTGCTGCGTATTTACCCAAAGAATACAAAAACACCAATTCAAAAGGACATATGCACCCCTATGTTTATAGCAGCATTATTTACAACAGCCAAATTATGGAAGCAGCCCAAGCATCCGTTGACTGATGAATGCATAAAGATGATATGGAGGGGTGTGTGTGTGTGTGTGTGTGTGTAGATACACACACACTATATATATATATAATGTGTGTGTACATATATTTTTTTCCAATGGAGTATTATTCAGCCATAAAAAAGAATGAAATCTTGCTATTTGCAGTGACATGGATGGAGCTAGAGAGTATAATACTAGGTAAGATAAGTCAGAGAAAGACAACTACCATACTATTTCACTCATATGTGGAATTCAAAAAAAAAAAAAGTAAGCAAAGGGAAAGAGAGAGACAAACCAAGAAACAAACTCTTAATTATAGAGAACAATCTGATGGTTACCAGAGGAGAGGCAAATAGGGGAAATGGGTTAAGAAGCGCACTTGTTTTTATGAGCACAGGGTGATGTATGGAACTATTAAATTACTATAGTACACCTGAAACTAATATAACACTGTATATTAACTGGAATTTACAACTTAAATAAAAGAGAAAAAGAAATGTCTTGTTCCTCAAGTGTAATGAAACAGAAAAAAAGCTAATTAGGTTAGAGGAACTCTCAAGCCTTTTCTAAAAAATACAACACTAGGTAATAGAATCAACAATATTGGTAGAGGTTTAGCATAATTTATAATAAAAAGAAATAGAAGTGCTCATTTTCTAATTTTTAAATTACCATGGATTATAAAGCTATATAATAACATGAAAAGGTATTAAAATAAAATAGGACTCAAAATTTAATAAATATCCTACAGGTTCCTTACCTGCAATTCCAAAATATAAAAACTCTTGGGTGGCAAAACCTTACCTGCACTGACATGAAGCACTGAAAGTCTTTATTTACCCCATTTGGTATAAACCTTCATATGTGTTGCTGCAGAAATAGTAATGTGTTTGAAGTGGACTGAACTCTGTCAAGAGGTTACATTACTATGTTGCCTATATTCAAAAAATTCTTAATTCTAAAAACTATTAGACCCCAAGGGTTTTAGTGGGCTATGATCCTATAATAATAACTGCTAACATTTGCTGAGCTATTAAAATGTGTCAGACACTGTTCTGATCACTTTATATGCAGTAACTCATTTAATCCTCCCAAGCACCAAAACATAGTTATTATAATTACCAATTTTACAAAGGAGCAAACTGAGGCACAGCGATTAAGGAAATTGCCTAATGTCACAAAGCCAGAGAGTGACTAAGCTGGGATGAATACAATGTTTAAAAAAATATTACACAGAAGAGGGAGAAAACACAAAATTGAGAAGTAATTAATGATAGAATGGTAGGAGTCCATGACTGTTTTCTCATCCCAACTAACATATTACTTCTACAACGGTAAGGAATCAAACTTAAAAAAACACAAAACACTTCATGTGCTTACAAATTCTCATTTATGTGCAATTCCTAAGTCAAACTGCATTAAGTACAGTATAAAATCCAAGCTTCTCAGTTTATGTTAATCTTTAATTTCTTATTGAAATATGACATTTTAATATGCTTTTGATTATAATTAATACATAAAAATATATATTCACTGTAGAAGTCAGAGAATTTGGATAAGCAGAAAGAAAATAATCACTTATAAAACTCCACTCAGAGGGGCGCCTGGGTGGCTCAGTGGGTTAAAGCCTCTGCCTTCGGCTCAGGTCATGATCCCAGGGTCCTGGGATCTAGCCCCATATCGAGCTCTCTGCTCAGCAGGGAGTCTGCTTCCTCCTCTCTCTGCCTGCTTCTCTGCCTACTTGTGATCTCCATCTGTCAAATAAATAAATAAAATCTTTAAAAAAAAAAAAAACTCCAGTCAGAGATAACCACTTAACAATTTGACCTATATCCTTCCAGACATCAATACAATTTTCCTTTGAACAATGCAGGGCTGAAGGGTACAGATATCCACCCACCCATACAGTTGGAAATCTGAGTATAACTTTTCTCTCCCCTGAAACTTAATTATTAATAGCCTACTGACACTAGAAGCTTTACCAATAACAGACAATGGATCAATACATATTCTGTATAAGTGTTACAAACTGTATTCTTACAGTAAAGCAAGCCACAGGAAAGGAAGTTAGGGAAAAAATTAAGAGAACATACACTTACAGCACTCTACTGTATTTGTCCAAAAAAAAAAAAAAAAAGGCCTGTGTATAAGTGGACCCATGCAGTTCAAAGCCCTATTGTTCACGGATCAACTGTATACTTGTTTTTTAACCAAAACGGAATTGTGTTTTTAAAATTTTTTTACTTGACATATACCAAGATCTCTCTTCATGTCTTCACGTTCTTCTAACATCATTTTAACAGCTAGGCCCTATTCACCCCACTGTGAATATATATCCTAACAATCACTGTGACCAAGCGTTACTGACTCAAGTCAAACTGCTTGGATCCAAGCTCTGGCTCTATCACTTACTAACTCTACCTTAGGCAAGCTACCTCATTTCCCTATGCCTGTTTTCTCTGCTGAAAAATGGAGGATAATAATATCTACTTCATATGATTAATGTGGGAGCAGGGTCAAATGTTAATACACAGCTTTTACTATGAACAGTGCTGCAATCAGAATGCTCACAGCTAAATCTCTGCACACATCCTTACTACATCAAGATAAATTCCCTTAAATGAGAATTTCCATGTCAGAAGATATGCCCATTGTTAAGGTTTGAGTCTCCCAAATTACAGTGGGTTTTTTATTTATTTTAGATTGTATTTATTTGAGAGAGCAAGAGAAAGAGAGAGAAGGACTGGGGGGAGGGGGGGCAGAGAGAGGGAGAGGTAGACTCCCCACCAAGCAGGGACCAGGGCATGGTCTCCATCTTGGAACTCCCAGATCATGACCTGAGCCAAAGGCAGATACTTAACAGACTGAGCCCTCGGGCACCCCTACAGCTGGGTTTAAAGCTCTCATCAAATAGCTCTCTCACTTAAAACTTATTTCTCTTTTTTTTTTTTTTTAAAGATTTTTTATTTATTTATTTGAGAGAGAGACAGTGAGAGAGAGCATGAGAGGCGAGAAGGTCAGAGGGAGAAGCAGACTCCCCATGGAGCTGGGAGCCTGATGCGGGACTCGATCCCAGGACTCCGGGACCTGAGCTGAAGGCAGTCGCTCAACCAACTGAGCCACCCAGGCGCCCAAAACTTATTTCTCTTTAACCAAGGTGAAAACTATGATCTAGTTAAGCTAACCAGCTTGTTTCACTAAATGGGCTTTTGCTCTCCTACTTCTGTACCTGCAAACCTAGACAAATATCATAAAATCTCAAAAGTTTGTAGAGAACATTAGGACTCCTGGCCCAATTCCTCATTCTGGGTATCAATTCCTCCACCCTAGAATCCCTAACTTGAACATCTTCAGTGAAAACTTAGAGCCTACCACCCAAACCCAACCTTTACATGTTTACTGTTTCACGGAATTTTATCTTGAAAGACTATTGAAATCCTCCTTCTACTACCCATGCATCCTAGTTCTCTAGGCAGATCAAAGACCTGATCTGTGCGACAGACGTCTAAATTTAAATATAGCTATCATTCCTTAGATGAGCTTCTTTCTCTTCTTTGAGCCAAACATCGAATTTTTCAGCCCTTCCTCCTTTCTTCGTGTCCTTTCTCCCCATGATCAAGGTCCTCTGGATATGCTCTATAGTTCAGTGCTCTTTAAACTGGAGTGTCTATCACCTGAGGAACTTGGGAAAAATATGGTGGCCTAGGTCCCTATGCTACTTAAGCTTGGGCCTCCGTGTTCTTGCTCTGCAGGTGATTCTGATAAAAAGTCTGAGAATTGATATAAGGGCCCACTCATAATGTGACAGTCTGCTACCAAAAAAGCCGGCACAATAAAGCTGACACAATATAATTATCCCAGGTATAATACAACAAATACAAAGTAAAGTGTGGCTAAATACCTGTTCTCTCTTTCCACAGAGAGACCATGCAAGCACAGGAGCAGGAGTGGCAAAGAGAGATGGAGAATCTCAAGCCGACTCCACCATGAGACTTCACCATGTGCACAGAGTCAGACCTGTGGCTCCATTTCACCACTCAGATTATGACCTGAGTAGAGATGAAGAGTCAAACCCTTAACCTAAGACTGAGCCACCATGTCCCCTAATACCTGTTCTATGTCTTCTACCAACTTCAAAATGACATTTACTTTTTAAAAAATGATACCATAATGTTGATTCACATTAAATGTAGTTAAAATGATCGAGTCTTATTGTATTTGTGCTTTAGCATCTTGGGCCCTAACTGCTAGCCGTTCCAATTATTCCCATTAAAAGGTAAGAGAACCAGGACAAAGAGTTTCAAATTCCTATTTCTAAATATATCAATGGCTCTGCATTATGATTTACCTTCAATGGAGAAATCATTTCAAGCTTTAGCCTCTACACTTACCTCATGGACATACTTAACCTAAATGAAAATATACTAACTAGCCCACCAACAACTGACTTGACAGGTAACCACACCAACACATCTTCTATATGTAAAGCACTGTTGTCCACACACTGGGGAAACAGTCCTTAATATTAGCAGACAGACCTTCTAAAGAGCATGATGGAACAAACAACTTCAAAAAAGTTTAATATCAAGATAGACATATTAATACTATAGAAACCTACGATTACTAGTTGGAAAGCTCTGGAGCCAAAGAAACAATACTCATTAGAAAACTAAGTTACCCTGATCTTAACATTTTGTTTCTGTTTGCTTCTTAATGTTTATGAGATAGAGAGGAGATGGACCCATTAGTGAGTTCACCCACACTCAGACTACTTGCAAAGGGAACTGCAACCTCAAAAATACACTCTCAAAATAAATTCATGATTCAAAATTTCATGTAATGTCTTCTGAATTTCCTGACCTGTTTGCTTTACCTGTCACTATTCCTAACTTGGGAGGTACTCAAGAGGTGGGGAATAAAGCAGGGGGAGGGGTGCATTCTACAGATGAGGTCCATCATGAATACATCTTAGAGATGCTGAGAAAAGGGAGACAAGTAAAATTAACCAATATCAAATTTGATACTTATCCTCATTTGCATAATGAACATCAAAAATTCACCTGGCATTTTCAAACAATTATGTCAAGAATGACCAGATGCTTCCTGTTGATGGAACAGTAGAGAACTACAGTCTGAAAGAATCAAAGTAGAGTTCACAGAAACAACTGGAAATGAATTTAGCTTCATTTCAAAACCATTAATTCAAAGTATGGGCTTAACATTTTCACACATTTACAGTGTTACTGGCCTCCAACCAAAAATACCCAATTGACTGAAAGAGAGAACTCAAACTCTAAGTTAGGAGAGTTAACTCTAAAGGTATGTATACGCATTACAAAAGTATTGTTTGACCAAATGTTTCACTGCAGGATTCCTTTTAAATCGGCAGCTCCTGCAGTGCTTTGACTATCCTATCTTCAAATATTACTTTTACACACGAGTTTTCACAAACACATCTAAAATGAAATTCACATTTTACTTGCATACATAACTAAATTGTAGGATTAAAAATTAAGTTCAGTCATTTAAAGTATTTGCAAATGTTCCTAAGTCTCCAGGATCATATGCAGATTACACAATCTTTACTTTTAATACTGTTTATCTATCTAAACCCCAAACTCAAAAAAAAGCACAAGAAGAAAGTACAGAAATCAACCCTATCCATATTTTCTAAATGGGTCTTGTATAATATCCTATTTGACTTGTATGGTAAGAGGATAGAAATGACAAATCTCTCAGTTTAAAAAAAAAAAAAAAAAGGCATAATCATACAATGGAGTTTTGGGAGTTTCCCAGAGGTTACCTGGTATGATACCACAACAGACTTAATGCAGCAGACTTAAGAATCTACATGTCTTCTATTAAACCAGACATCTAAGACTTACAGAAATGCAAAATAATGTCACTCTTACCTAATATGTCACTGTATTAACATGCAATGAATTTTTCTTTCTGCTGTTATTTGAGGGGAAATATTTAAAAAGAGGAAAATTAAGAAAAAGCGCATAAAGCCATCTTTAATTTCCTTAAATTCAGACTGAACCTGAAAGTGGAAGTGTCAACGCGGATGGTTATAGGTCAGTGAAAAGAAATTTAAATTATGCTGGGTGGGTCTCTATGTGAAATAACTATCTGCAAAATGAATTTCTGACCACTAACATGTGCATTATAAATTACAGTGCATCTTTAATCCTGGAATGGAAAATTACTTTTCAAGGATCATTTTACTTACTACATCAAAACATTTTCCAGATAAAAATTATACTTCATAAAGTAACTTGCCTGAATCGAGACAGCAAATCAGTGTTCGGAGAAAGCACTTAAAATATTTCCACATTTCCAAGCCCCCTTCCAAAGTACTGTTGTGGTCGCTACCCCTCCTTTGAACAGATGTCTGCTCGCCACAGTCCAATCAGGTTTAAGGCAAGAGTATGTGTACTGAAAACAAGCTTAAAGTGGGAAAACACACACAAAGCAGGCCTATATAATTCCTTTGGTTTCAGTTTCCACGATGCACCCCCGAGGCTATGCACGCTGATTCAACACGGCAGGACAGCTTCAACGAAGCACTCTAAAAACACACTGATTAACTGTGTCCAGGCAGAAATGACCTGGCAAAATTCTCAACTTTTTCCTGAAGCCGTGCACCCGCAGATCCCGCCGGCCAAGTCCCAAGTGCACAAGTCCCGAGCATCCAGAGCGGCGGGCTTTGTCCCCTCAGGGACTTGAGTCCCCGAGGTCGTGGCAGTAGCCGCGACCGGCCCCGCGCGGGCCGGGCCGGCCCTCCGCTTAACCCTGTCCCGGTCAGCCGCTCCCGCCGCGGCCCGAGCGCCTCCCGGCCGCGCAGGCCCCACAACACAGCGCGCCCTGGGCCGGCCACCCCCGCCGCCCCTTCCCGGTTCCGGAGAGCCCGGTGGGGCCGCCAGGCCGCCCAGACAAAGAGGCCGGCAGTTCCCGGGGTGGCGGGCGGCGAGGCCGGGCCGGGCCGCCTCAGCCTGTCTCCCTCCCGCGCCCGCCCACCTCCCGCCTCCCGGCGCCCGCAGAGCCCCCGCCGCCCCGGCTCGACCCCATCCCCGCCCCGGGGCCGCCGCTCCGGCCAGGGCCGGCTGGGAGGCCTCGGCGCGCCGGGGCCGAGGAGGGGGCGGCGGCCGCCACCATGTCTGCCCGCCCCTCCCAGAAGCGGGGTGCCCGGCGGACAAAGCGCGGCGGCGGCGCGGGCGGAGCGGGCGCCCAGGCCGACCCCGCCGACCCCCGCGGAATAAGCGGGGCCAGGAGCCCCGGAAACCCGGCGCCTTAATGCAATAAACAGGAAATCGCGGGGATGATCTGGGTTCCGGGGGAAGTGGAATTATTTTTTACCAGCGAAGAGATCAACTTCCACATCCGGTGGTAACAGGGCCCTACACAGACCCGCACTGACCTGGAAAAGCTTCGGGAGCGGCGACGGGGGAGCAGCAGGAGGTGTTGCGGGGACCCGAGGCGCCTCGTACCCGGCCGGGCTGACGCGGCCCCGCTACACACAAAGCGCTTCAGCTGCACAGGGCGCTATTTTCCGAAAATGCCGCGTCTGGTCGGCGCCCAAAATCCCCACCGAAAAGTCCCCCGTGCTGCGCGCGGAGGGACACATGGTGTGCGAGTGAGTCAAAGCTCCCAGCATCCCTCCCGGACCCGGCCCCTGTCGAGCCCGCGCCTGAGCCTTTCCGCCCTTGCCCTCTGCAGCAGATCGCTCTCCCACTCCCTCCCCGACCCCATTCTGGCGGGGGAAGGGGACGACAGAATCTGATTTTTGTTTTTAACTCATGGAGAGGAATAGGCCATTTGTAGAGCCAGAGCCACACAAAGAAAGCGGCGGAATGATCCGCTCTCGGCGACCGCAAGTCCCGGCTCGCCCGGCGCCTGCGCGGCACGGGGGTGGGAGCTGCGGCCGGCCATGTGCGCGGCGGAGCTCCCCGGCTGGCGGCCGAGCCTTCCCGCCTCTTTCTGCGGGGGCTGGCGGTTGGGAAACTAAAGTCCGTGTGCCTCCCTTCGTAGCTCTGCGGCGTGACGGCTGAGAGAGGGGGAATCCGAGCTCCGAGGCTAAGCAGAGCCGCCTAGCAGAGTGCTGGGAGACGGAAGGGCGGCCAGGAAGCTAGGATTTAACTTAAAGTGCCTCTAGATTCATCTAGGTACAGGAGTGGCGGTGAGGTACAAGGGGTGGAACGAAGGATGGGCCTTCTCATCGCTTACACTGAGCATTCAGGTTCACGACGATGTAGTTATTCCTGTAGCTTTTTTTTTTTTTTCCTTAACATGCCGGTGGTGTCGCAGGGGTCTTGTACTTAATAGATCCTAGTAACTGCTCACCGAATTGCCTTGGATTTCTGTCTACCCAGAGGTAGAGGTCTGTTTTTTTCATGGCTGCAATGTCAAGATTTTTGTGGTGGTGTATTTTATTAAGGCAGGCGCAAAGTTTGGAGATAGGCTTTGGAAGTTCACTTACTTGTGATGATTTGCTAAGAAACCCAACAAACACATTGGTGTGTTTTTAACAGGTGAGCCTGGAAATAACTTTCTCACGTGGCTTTCCCAAGCTGCTAACTTGCAGCTTCTGGCTTCCTATAGTTAGGAGTTGGGACTGAGACAGCGCCAAGAGTTTAATCTAGCAATGTTTGCAAGCTTAAGTGAAATCCATATTACCCACTCATTTTGTGTGGCCTCAGAAAAGTAATTTTCTCTCTCCAGTCCTCCTTTTGTGATACCGAGATGGTAAAGGTTGTAAAGTCTTTGTGTAACTTATTAAAGCAATTTGCCTGAAAGAGAAGCAAAGTAAATGTTATAGGAGCCCTATTGGTTTCTTTTGATGCAGTACTTTGAGTGCTTCGGTTGGTTAAAGTTTGTCAAATTTGGTAGCCTGTGCTGTTTTGTTTTGTTTTGTTTTGTTTTGTTTTGTTTTGTTTTAAACACTGAGTTTATTTGAGTAGACATTGAGCGAATGATTGCTATGGAATCCTTGCCCTCATTGATCTTATACTGTAGACTGCAGACAAGTAAATAGGTATCATCAGGAGTGTAATGAGGGTAAACTGCTGAATACTGCGAAGTCTCCTAGAGGAGAAATCCCTTACTCACCTGGGATGGAAGAATGAAACGGGACTGGAGAAGCAATTAGCTTTAATAAGGGAATTGGAGAACAGCCTTCTAGACAGAAGAAGCAATACATACAAACCTTAGGAGGCAAAGTTTGGAGAGATTGCCGAGTAAAGAAGATAATGCTGTTTCAAGAGCGCCTAGAGTTGTTCCTGAAGAGGTTTAGTCATGAAAACCTTGAATGCCATGTGCACAAATAAAATTTTTGAGAGCTAAGAGGAAACTTGAAGGGCCTTAAGAAGTGTTACAGGGTTAAATTTCCATTTTAGACTGTTAAGCCAAACTCAGGGGCATGGAAAACAGTTTGGAAAAGACAATAATCTGTGAGAAAGTACTGCCTTGGACTGAGGTAGTGGCAAATAGTATGAAGAGTATGACCAAAGTAGTTACTGAGAGTTTGGTGACTTGGTTGAGCCGGTAAGGGAATGACTAAGAGGGAGTCATCTTTGACATCTTTGACCTTGTTGAATTTGAAGTACTTGTGAACCAACTAAGCAGATATGTCTGGGAGGCAATTAGATACTCATTTAAGTTGTTTGATGAGCACCCATCTGTAACTGGCACTGTTCTGAATACTGGAATAGATTAAGCAGCAACAAAACCAACAGGAACCAACCAAGGTTTCTATTCCTGTTGCCAGTGGAGGGAACAGACCATAAAAAAGTTTTATGAAAGAGGAAAGATAAGGGGCACCTGGGAGGCTCAGTTGATTAAGCATCTGCCTTCGGATCAGGTCATGATCCCCGGGGTCCTGGGATCGAGCCCCAAGATGAGTGGACTAGGCAGGGAGCCCGCTACTCACTCTCCCTTTCCCCCCACCCCACCTGGCTCCTGCGCACGTGTGCGTTCTTTCTCTCTCTCTCAAATAAATAAAACTTTAAGGGAAAAAAAAAAAAGAAGAAAGATAATATAATATGCTCCCTTGAGAAAATAAAGGGTACTGGAATAAGCATTTATTTGGGGGAGAGAACAGGCAAAATTTTGGAGGTTGATCAGAGATGGCCTCACAGAGAAGGTATTCTCTGAATTAAGACCTCAGTGGGAATAAGTTAAGGGCAGTATTTGAGACCAAAGGAAGTAGCAGAACAGAATCCTAAGGTGAGAAAGAGTTTGTTTAGAGACTAAAGAAAGAAATAGAAATATGCTGCCTTGCTAAGTTTAAGTGAGGTGCTGTAGAAGCCATTGAAGGATTTTAAGGAAAGTAATGTGTATAGTAGCAGCAGAGAAAAGGTGGATGAACTGAAGATATATTTGGTGATTAGACCTGACTTGTATTGCTAATGAGTCAACATGAGTGAGAGAAAAGGAGGAATCAAGACTGATTCCTAGGCATGATTGATTATCTAGGCTAGCACTGTCCAATATAAATATAACACCAGCCACATATGTAAGCTTATAGTAGCCACGTTAAAGTAAAATCTTAATTCTAATGTCTTTTATTTAGTACAATATAGCCAAAATAGAATCGTTTCATATGTGATCAATATTGACGAGTATTAAATCTTTTTAAATGTTTCACAGTTTTTTTCCCATTACTAAATATGAGTTCAAAATCTGGTGTGTATTTTATACTTTGGGCATATCTCTATACTTGATTCCTTAAAATTTACAGTTGAAAAACTAGATTAACATACCCCAGTCATTGCAACCATATTTAAAAGTTTTGCAGTAATTTAGTTATGTATCGGGTTTGTTATTTAATTTTAAAGATTAAAATTTTAATTCCTGAATTAGTCACATTTTAAATGCTCAAATGTGGCTAGTTACTACTATATTGGACAGTGCAGTGTAGTGGAAAAATCAGACCAAAGTTGTGTGGAACCAGCCTGGAATGCTTTGGATGCCAGGTTTGGGATTTTATCCTAGATACAAGGGAACAATAGGTGATTTTTGAGCTAGGGAGTGACTCAGTGTTGTGCTTAAGGTGAGAAAAAGACCAGCAGGTGGCCACTGGTGGCTCAGGACCAAGAGCAACCCGTCAGTTGAGTCCCCACATTCCAGGCTCGAACCTCAGCCCTTCAGATTCAAAAGTCTGATTGTTTTCAATGCTCCAGAGCAGGGCCACCAAAGTGAGGTCCATAGGGCAATGCCAGTCTGCAAATCCTTTGTTACTGGTCCTAGAAAAGGTATTTACAGATACTGAGTAAGAATTTAGAAGCTTGCAATAACTTGAGTAATTTCATGTCTGTGTATCTGTATTGCTGTGTATGTCGTCATTTCCCTCTACTGGTAATTCATATTTTATAGATGTGCCTGTGATCTTTCACCAGAGATAATATTTTTTTTTATGATGAGAAGCTTTGGTTCCCCCCACAAAAGGTAGAACCATATATCCTCTATGCCTTTAAGATCTTCTTTTTCTCTAATGTTACTATTAAATTCCACCTTTTTTTCAAGCTGTCAGTGAAATCTCAGCCAACTCCTTTATTTTCCTTTCACATCTGCACACTTCTGAATCACAGGTTTAAGTGCACTAACCTGATCACATGTCACTTGGCCCTTGTCCACACAGTTATGGTCCTCACTGTACTATGTTTGTTATCTCCAGACCTGTTTGATTTATTGTATTTTCAGAATGATTGCAAATGTTAGACATTTTTCTATAAGAGCAAGGTGATGAGGAGATTGTCCTTCTGCATCACATGTTCCTGAGCATGCTCTAGGTCATCACCACTCAGCCCCAGCACCTCCTGGATGACCAGATTTAAATATAAATTCACGAATTACATAACCCATATTTTTTTCTTCTCATGGTCCCTCAGTTTGTCATGCAACAGTTACCAGATCTTCTGCACTGCGCCGCAGGTAATTTTTGAAGTACTGCTCTAGAAGCACTGGTGAAGGGAGTCAGAAGGACCAAGTTCCCAGATGACCTAAAACAAGTGCTTTTTGTTTTTATATATATATACTTTATAGTGAGAATTCTAGCAGCTAAGAAAGAAATGGACATCTGTCTACTCAGTTTCTCCCTCCATAGAGAATTGGGAGGCTGCAAGGAAATAACCAAATTTGTAATGGCTACTACTTAGTAAATGTGGTCTGTTTGCCAGCTACTGTGCAAAGTGTGTTATGTGTATTGTCTCAGTTAACCCTCACAGCAAGGCTAAAAAATAGGTATTATTAGCCCCATTTTTTCCAGCAAGTAAACAGAGGCCAAAATAGGCTAACTAACTTGCCTAATGTCATGAAGCTGATAAACATTAGACAGAATTCCAATACAGGTCTCATTCAAGGGTATTGTTTTCAGTCCCTTTTTTTTTTTTTACCATTATATTCCCAGGACCTAGCAAATTCGGTGGCACAATGGCTCTTCTCTGTTTTAGAGAGAATACATGAAGTCGACTACATTACCTCCCAGAGGATTCATTAGGGAACTTGGGGCCAGAGTAAAGGGAGATGGTGGTATTCTAATGGCACCAGGCAAATGTGTTCTACAGTAAAAATATATGTTTTGCTCCTATCTAGAATTTATAATCTCCCACAAGTCGTAAAAAATAAAAACCCAATAGAAAAATGGGTAAAAGGCCTTTTAAGTCACTTTATCAAAAAGGGTATCTAAATGGCCAATAAACAGGTAAAGTCACCCAACTTTTCTAATCATTAGGGAGATGTAAATTAAAACCACAAGGAGATATGACTGCACATCCACAATATGGCTAAAATGGACATTACAGTAAATGCCAAATATGGCCAAGAATCAGAACAACTGAAACTATATATTGCTGTTGGGAATGTATATTAGTCTAGCCACTTTGGAAAGTTCAAAGTTCAAAAAATGCAAAACAAAACTAGATTTAGAGGTATATTTTAGATAGTAAAAACTATAAAGAAAAGACATAGTTTGGGTTGGGGAGTAATGTGTGAGAGGAGGGCATGAGGGGGCCTCTGGGTGCTGGCAATGTTCAGTTTCTTAACGTAAGTGCTGGTTACATGGGATTCACTTGGTGATTCATTAGCTGTAGGTTTGGGGGTGGGTGACTTTTCAGTATGTGTATTATGTATTTCCTGGTTTTAAAAAATTTTATTGGAATTAACAAGTAGGGAGAAATTTTCATGGGCAATGCTGGATGCATATTACCAACTATTACTATCTCACTGACGGAGCCAATCTTTCTATCTGTACATTGTAAACGCGAAACATAAGGTAGTCCAGAATTCTGGGAGTAGCAATAAGAAGAGAGACAGAAGCAAAAATACTGCAGAACTTGAGGCAGTAGGGAAGGTGAAAGACCCTAGTAGTTAGGAGTGAGGAGCCCCAAATTCAAGTCTTAACTGGTTTTTAGTCAGGCTCTAACCACTCTAGGCATGTGTCCTGGCATATCTCCTAACTTGCCTTAATTTCCTTTTTCTCACCTGGTAGGGAGACGTTTTTATAACCCCCTAAGCTATTAAAATGCCTTACAAGATTTTTGTTGGTGCCTGATTCAGTGTAAAGGGAAAGGGGGAAGGAATGAGAATGATTCAGATAGTGATAACGTGAACAAAATGAGAAAACAAAGAGAAGGAGTAGATTGGAAGAAAGATACTCTGTTTTACATGCGTTGAGATTCACATCGTGCCAGAACATCAGGGTAACACTGTTAAACAGATACAGAACTTAAGGTTTGGTTCCCTGAAAATGAATTCAGAATTGCTGATAGAAAATTAAGAGTTACCCACATCAGGGTAATAATTGAAGCTATGGGAGTGAATGAGATCATTGGGAGAGAATATAGAAAATAGAGGAGAAAAGTAAAGAAGTGAAGAGAGGAAATCAGCATTTAAACTGCATTGCCAGCCGCTCCACATGTGTTACCCTTTATTCCCCTCCAATTCCAAGGTAGCCTTGGATTTGTCCTCATTTGGTAGACCGACTGTAGACTCACAGCAAGATAAAGCAGCAGCATCTGAAACCAGCTTGAGGAACACCTGGGTGGCTCAGTTGGTTAAGCATCCAACTCTTGATTTCAGTGCAAGCTTTGACCTCAGGATTGTGAGCTCAAACCCTGCATTGCGCTCCTTGCTGGGCATGGAGCCTACATTAAAAAAACTAAAACCAGCATGACTCCAGTATATATGGTGCACTACACCATTGATGGAGATCCAAGTATCTTATGAAGCCCATGGAGAGAATTTGAGTCGTGGAAGGATAAGCCCTGAGAAAAGACCTTTGGGCTATTGTAATCTGTGACCAAGTAGTTCCTGAAACATACATAGCAGCACCTGCATTCCTGTTTGTTATGCTTCTGTGAACACGGGTAATCCAGACAAACATTTGTGCCCTAGACCTCTGGCAATAAGAAGATCTAAAAATTAGTAAAATGAAAACAAAGTCAATTATTAAGGCTAAACACTCTTGCCAGCCAATTGCTTTGACTCTGAAGGCTTGAAAGAAACAGGAATAACTCACTATATGATGTGACATTATTTGCTGCTTCATGTACTGCCTAGGCCCAGGAGTATCACCAGTAGTACAAGTAATTCACATTGGAAACACTGGAATTTTACGTAATAGTGTTCATTGTTTATTGTACATTTTTTAGTCACCTGAAATTCTAAGGGAAAAGATCAAGATGGCTTTGTCAGCTAAGGTCATTAAAACTTGGAATGAGGGGTGCCTGGGTGGTTCAGTGGGTTAAGCCTCCACCTTCAGTTCAGATCATGATCTCAGGGTCCTGGGATCCAGGCCCTCACTGGCCTCTCTGCTCGGCAGGGAGCCTGCTTCCCCCTCTCTCTGCCTGCCTCTCTGCCTACTTGTGATATCTATCTATCTATCTATCTATCTCTCTTTCTCTGTCAAATTAATTAATTTTAAAAACTTGGAATGAGAGATAATTAAGGCTAGTGGTGAACACATGTCTTTTGAAAAGGAGTATCTCCTCAAAACTGAGTAATCTGTAATTGACAAGGCTTTCACCTACTAGGTTTACTAAAACTTTGTTTACTCTTAAGATAATACTTTAACATTGAGAGAAAAATGTTCTATCACAATACAATTACTGACTTCTTCCTGCATGTTTTTAGACTTACAGAGAATAATGTACATTTTTGGCAGACTGCTGAAGAATTTTAAATTGAATGCAAAAGCATGATGTCTTCTGTCGTTCCCTACCCCGTCTTTCTGAATGGTAGAGAAGCCCTCCAGTAAACAAGTAAAGTCCTTTGGGAAAGTCACTGATCTCAGAATTCCCCAGAAGCACCAAAAACTTTGATTTCCAGGAATTGCTTAGGTACAGCCACTTCACTCAACCTTGGGCAACTATGTCTTAACCATTCTTGTAAGAGGGTGCGCATTTAATAGTTGTTGGTTGCTTATGGTTTCCAGCCAGATTTTTAAAAATTATTTGAGGGGCGTCTGGGTGGCTCAGTTGTTAACTGTCTGCCTTCGACTCAGGCCATGATCCCATGGTCCTAGGATTGAGCCCCGCATCTGGCTACCTGCTCAGCTGGGGAGTCTGCTTCTCCCTCTCTCTCCCCATTGTCCCCCCTGCTGGACTCTCTCGATCTCTCTATCAGATAAATAAATAAAATCTTTAAAAAAAAAATTTTTATTATTTGAACAGATAATCCATCCACTAATACAGAAAACTTTTTAAATGTCACCACTGTCTTCCATTCCTATATTTCCCACCCCCGAGGTAACCTCTACTCTTACTTTCTTGTGTATTCTTCCAGAATTTTTTTCATCCCTATACATGTAAGAAAGAATATTCTTATTTTTCCCAATTTTTATATAAAAGGGAGAATGCCATGTTTATTTTCCTGCACTCTACACTTAAGACATCTTAGATTTTTTCATGTCAATGTATAAGATCCATCATTTTTTTCTTACCCCTGCAGACTATTTAACCAGTCATCATCCAATTGAGAGATACTGACTTTCTAAATTTTATTCTAATTAGTGCTTGGATAAATATCTTGGTACACACACCTTCTTTTCTTGAATATTCAGGTATGTCTCATTCTCAGCGTGGAATTGTTCTGCTCAAGGGCATATATGTGCATTTAATTTTGATAGGATCTGCCCTGTTGCCGTCCGTGTACCAGAGGTTTCTCCACAGCCTTGTCAGTATATTAGAGTGTTAGCACATTTTGGGGATTTTTCCCTGCCAACTTTTGAAGGGCAGATTATTTCAAATCCTACCTGGTATTTTCAGGACCAACAACAAAATCATTCGGTTCAATTGGGGGAACTGGGTTTTGGTTTACAGGATTTCTTCAGGATACCGAAATTCTTTGCTGTAGCTCCTGCAGCGACACACATAACTAGTAAAAACACGATTGCTTATACAGTCACAGCAGCCAGCAAACCTGGAGAAGGGCCAAGGATGACTACAAACAGCTCCGTCCACACTTTTTTTTTTTTTTTTTTTGGCAAATTTGCAAGCTTTGCAGGATTTAAAAAGATCCTTTCCTTCAGCTTTTGTTTGATATACAGAGAACCTAGGAAGAGAGGAAAAATCATTCATTTCATGACAAACTTACCCTGATAAGAGCTAAAAGTGGTTTTTACATACTTTTGCTTTGGTGCTAAGGTGGCACATGTAAGAATATTGGGCTATTGGTTCCACCTACCCTGAGAGGTTATATTAGGGTGTGAAGAAAGATTTCCAGGAATGATGATCTCAGATTCTAGGAGCCAAAGTAACTTAAGGAAAGGAAAAGAGTTAAGATGTAGCATGCTATCTGACTAACTTTTCCAACTTGGTAATTATTTTATAAATGTGTAGGTTTGTTATGGACTGAATGTGTCCCCCAAAATCCATGCCCCCTAACTCCTAACATGGTATTTGGAGATTGTGCCTTTGGGAGATAGTTAGGGTTAAATTAGGTCCTGAGAGTTGAGTTCTCATGATAGAATTAGTAACCTTACAAGAAGAGGAAGAGAGAAAGATCGCAGCCTGGGCACAAAGGAAAGGCCATGTGCGGCCACAGTGAGGAGGCCAGGAAGAGAACCCTCACCAAATTAGCCAGCACCTTGATCTTGGATGTGCCAGCCTCTAGAACTATGAGGAACAAATTTATGCTCTTTAAACCGCCCAGTCTATTGTAGTTTGTTATGGCAGCCCAACTTGGGAAAGAACGTTATCTCTGATTTTCCGGAGATTTATAAAGTTTCGTTGAAAAAAATTGTCCTAACTATTAACAGTGTTTTGTCTTTCTTCGAATTATTGACAACCAACTTAATGTTTGTGTACTTCCTGCACAATTTGCAAACAGTGACACCTTCAGGCATGGCAAGTAACTGTAGGGAAATCCTTCAATTTAGTATCCCTGAATTTTAATTTGCATCTCAGGAGTGGCTTGGAATTTGAAATATTTTTGTCTCTTGGGTTGAAATAAGAGGTATACAATGCAGATATAAATTCATTCACTTAATGGGCTTTACGTGTTGCACACTGGTGATTGGATATCTGATGGTACCCAAGAATCAGATTACTTTTGTTTTGTTATGATTAGTGTTATGATTAAGATTTTTGAAAAATCTCATAGAGGAACATTGAAATTTAAGAGGAAATGTTTTATCTGGGCTTTCAAAATAATCTGGAGTTGCAACAGGGTACGAATTGTTGGCAGTATCAAGGAAACAAGTAGTCATAGGATGATAATTAAGCTGGATACATGGAGGTTCTTTGTATTCTACTTTTGTATATGTTTTGTACCAGAAAGATTATTAAAAAAAATTGATTGCACATAACTAGTGCCTGCAATTATGCTTTCATTTTCTTACCTTCCCTTATTCTGGGTGATTCTGATGATATCTGCTAAAATTAACATTAAAGAAACTTCAGCTTACCAAGCATACAAATTAAAATGCTAGCCATTAGTACACACTGGACTTCATTTACCATGCATTTATTTAGTAACTATTAAGTGCATTCCAGTAGATTTTTCTCATTTAATCTCTGCAATGATAGGTGCTATCCCATGTCCATAATTGCTAAAATATAGAAAGAGCCCTGATGTCCATTGACAGATGAATGGATAAAGAAGATGTAGTGTGTGTGTGTGTTATTATTATTTACTATTCTTACTTGCTACTATTTCATTGCTACTGTTATTTTGATTAGCCATCAAAAGGAATGAAATCTTGCTATTTGCAACAACATGGATGGAACTAGAGGGTATTATGCTAAGCAAAATAGGTCAGAGAAAGACAACATGATTTTACTCGTGCGAAATTTAAGAAATGAAACAGAGAAACATAGGGGAAGGGAAAATAAGAGGAAAACAGAGAGGGGGCAAACCATTAAAGACTTAACTATAGGGAACAAACGGGGTTGCTGGAGGGGAGGGTGGGGGGATAGAGTAACTGGGTGATGGGCATTAAGGAGGGCACTTGAAGTAATGAGCACTGGGTGTTGTAGGCAATGGATGAGTCACCGAATTCTAATTCTAATTCTAATTCTGAAGCTAATAACACAGTACATTAAGTTGAATTTAAATTTAAAAATTTTTAAAGAAAGATAGGTGCTATCTCCACTTTACAAATGAGAAAATACAGGCTTTAGTGATGTACAGGTAGAAAATAGAATTTGGATATTTTTCCCCAGTTGGTCTACCTCCCAAAATTCATATTTTATTTCCTCTCTGCCATACTGCTTCTCAGACATGACTGACTACCTTTCTTCCATGCTGTTTTCCTTTTAAGAGTGAAAGCATGGGACAGCAGGTAGACAAACTTACGTGAAAATGTGAAAGATTTCTGGGGTCTCTGTCCTCTCCTTTCCTGTTAAGGCAACTAGAGTCCCAAAGTAGGAGTTAAGGGTATACTACACCTTGAGGAAACCATGGGACACTAAGCTGATAAAATTCTAGACCTAACTCACCAAGCATTGGTTCTTCAAGAATTCATTTGACCATTACTATATATATTTGCACTGGTCACTGTTCAAAATACTGAACTGATATTCTCATCTCACTTTCAGAACATAAATTAAGAGCTCAACCTTGAGAGCTTTATGCTAACCTTGAGGACATTACACTGAATAAAATAAGTCAGACAAGAAAGGCAAATACTATATGATCTCACATATATCAAATCTAAAAAACCGAACTCATGGGAAGAGATTGGTGGTTGCCGGGGTTGGAGTGGAGAGGAGGCAGGGGAATGGGTGAGTATTTTCAACGGGCACAAACTTCTAGTTACAAGAATGAATAATTTTGGTGATCTAATGTATAGCCCGATGACTATAAATAATCTATGGTTGAAACTTACTAGAAGAGTAGATCTTAAAAGTTCTCACCACAAATTTAAAAAAATGTACGTGATGGAAGTGTTTGTTAACTATCCTTATTATAGTAATCATTTTGCAGTGCAGATGTGTATCAAATCATTGTGTTGTAGATCTTATGCAGTATTATATATCAGTTATATCAAAAAAAGCTAAGGGGATGGGGTGGGGCTCAATCCTGACATATTTAACCCTGTCTTCCCTTCTGCATCCCACTCTCAACTACATCCCTTTAATTACAAGACATGCCTAAGCACCTCAGAGATGGAGTAAGTGCAAGGTAGAAATATCACCCAGCTAACACTGAGCAGCCCACCCAGTCCTTTCTCTTCCTAAGGACATGCCAAGTCTGCAATCTCAGGGTGCTTGGTACAATCCCTAACTCCCAAGCTGATTGTAAGGAGATTTTGAAATACTTAGGTACAGGAGTGCCTGGGTGGCTCAGTCGGTTGAGTGGCCAACTCTTGACTTTGGCTCAGGTCCTGATCTAAGGGTCCTGGGATTGAGCCCTGCTCAGCGGGAGTCGGCTTGAGGATTTTCTCTCTCCCTCTCCCTCTCCCTCTGCTCCTCCTCCCACTTGCACTCTTTCTGTCTCTAAAATGGGTAAATAAATCTTTTTTTTTTTTTAAGATGCTTTAGGGGGCACCTAGATGTCTCAGTGGGTTAAGCCTCTGCCTTCAGCTCAGGTCATGATCTCAAGGTCCTGGGATTGAGCCCCGCATTGGGCTCTCTGCTTGGCGGGGAGCCTGCTCGCCCCCCTCTCTCTGTCCAATAAATAAATAAAATATTTTTTTTAAATATTAAAAAGAAAAGATGCTTTAGTATGGCAGACCTTAACAAAAGTCCCACCTTGAAGTGGGTGGAGGAAGGAGACCAGGTTTTATAGGCGCTGACGGTTAAAGCAAGACTGAAATCCAAGAAAAGGGTCTGCCTATTCATTGAGGCCTTATGTGGGAATTGGATATTTATATTCCCCCTCACCCTTCTATTCCCTCAAATAAAAGTACCATACTTAGGTAAATCTAGATTCAACTATGCTTAGAAAAATTCCTTGCTGACTAACCCACAAAGTAGTTAATATTAGATAGACTTGCAGCTCCATGGTATACTTGCCCAGGACCTGGATTGCTGCATCTCCAGGCCAGGGAAAGATAAAATGACTAAACTGATAACAGCACAAACTCCACACTTGACGAGGCAAAAACACTAAATCACTGGAGAAGTTATATCATGTTTGATTATTTAAAAAAAAAAATTAATACTTGATCCCAGAGAGATAGAAAACTAGGAAATGAGAAACTGAGTTTCGAGTTTGAGCAAGAGAATACCTGTGGAGTATTTAAGGTCATGAATCTTATTTATTTATATTTTAAAAGATTTCATTTATTTATTTATTTATTTGGCTGAGACCACAAGTAGGCAGAGAGGCAGGCGGGGCGGGGGCAGGGGAAGCAGGTTCCCCGCAGAGCAGAGAACCCATGTGGGGCTTGATCCCAGAACCCTGGGATCATGACCTGAGCCGAAGGCAGCGGTTTAACCCACTGAGCCACTTAAGTGCCCCAAGGTCATGAATTTTAAAATGCTACTGTCCAACCCTCTGAGAAGGCTTTCAGTAGGATGGAAAGCTGAGAGCTCTCTTCTTCCCTTTGGCTAACCCAAACCCTTCCTCCCCACCCAGCAGCAACAATAGACGCGGTGATATGTTATTTAGTCAAATGATGAAGCCTGAAGTTTTGGTTTCAATTTAGATTTTTGTACTAAAAACTGATTTGTTCTCTGCCAACTGCATACACTTCAATTGCATACAGGACCTATAAGAAGGAACTTGAGGATCCCACTTCCCTTTAAACTCTTCAGATGAAACTCAATTTGCTTTCCCCCTCCCCAACTTCTTTAACAAGGTACCACCCTTCTCCAGAAGTCTAGGCTCAAAACGTTCTTTATTTTTCTTTAGTTTTTCTTTCATAATCATAAATCTAATGCTAGAATTCAGCTAGACTTGAAGGGGAATAAGAAAAATATGGGACCCAAAGAAATGCATGAGAGCACAAAGGTTATAGGTACAGGTGGGGGTGGGGAGGTGTTCTCCTGAGTTCAGAAGGAATAGATAGGAGGTCAATGTAAAACACAAGTCAAATTCACTGGAGTTGTCCAAAGTCAACAATAGTGAGCTGCTCGGTGGTCCTGCCATTCCTGGACGCAAGCACTCCGCAGCTTCCACAATATTCATTCCTTCTTCCACTTTGCCAAAGATCCTATTTGCCATCTAACCACTGAGTCTTGGCAGCGTACCTGAGGATCTGGAAACTATTTGTGTTGGGTCCAGTATTTGCCATGGACAAGGTGCCAGGACCCATATGCTTCAGGATGAAATTCATCATCAAATCTCTCCCCTCAGGTGAACTTCTCACCAGTGTCGTTGTGGTGTATGAAGTCACCACCCTGGCACATGAGCCCCAGAATAGTTCTGTGAAAGCAGAAACCTTTATGACCAGATCCTTTCTTTTCAGTGCTCAGAGCATGAAAGTTTTCTGCTGTCTTTGAAACAAACAAACAAGCTCAATGGAGACGTAGCCAAGGGGCTTGCCATAAACAGTAATGTCGAGTAGAACATAGTGAGGTTGACTCTGGGCGGCATGGGCATCTACAAAGCCAAACTTTATTAATTCCTCAGTCTAGATTGCCTGTCCTCCCTGGAAAGAAATCACTTTTGTATTTATACATTTATCCCCACAGATAAGGACTTCATCCTAATAAGACTTTTCTCTTTTCTTTCAGATTACTGAATCTTGTTGCCCTCTGAATTTAAACTTTGCTACCCACTCCTAGCCTATTCTGTCTCACTACCACTATGATCATCCTCAAATACTGCTTTCGTCTTGATACTCCTATGAGCATTACCCTACAGAGTATCCAGGAGGACATCTAGGCTCATCCTTGATCTGACCCCATCTGGCCCTAGGCTTGGGCAGGTCTCCCATTAAGTATGAAGTATGATAGAATGTGAAAAACACCCAGCATAATTCCTGGCACATAGCAGACACGAATTAGCTTCTTTCCCCCTCCTCTTACCAGGTTTACCCCAAAACTAGCAATGGTCATATCTGCCTCATGGATTATTCTCCCTCTAAAATATGTATTCACTCTATAATTTTCTGACTCTCCAAATCTAGCAAATGAACAAATTCAAATTCTGCCTTCAAATTTTAACACAGTCTTCAAGGGCAGAAGATTAGGAACAAATAGAAACCATACTTTGTTCTTGGCTAAGAAATTGAACATCATAAAAATATTGTTTCTATATTTAACCTGTCAAAATACTAACAAGGCTTTTTGGGAAGCAAAGGAAATGGGTGGAAGGGAGCTAGCCAAGCTGATTCTCAAGCTCATACAGGAGAAATATACATGTAAAAATGGCAGAAAGGGGCGCCTGGGTGGTTCAGTTGGTTAAGCCGCTGACTTTGGTTTGGGTCATGATCTCAGGGTCCTGGGATCGAGCCCACGTCAGATTATTCTGCATTTAGCAGGGTGTCTGCCTGTCCCTTGCCCTCTACCCCTGCCCCTCCCCCAACTTGTGGGTGCACTCTCTTTCTCTCTCTTTCTCTCTCTCAAATAAATGAATAAAATATTTTTTTAATGGCCAGAAAGCCTTGGCAAAGAATAGTGGTAAGGAGACTGGCATCTGCTAGATATTAGATATTAAAGCCTCAATAAGGGCACTAATCTGCCCTCATAATTTAAACACCTCTCAGAGGACCCTCCAGATACCTACACTTTGGGGCTTAGGTTTCAACATGAATTTGGGGGAAATATTTACAGTGTATAGCCCTATTGATGGGGGGGAAACCTATAAGCACTGATAGGGAAACATCTCCAACTCCATATAAACTTAATATATCTTTAACTTTAAGGCACCTGGGTGGCTCGGTTGGGCATCTGCCTTCAGCACAAGTCATGACCCTGGGACCCTGGGATCCAGCCCCATGTCAGGCTCCCTGCTCAGTGGGGAGCCTACTTCTCCTTCTACACCTCTCCCTGTTTGTGTTCTCCTACTCTCTCTCTGTCAAATAAATAAAATATTTAAAAATACATATCATTGGGTGCCTGGGTGGCTCAGTGGGTTAAGCTGCTGCCTTCAGCTCAGATCATGATCTCAGGGTCCTGGGATCAAGTCCCGCATCGGGCTCTCTGTTCAGCAGGGAGCCTGCTTCCCTCTCTCTCTCTCTGCCTGCCTCTCTGCCAACTTGCGATCTCTGTTAAATAAATAAAATCATATATATATATATATATATATATATATATATATATATATATATATATAATTAAGTTTTTTTTTTTTTAAGAGAGCATAAAGCTCTCATAAAGAGTGGTAGGCAAAGGAGGGAGAAGCAGCCTCTGCGCTGAGCAGGAAGCCTGATGCGGGACTAAAAACTGAGGACCCTGGGATCAAGACCAGAGCCAAAGACAGATGATTAAGCAACTGAGCCACCCAGGCATCCCTACATTAAGTTTAAAAAGGAAAGTGCAAAACTGTATATTGTACACTACTTTAAGAAGGGAGGAGATAGAAATATGTATTTGTTCTTATTTATATTTTGAAAACACTCAAAGGATCCCTGAGATGATGATAAAACTGGTTAGCCATAAAGGTTAGCACCTTGGACAGTGATGGGAGCAGAACTTTTCAATGTACTTATTGATAATTATTTTTCTCTAACCATATAAATGCATTCCCTTTAAAAAGGAAATGGGGAGTCCCCAACTATAAGTAGAAACATAAAAATTAGGAGTCGGGAAGGCCTTTAGCAATCACCTAAAAGTCTCCTCATTGTAAAAGTGAGAAAAGGAAGGAATATAAGGGGGAAGTGTTCCGCATGAGATGACATCGCTAGTTTATGAGGGAACTAGAATAGTTCTTCTAGAATAGAACTTCCCTTGATGAGCACTTTTCCTTCTCTGTCTCTGTTTCTTTCTCTTCAATCTCTTGATAGATGCCATCTACTCTAACCCTTGCTGATCTCCCTTTTTACCAACTCATTGATATCTTGCCTTGTTTTCTGATTATTTCATATATAATGTTTACATTTTCAAAGTATTTCTTTGTATCTCCTACAGCACTTCGCACAGTGACCCATAATTACTTTGTTCATTTGTTCAACAATATATCAAATGCTCATTAAATGCCAGGCACGGTGCTGGGTTTCATGAATGCCTGTCTGTGGATGAGAATACTGGAAGTGGAAGTAGAAGTTTTAATCCTTCTTCTAAACATTGAATATGTGGGGCACCTGGGTGGCTCAGTCAGTTAAGCACAGGGTCTGGGGGTTGAGCCCTGTGAGGGGCTCGTTGGCTTCTCCCTCTCCTCCCTCTTTGTGCTCTCTTGTGCTCTCTGTTGCTACCTTTGTCTCCTTCTCTTTCTCAAATAAATAAATAAGATGTTAAAAATAAATAAGAATAAACATGGAGCATAAAGCAATAAAGCCTCTCATTCACCTAAAGCCATATTTAAATTTACTTTCTTAACTGTTTTTCTTGGGGTAAGGCCTAAGCAGGGGTAACATACATCCTGCAGCTCATTTATAGATGTTAGGTGGATAAGACTACCAATCATCAAGCCCAGTTCTAGGTAAACTGGGCGATGTTGGCCTGCCTACTCCTAATAACTCCTAGATAACCCTTCTATGGTACTTCTGGAGATGGAATCACTCTAGGTCTTCAGGAACCTTCTAGAAAATAATCTTCCCTGGCACCCTGTCTCCTATTCTATCAACAGACTGCCCCATGCCAGAGTGTTAGTGTGTGGAAGGCAGGAACCATTGTTCCTTTGTATTCCTAGTACCTGCTGCAGTACCCAGCACATTTAATGTTAACTGAACTGGACCAAACACGTCTAGGACCATGCACACACTACATTTAAGTTCCAAATGTGTCCCCTCTGATGTGTTTCCCACCAGAGTGAGTTTCACCTGATTTCCCAACTGTTCTAATGTTTCTGATTCCCAATTATAAATCCGATAACCTCCATTTCCTTTTCTCACAACCATAACTACCATCTTGCCTCTATCCCTTCTGGGAATGTTCCCATACTCTAACACTAAGCCTACTGGGAAGCAGGTATTTCCCTGGTTCTCAAGATAAAATTTGGCAAGTTTATTTGTGTTTCGCAGGATTTCCTCAACAAAAGGTTTGATACAACCTGACCCTTGTTCCTGACAGGTTATGCTCCCCGTTGGTTAAAGGGTTCCTCCAGAAACATGCGTGTGTATTGCATGCTGAGGTGGAAAAGAACTTACACCTAAGTGTCTCACGTGCCTACTTTCAAATCCTAGTTCTGTCACTTATCAGCTGCACGATATTGAATTAAGTCCCTAAAGCAGTTTTGAGTCTTGTTTTCCTTATTTATAAATTCAGAAGAATAGTGCTGATCTTATAATGTCGTTATAGTGATTGAGATAAGTACATGAAAATCTCTGGCATATAATTATTGTTCCAGACACATTCCCCTTCTTTTCCACAAAGAAGTTTACAAATTAATGAGAAAACAAATGAGTGGCTTTCCCAAGCAGCAACACTCATCTTATTTATAGAAACCTGCACTACCTGTTTCTGAAGACAGGGACAAATCGGGTCTCTTAGTAGCTTGACTTGTCCTGTCTCTAACATTCTGCTCTTCGGGTGTGTCATAGTATGTCCTGATCGAAAGCCAAGTCTTGTTGTGCCAATGATGGAGGCGTGTAATGAATATGACAAGACAGTCTCTGGCCCTTCGATGATAACCATCTATCAGAGAATATAAGAATATAAGCTACATACATAGATAACAATTACACAGGGTAGAAATTGATGATATGACATAAAAGAGATGTATATTTAAAAATGCTATATCAGATTAATAAGGAAAAATTATACCTAGAGAAGATCAAAAATGGTTTTACTTAATTCAGTCAATAGATATTGATCATAGATGTCTGTCCGAAGTATTAGGTTAGACACTGGGGGTGCAAAGATTAAGATTATACTTGCTTATGATGGGAGTGCCTGGGTGGCTCAGTTGGTTAAGCAGCTGCCTTTGGCTCAGGTCATGATCCCAAGGTCCTGGGATTGAGTTCCACACTGGGCTCCCTGCTCAATGAGGAACCTGCTTTTCCCTCTTCCTCTGTCTGCTGCTCCACCTGCTTGAGGGGGAAAAAAAGATGTTATCCCACTATCTTCTCATTTGCTTTGCCTCCAACAAGAAGACTGGTGTTATCCTTGTCTTTGTTCCTTTGTACAGATTGTGTCTTTTTTCCTCTGGCTACCCCTAAGATTTTCCTTTTAATACATGCTTAAACAGTTTTATTAAGATATGGCTTACTGTCGTTTTCTTCATGGTTCCTGTGCTTGGGTTTTGTTGAACTTGATGAAGATAAAGATTTATAGTTTTCTTGAAATCTTGTAAAGAGAGCTATTTCCACATACTGGTAAAAACAATAGATAACATGGTACAAGTTGTTAAGGGGGAAAGGGAAGTGAGAAAACAGTGGCAGCAAACGTGACTGCTTTTTGCAGACTTTGGCAAATGAAGGAAAAGCCTGAAGGAGGAGAGGGGTCAAGGGTTTCCAGTGTATGACATACTGGCGAGACTTGAGTTTGTAGATGAAAAGGGAAAACAGACCAGAGTGGAAACTGAAGGGCAAAGAAGAGAGGTTACGTGATGGAGCAAGGTCATAGGTTGAGAAGATATTCGTGGAGGAAAAGATATGAAATACCTCCGTGACAAGAATTTCCAAGCATAAGAGATAAAAGATCTCAAATCCTACCTTAGATGATCTCAAGGTTTTTTTTTTTTTCCTTACTGTGTGGAAAATCTCACCCTGTTTTATTTTTTTTCCAGTCCCTTGGCAATTAAACTAATTTCTGACTAGCTTGCAACATGTCCTAGTTAGTAAGAGACACTTTGCTGAAGTAGAGTGGGAGTTGTGTAATTGCTTTCCCCAGTATTCCTGCTGCAGAGAGCTGCTTGTTCAACTACTTCCCAGAGTTGATATCACAGTACTCTGTGACTGGGTCTTCAGAAATAGCTCTTCAATTTGGATAGATGTTGATTTCCATAACTTTCCCAACTCAGACATTTTAAAAGTCAGGAGTAAAACAGTAAGTCCTCAAGAAGAAAACATACAAGAATAGCTTCTTGACCCAAGATTTCTTGAATAGGACATAAAAAATACTAACTATAAGGGGGATGGGGAATGTAATATATTGAACTATTGAACAATTACAAATTTTTTATCAAAAGAAAACCAATAAGACCAAAAAAAAAAGATGAGACGGGGGAAAAAAGATATTTTCAGTATATAAATAAAAACGATGCATAGCCAGAATATATAAAGAATTTCTACAAGTCAATAAGAAAAAGAGAGCTCAATCATAAAATGAGCAAAGAATTTGAATTGGCATTTCATAAAAGAGACTATTCAAAGGGCCAATAAACATCTTAAAAGATACTCAATTTCATTAGTCACCAACGAAATGTATATTCAAACCACAAGATATTTTAGTCATCAAAATGGCTAAAATAAAAACAGAAGTTATCAAGTGTTGACAAGTATTTGGAGCAAATAAAACTCTCATACTTACCTGGTAAAAGTATAAACGGCTACAATACCTTGGAAAACTGGCTGTATCTCCTAAAGCTGAACAAATAACGTATACTCTGTTCCCCAGCAATTCCAATCCTAGGTACTTATCCACCAGAAACAACTGGATTCTATCCAAATGTCCTACAGTAGAAGAGATGAGTATGTGTTGTAATATTCATGCGATGTAATACGATTCTACAAAGCAAATTGATGAACAACTACACACAACAATATGGATGAATTATATAACATGATGAGCAAAAGAAGTCAGTGACTGAAGAGTTCATACTGTAGAACCCTTTTATATAAAGTTCAAAAATAAGCAAAGATAATCTATTCTGTTAGAAAAGAGGATCATGAGGGGCGCCTGGGTGGCTCAGTCAGTTGAGCGTATGCCTTCAGCTCCGGTTGTGATCCTGGGGTCCTGGGATCAAGCTCCACATCGGGCTCCCTTCTGATCAGGGAGCCTCCTTTCTCCTTTCTCTCTGCCTGCCACTCCTCTTGTTGTGCCCTATCTTTCTTTCTGTCAAATAAATAAAGAAAACCTTTAACAACAACAACAAAAAAGAGGATAGTGGTAATCCTTGGTATATGTAGTGTAGTAACTACAAAGGGAAGCAAGAGAGGTATCTGGGGTATAGTAACATTGTCTTTCTTGATCTGGCAGTCATTACATAGGTCCATTAGGTCCGTTGAACTTCTGAAAATTCATTGTGATGTACAGTCGTGATTTGTGCACTTTTCTGTATCCATGTTTTACCACAAGATTTTGTTTTTTAAGTCAGAAGTTTGAAGTCTGTCATAACAGGTTTTCATAATAGGGTTGAATCAAGACAAACTCACAAGTATAATCTACCATTTTCCCTCTGATTTATCTATTTATTAAAAGTGCCATTGCCTCTCATTAGTTTCTGCCTTCCAAATCTCTTACTGCCTGGTTCCTCACATCCTGGAACTCGTTAGTGATTTCCATATAAGAGAATATTACAGCAGGTTCTGTACTTTGTGGTCTTTGCTTTTGTGTGATAGAGCACAGGGTATCTCCCTTAAAATCCACACCACTTATGAAATTGCTTGGATAGCTAGTTGCATAATAACACCCATTTAGTTTGGATTACACACTCGAGCACTACTCTAATTAGAGACATCCACATTCGGTCAGTACCTGGGTGCTTTGCTGCCACATTCTAGTCTTCCAAGTTCCTTAGGACATTTGGACATTACCATCAAGCTCCAGAGGATAGAAAGATAGTGGAAGGAGGATTGAAGTCAGGAATTCCTTGTTGTTGGCAGCATCCTTTTAAATAAATTATTCACCATTCAGGAGAGACAATTATACAAAAATACCTTCAATATGGACATCTGGGTATTAGAGAAAAAAAAAGAAATAAAAAGTAAAATAAGGAGGTGCCTGGGTGGCTCAGTGGGTTAAGCCTCTGTCTTTGGCTCAGGTCATGGTCTCAGGGTCCTGGGATCGAGCCCCGTGTCAGGCTCTCTGCTTGGCAGGGAGCCTGCTTCCCCCTCTCTCTCTGCCTGCCTCCCTGCCTACTTGTGATCTCTCTCTCTCTCTCTCTCTCTCTCTCTCTCTGTCAAATAAATAAATAAAATCTTTTTTAAAAAATGAAACAAGAACTAAGATTTTAAGAGTAATGATAAGCTTAACATCAGGAGGGTTTGATTTTCTAAACAGTACATTGCTGGTTTAGAAGGTATGCAAATTTTTTTTTAATTCTTTTTAGATTATTTATTTATTTATTTGACAGAGAGAAATTACAAGTAGACGGAGAGGCAGGCAGAGAGAGAGAGAGGGAAGCAGGCTCCCTGCTGAGCAGAGAGCCCGATGCGGGACTCGATCCCAGGACCCTGAGATCGTGACCTGAGCCGAAGGCAGTGGCTTAACCCACTGAGCCACCCAGGCGCCCGGTATGCAAATTTTGATTGGTATTGTGTTTCACCCAAAATGTGATTTGGAGAGAATAGGCATTTTCAAGGCATGTAGGTGGTTGAGTCCAGTCGAGTGTCTGCCTTCAGCTCAGGTCAAGATCTAAGGATCCTGAGATCAAGCACTGCGTTGGAGTCTGCTCAGAGGGCAGTCTGCTTCTCCCTCTCCCTCTGCCCTTCACCCCTGCTTGTACTCTCTCTCTCTCTCACACTCTTTTTCTCAAATAAATAAATAGAAAATCTTTTTTTTTAAATAAACATTTTAAATAACGTTCCATTCTCTAATCCAGCAACATGATATGCCTTTTCATTTATTCTCCTGTTCTTTCATGTAAAGTTTTAAAGATTCCTCATTTAGACCCTGCCTGTTTCTTATTAGGTTAATTCATTTCTAAGTAAACCTAAGTGAAGACTTTGAGGTTCCTGGAACTCTGCTCCCAAAGGAGTTTTTCCTTTTTCCTCTTTAAATTGTGCATCTCCTAGTACAATTCAGGAAGAACAAACTCTTCTTACTCATATAACCTTAGATAAATCTGTATTTTTATTTTGACTGGGACAAAGGCAAGAAAGGAACCCATCGTTGTGTTTTACCACTTTTGTGGTTGGGGTGAAAATATTAATATCTCCAATCAACTAATTTTCTCATTATTATTGCTCTTCTATAGCACCACCTTTAGGTCCAGGAAACAGGGGTCTTTGCTGTGTGTTCCATGCAGCAGAGGGGTCCATATTCTCTCAACCAAAATATATATATTAAAGAACACTCAAATGCCTCTGACACTCAGAATCAGACGAAACCCACAACAGCCAATCCCATAATTAAACTCATTTAGTTCCCAGGGAAGTATTTCACATCTCGTGCTCTGTCTCTGAAACAAAAGGCCAGTTTGTTCAGATGTCACAAGGCAGAAGTTCTCAAAACCCCTTCACACTTAAAAATTGAGGGCCTTAAAGAGCTTTTGTTTATGTAGATTACATCTATTGACATTCACTGAAATCTAAATTAAAACAAAAACCAAAAAATGGGGGTGCCTGTATGGCTGAGTTGGTTAAGCATCTGACTCTTGATTTCCACTCAGGTCATGATCTCCGGGTGGTGGGATCAAGCCCCACGTCAGGCTCTGCACTCAGCATGGAGTCTGCTTATCCCTCTTCCTTTGCCCTTCCCCTTGCTCGCTCTCTCTCAAATAAATAAATACAATCCTAAAAAATAAAATAAATGTTAAAAAGCTGAAAAAATAAATATTACATCATTTAGAAATAATAAACCCATTGCATTTTAATACAAATAATATATTTTTATGAAAAACAATTCTATTTTCCCAAACCAAAACAAAGAGTGACATTGTTTTACATTTTTTTTTTTTGCAAATCTCCTCAATGTCTGTCTTAATACAAGACAAATAGATTCTCCTCTGCTTCTACATTCAGTTTGTTAGAATATCACACATCACATCACACAGCCTCTGGAAAATTCCACTGAACATTTGTTAAGAAAATGAAAGTGAAAGCACTAATAGTATCTTAACACTATTGTGAAAATACTTTTGACCTTATGGTCCCCCCAAAACAGAATTGAGACCCTTCTGGTATCCCAGACCACAATTTGAGAATCACTACCACATAGGGTTGGCAATTTCACATGGTTCAATCTAATATATGACTCCTCCCTCAAGATATTCATTGCCAACAAATAAAGAAATACAAACATCTCTTTAAATATGGCATACATTGCTTCTTTAAAATTTCTTAAAAATTGCCTTTTTATACATTTAGTAGTGTCTGAGTAAGTACAACACATATATTCAGCTTTTATCCAAAGAGATTTCTCAAATCAGAATAATAGACCAGTAGAAAAGCGCTAAAGGTTAAATGATACGTGTGGGAAATTCAGAAAGAATGACAAATATACGTATAAAAACACTTTTCACTTTGCCACTCAAAAAGAAACCCACACAAAGCAACATGGGGTACTATTTTTCAATACTCAAAGTGAGGAAGTGTTGGAGTTTTTATTTTAAAAATATAAATCCATTCCTTTCATCATCACGTTTAATGCTAAGAAGGTTTTGGGAAAATGACCAAAAGCATGTCAAGGTATGAGCTGATTGAACCTCACTGAAGGCAGTTTGGTGACAGGTATAAAACAAGCTTGGGACTTTCCAGGCCATGTGTCCCAGGAATTTCACTTCTGAAAATTTATTCTAAGAAGTTTAATCATGGATGTGCACTAATATTTATGTGACAAATCCAGAAGGGTATATATTTTTATATTTGGCGGTTTTTATCATACATAATATGCACAGGGCCGCATAGCTGAGGGAAAAGGAACCTTTTTCTGAATTATTCAAAAGCATCAGTTGGACTACTGAGAGCCCTACCAGAAGGACTGTGATTGTGATCAGTACACATTTTCTTCTGCCTACGCTGTATTTTCTTTATTTCCATCAATGAATAAATATTACTTTTGCAAAAGAAACAAAACAATTATTTTTCAAGTGTATCTTTTTACAAACAGACAATTGATGGCAGTTGGAGCTAGGTGATGGGTACAGGTGTTCATTGTAATACTCTACTTTTTTGTGTTTGACATTTTCTATAAAAAAGGTATCTTTTCTGACACACTTACAGACACAATATTTTATACAGCTTTCTCTGTCTTTAAATGAATCCATGTCTTTCACTATGGTTGGCGCTTTGTTCTCAAGATCTCTAAAAGATTTAGTGCAATGCCTGAAGAGTCTCTAAAAGACTGACTTCAAAGTTATACAATAAATACAAGCCTCTGCTCATTTAACCTGGAATGTTTAAGCAAGATTAATAGAGACATTTCAGACTTGAGAATCGTACCTCAAGTACCTCAAATACCCACTTAAAATGTAAGACTGTGGGAGTTTTCAGTTTGCAAAAGATCTTGCAACAGTTCTTGGTTGGTAAGTTCTGACCAGCAGCAAAAAACTTGTTTCAAAACTAGACACAGAAACTCTCCGTTTACCCCCTTTTTTCCTTTCTTTAAGTAAATAAAATATTCCTTAAGTTGATAAGCTGTTTATGTGACGGTTATTAAAGGCCAAATTGTCGGGATGCCTGGGTGGTTCAGTTGGTTGAGCAGCTGCCTTCGGCTCAGGTCATGATCCCTGCCGAGTCCCACATCCGGCTTCTTCCCACGGCCTGCTTCTTCCTCTGCCTCTGCTGCCACTCTGCCTGCCTGTGCGCGCGCGCTCTCTCTCTCTCTCTGGCAAATAAATAAATAAAATCTTTTTTTAAAAAAAGGCCAAATTGTCACTTTTTGAAATGCTTGCTTGAGCTTCAGCTTTTCTACATTCATTGTCCCTCCAGCGTCAATCAATAGCCATGGGAATGTCCCCCCCTCTTCCCAGATGTATTTATTTGTTCATCACTGTTCCATCTCTAACTAACTGAAGTTGTCCGTTTTAACTTGAATGAGAAGTTCCTTTTTGACCTTGATTCTTTCAAGTTAAGAAAGACCAAGTCATATTTTTTTCTTAAGTCCTGGACACATATATCCAACTTCTCTAAATACCTAATTCCATTTCGTAATTGGCTGGTCAGTTCTATCCACACATTTAATATTGAAACCTCTCCTCTCCTCTCCCCAACCTGGTCCTCTTCTAGTGCCCCCATTTTTTAAAAGATTTTATTTATTTGTTAGAGAGGGTGAGCACAAGCAGGGGAAATGGGAGGCAGAGGGAGAAGCAGGCTCCCTGCTGATCGAGGAGCCCAGTCTGGGGCTTGATCCCAGGACTTGGGATCACAACCTGAGAGTAAGGCAGATGCTTAACTGACTGAGCCACCCAGGCATCCCCAGTGTCCCCATCTTAACAAATGTCTCCATCATCCACCCCATGGCACAAGTGAGAGTCTTCAGTATCATCATATTTCCTCCCCTTTGACGCTCCCTACCACATTTCCTCTCACCTGTCTCCCAACTATTCTCTCCTAAAGCAGCAGGGTTTATCTTTATAAAAGCAAATTGCTTCATGTCCTCCCCTTGCTTAAAATCCTCAAGAGGCTTCTCATGGCTTTTAGGATAAAAACTAAATCCTAAATCCGGTATCTACCAGGTCCAGAATGACCAGGCACAGCCCACCTCTCTAGCCATTCTTAGCTCCTACTAGTTCCCCTAATACCCAGAACCTCCTTCCTGCCTCATGGACTGCAAATACAGTGTTTCCTCTACCCAGAAAGCTCTCCCCTCACTCCACTCCACTGCACTCCTAATTAATTCCCATTAGTCATCTAGAATTAAGCAGCAGCTAACAGTAGCTAATATTTGCGGGGAGCACTTGTGTGTTAAGTACTTCTTAGTTAATGAATAATTTAATCCTCACAGCCACTCTGGGAAGTGGATACTATTATTATCATTTCCATTTGACAAATGACTAAAGTGAGGTGCAGAGAAGTGAAAAAGCTTGGCCAAGGTCACATAACTACTCGCTGGCAGAAGCAGGATTCAAAAAACAGGCGTCTGGTTCCAGAGCCTCTGCCCTTAAATATTACCCTATACAGCTCTGCCACCTGATCCAGGAAATCTTTGCTATAGACCTCAAAATATACCTGAAGAATCAATGGCAGGAAGAAAGAAGGGAGGAAAGAGAAAAAAAGAGGCAAAGAAAAGTGAAAGAGCTTTTCCGCCTATGCATAGCAAGTTGCGCGGTCTCGTTGATTTCTGTCTTCTAAGTTTGAGATTTTCTCTTAAGACTGGCCAAAGGTTTACCTTCCTCAGTTTGAAACCATTTTTTTTTTAAAATATTTTATTTATGAGAGAGAGAGAGAGAGAGGGCACATGCATAAGGGGGGAGGGGCAAAAGGAAAGGGAGAGAGAATCTTAAGCAGATTCCCCACTTGAGTCTGTCTCCTGTCTCCCAGATGACCCAGGTAGTCGGCTGCTCACTCTTTTTCTGCAGCCTCACAACAAGCTGGCTCAGCAGAGAGGCTCTGAGGCCTGCAGACAGAAACCAGAGTTAATAAGAAAAACTCTTCAGGCAACTGGTGTCAAGAGCTTGTATTTTCAGCAAATAAGGTTGCAACCCCAAAAGAGAAGCACAAAGTTTTCCAAATCGACTAGGTGATTCCTGTTCTCTCCCTACTCCTTCATGACTGTGTGAGGTGGCAGGGAGTCAGGATTCATCTTCTGTAATATTTCCCAAAGTGCATCCGGTTGTGCCAGCCCAGGCACAGCTCTCCATGAATTTAATAGCTGGGGAATCCTGTGAATTCGATGAGCTCTGAGTCTGTAAATTTTTGTGTGAGGCCTGCACTGTGTGTTGTTGTGTTTATTCAGGCCGCATATTGTTTGATGATACCAAAGTTTGAAAACCACTATTTGTATATTATTTAATATATTTACAGTCCATCAAAAGTCATACCTTTGGGACACTTGGGTGGTCAGTCTGTTAAGCAACTGCCTTCATTTGGCTCAGGTCATGATCGCAGCATCCTGGGTCCGAGTCCTGCATTGGGCTCCTTGCTTGACAGGGAGCCTACTTCTCTCTCTGCTTCTGTCTGCCACTCTGCCTGCCTGTGCTCTCTCTCTCTCTGACAAATACATAAATTTTTTTTAAATGGGGGAAAAAAAAAACACCTTTCTCTTAAAAAAAAAAGTCATACCCTTACTCCCATAGATGAATTATACTAGATAGTTAGGAGTCATAGAAGTGAAATAAATTGCATATGAATAAATAATTCACAGAAATATTTTTTGGAAGTTTTACTTAAAGAAGTATCTACTTTAAATTAGATGCTTCGTTAAGCTAAAACTTAATAGTTTCTTTTTTGAAAAATGTAGCAAAGTCTTAAGCATGTGTGTTGATTCTATAGTCTCAGTTCAATACATTTATAGCTCAACAGTTCCTGTGTCTATTAAATAAGAGTCTCCCTTTTCCAGTTAATATTAGCATGACAAAGTTGTAGAGACAATTCTTAAGAAGTTTAAGTAACTCTTTGATGACCTCAGCCAAGTAAGCGAAAATTTCTTGATAGGGTCAACAGACTGAAAACTATCTCTTGTTGGGATAAAACCCTGTGTATCACCATTTGCAATATTGTATTCTGAGTAATACATCTGTAAGGAAAATCTAATGGAAGGAGGGAAGATCCAAAAAAAGATAAAGTGGGCGCCTGGGTGGCTCAGTGGGTTAAGCCGCTGCCTTCGGCTCAGGTCATGATCTCAGGGTCCTGGGATCGAGTCCCGCATCGGGCTCTCTGCTCGGCAGGGAGCCTGCTTCCCTCTCTCTCTCTCTCTGCCTGCCTCTCCATCTACTTGTGATTTCTCTCTGTCAAATAAATAAATAAATAAATCTTTAAAAAAAAAAGATAAAGTAACAGCTTGAATGTGGAGCTACCTAAGGAGAACATGATAATCAGATTAAAACTCTTCAGAAAGGGCATGTATTGCATTGAGCACTCGGTGCAGTGCATAAACAATGAATCTTGGAACACTGAAAAAATTAAGTTAAATTAAAAAAAACTCTTCAGAGAAACAAAGACAAAAAAGGAGAGAAGACCTACGTGTGAAACCATAAAGGGATGAAAAAGGTAATCATAGTTGTTCACTAAATCCTGAAATCATAGAATGAGAGTGCATCTCTAAAACTTTATTTAGATAAATTTAAGCTAATTAGAAGTATAACTCATGTAAAAAATAAAACTCAGATTACTCTAAGTGGTGATATAGTTGATTATCTACTTAAGATAAACCAATAGCTGATAGAGTCTTAGTGAGGTGCAGAGAGTGGTCAGTTCCTAAACTCAGAAGTTGGTATCCAAGAAGATAGCCAAGACTGGCCACCTCTTGTCTAGTGATACAAACCCTAGAGATAAAAAATGTTTGCTGGCCCATAAAACCAGACAATGTGGTAATCATTCTGATTTTAGCAAATAAAAACCGGACGAACAGAGAAAAATAAATAACTAGTAAAAGAACCAAAGGATACTTGTGCAAATAATTGTAATGAATGTTTGTACATAGTTTGTAAATTTTATCATTCATATGAAAGTGAATTTTTCTCTTTTTTGAAAGATTTTTATTTATTTATTTGACACAGGGAGAGACAGAGTGAGAGAGGGAACATAAAAAGGGGGAGTGGGAAAGGGAGAGGCAGGCTTCCAACCGAGCAGGGAGCCTGATGTGGGGCTTGATCCCAGGACCCTGGGATCATGACCTGAGGCGAAGGCAGATGCTTAATGACTGGGCCACCAAGGCACCCATGAAAACCAATTTTTCATATAATATTAGCATGTGATTCATATTTTGCAGTGTTGTGGATAAACATGTTCTACAGATCTATAGGTCCTATGTAATCTGTGTATCATTCTCTCCCCACCCTTCTGAGATCATCATCTATCACCATCCTCCTTGCTGTTCCTCTAGAACACTCACCTTTTCCTGCCAACTGCCTTCACATGTGCCGCCCTCATTGCCTGGATATTCTTTTTCTACACTTACCCATGGCTTGCTCCCTCCCTTCACTAAAGATTCTATGGAAATCTCACATTGTCAGAAAGCTATCCCCTGATTTTCCCATCAAAAATACCCCTGTCTTGGGGTGCCTGGGTGGCTCAGTGGATTAAAGCCTCTGCCTTCGGCTCAGGTCATGATCACAGGGTCCTGGGATTGAGCCCCGCATCGGGCTCTCTGCTCAGCAGGGAGCCTGCTTCCTCCTCTCTCTCTGCCTGCCTCTCTGCCTACTTGTGATCTCTGTCAGATAAATAAATAAAATCTTAAAAAATATACCCCTGTCTTTGCTAGTCCTTTACTGTTTTTCTTTTTTTCTTAGCACTTAACAATACCCAACATAGTATATATGTATTTGCTTATTATGTCTCCCCCACTACAACATAAGTCAGCTCTTTGTTGAGGAGGAACTTTATATCCCAAGTCCAAAACAATGCCCGGCATAGAACATGCATTTAGTAAATACTTGTTGAATGGGTGGAGGATGAACCAAGTTTGGTAAATTTTGGGCTGCTTCTTATGCTGGATGGCAAAGGAATTAAAGCTATGGTCAAATACAAGCTATGCTTTCTAAACAGCTAGTGATCCATTACTTAGCTTCTGGGTAACATAGATATTGTTGCTTGGTTTGTTACAACACAAATTTGAAGAAGACCTGGGGCTTATGATTCAATTCAATAAACAGTTTCATCAAGTGCCCCTTAAGTGTGCCCCTTAAGCACTCTCATCTGCTAATACTGAAAAGTCCAAAGCCCACCCCCGGATTTTTGCGAATTTCCTAGGATGGTTCTGATTTTTTCCTGCCTTCACCACCTTAGTTCAGTTTTGCAGTCATCTCATCATCTTGCCTGGTTTGTCTTCTGCACTTGTTGAATCACATGTGGAACTTCTTACTTTTCAAAAATACTCAAGCAAATTTGACCAACACCTTAAGGACATGGGGGAAATTCCACTTATGGGGTGGAATTGGAACAGTCAGAGCAACAAAATTAACTTTAGGTGAATGTTAAAGAGTCCTGTTTGTTAATTTCTTTCTGCCACCCCACCATAAGACTCTTCATTGGTTAATTCATTCTTATTTTCTCTTTTTTCTCTATCACCTCACATTTCTGGTTTCTTCTCTCTGACATGTCTCCAAAGAACTTAACATTCTTCTCTCTGTCTTTGGATCCTACTTCCAAACTCAGCTCTGGGTCAGTGTTTTTGTTTTTTAATACTCAAATTCATGTAGGAGCTCAGCAGAAAAAAACCAAAACACACAACAGAACTCCAACAACTAACTTCCTTTCCTAAGAGCCCATCTTCAAAGGAGATGCAATTGTTTTCTCAGTTATGAAGAAATTTGCTAAGGTTAGTTAGCAGTTCTAAGCAGTACAGTATACTTCATGTCATATCGGTCTTAAATCTTTTGGGGAAACAGTGTATAACTTAGGTAAAAAAGAGCTACCATATTTTTGCGGGTATTTCATTGTAACAAAAAGGAAATTAACATTTACTGTTACTACTATATGTAAAGCACTCTATTTGTAAATTACAAATTTATTGGACCCCTATCTGGCAGACACTTAAGGCATTTACTAGACCTCACCCTCCAGTTTTCCCATTAATGAGACACCTGGCCTGTCCCGGGGGACTTTGTGACCATGGTCAGCAACTCCAACTCCATCCATGCAACTTTGTTTACAAATAATTGGAACATCCAATCACTTTTCTCTAAGAGAGTACAAAGATCACCTTGCGAGAAAGTTCAGACCTCTTGTTTTGTTTTTGTAAGACTGGGCTTTTTTTTTTTTTTTTTTAAGATTTTATTTATTTATTTGACAGAGATCACAAGTAGGCAGAGAGGCAGGCAGAGAGAGAAGAGGAGCGGACTCCCCGCTGAGCAGAGAGCCGGATGCAGGGCTTGATCCCAAAACCCTGGGATCATGACCTGAGCCACCCAGGTGCCCCTAAGACTGAGCCTTTAACTGGTGTTAAGATGTGTATATATAATGTGTTTAGGATCATGTTTCTTCTTTGACCAGAGGCGAGGCTTTGGAGAATGTTAGCTTTTAGTCAGAACTTGAGGGGTTTCAAATCCCTTTTCTAGTCCTAAGTGTCCACTCTGAAAAATCAACTACGTAGGTAAGAGTCCCTGCTTCCGCTGCAGCAAAGGCCAGAATAGGAGTAACACCAGGGTGATCGAAAAATCCCGACAAACACTAGACCAACCAGACAGGTGGAAAAGCTCACAGAAGCTTAGCCTAGCTTGGGCCCGGCCCTCGCGGCCCACCCGTGAAGTTCTCTTTAACCCTCCCACGGCCCTGTTGTGAGCCCGACTGCGGAAGAGGAAGCAGTCACAGGCGGGCGCGCGCCCGTAGCCCCTCCCATCCGTGACGTAGGAGACGCGACGCGTCGCAACGCAGTGCAGACTGGGAAAAGGGGATGAGCTGGGCTGGTTTCCGTCGGGCTGGGGAAGACTAATTCTTCGAGTTGCGGGAAGATGGGCCTTTGGAGAGGAGGGCGGCGTTAGTCAAGCGCTCCCGGTGCCACGGTGAGTGTGGGTCTGGGTCCTGGCCTTTGTTCCTCGGGTAGCCTGCTGCATTGGACACCCTTTCTTTTCACAAGCGTCTGGTCACCGGGGAGACAAGCCCTGTCCGCCGAGAGGGGTGGGACAACCCCGAACCTAGAATCGGCTTTTAGAGGAAGGGCCCGATCTCGAGTCTTTCCCGCTGCGTACCTAGGGTTGTCCAGTGAGTTTCGTGTAGTTTTTTCAGGTTTTCCGGCCTTAGAAGGTGGCCTTGACCGTTCCTTGTTCTCTTTCAACACTTAGACCCGACTTTGACCTCCTTCCTCTGGCCTCCGTTTTCTAATTTTTTGCTATCGAACTACAGTCCCAGGCCTTTAATACAGACCCTCAGGGGGTCTCCCAATATCTTCTCTGTCCCAATCAAACTTAGTTTTAATGAAGTCCAGGTGTGGGCTTAAAGAACGTATAAGCCCATCAGTTAAAATTATGACTTCTCTAAATAAAAGCTTTTCTTTGCTAAAATGTAGTCCCTCTCCTAGAGTTGTGGGACAAGTTAATTTCACCTCCACTCCACCTTGGAAATTTCAGAACTCTGAATCGCAGTGCTGTTCATTTATACATAGAGCTGCAGACTACACTTTTTAAAATTCTTTTCTCCAGTTCATTCTGTGACCTTGAAGCAAGTCACTTAATCACTAACGAAATATTTACCTGAAGGTATTTAATATTTGTTAAGCACCCTGAGGGTTTCAGATGAAAGGGATGTTACTCTTTCTGAATCTGCAAGCTGTCTTAGTTTTGTGTATCTTTTGCTGCAGCCATTAAAAGTGTCAAGTGGTATTTGTTAAGGAACTGTACCTTTTCTAGGCCTGGTCTGCGGCTTTGCTATGTAAGCAGATTTTGCATTTCAACAGATTCTGGTTAAGATTCATGGTTGAATGTCTTTAGATAGTTTGTCATGACTCCACAGTATTGGAACATTTTATCTGAAAGGTGATGTAGGTTGTGTTATGCCTTTATACTATTGCTGTGGCTGCCTTGAAATGTGTATTCTTTTTCTTGTGACACATTGGGTGCATCTTTAAAATTAGATAGTAGGAACCCTGTAATAGTAAAACAACAACTTGTTATTAATGACATAAATACGCATTAATTGCATATAAATATGTAGGTATGTGTCGTATTCTTTGAGAAAACAATGCATGAGAAAAACTAACAACATTTTAAAGATGTCTTTCAGTATTCAACTTTATATATTTACTTAACCTTTAATAATCATTGTGACTCTGTTTATTAATATGAACATACTGGGAAAGATCCAAAATGGCTTTTGTAAAGTAAGGTAGTTGGAAAATAAATCCAGCACATCAAATTTTTTCCATAAAATGTCTAGCATTGTATTTCCATTATGAATTTTTCATCATGAAGATGCAGTTATTTTTGTAGAGATTAAAGGAAAAATGTGCCCATCAAATATGAGTTGCTAATCAAATTGGATATACTTAAGGAAACATTTTTTTAAAATCTTGATTATTGTCCTTATTACCTATTGCTGTATAACAAATCAAACAAAGTAGCTTCAAACTATTATGTTTTATCTGTTATATTTCTCTGGGCTAATTGGAGTCAGCTGGTTGGTTCTCACTTAAGAGTTTCATGCATTTGTGTGGCAGCGAGGGTTGAAGTTATCTGAAAGTTTAACTGAGTTGGACATTGAAGGTTCATTTGCATGAATGGCAGTTGATGTTGGCTGGTAGTTCAGCTAAGGATGTCACCTGGAGTGCTGGCACATGGACTTTTCATGGGGCTTGGACTTCTCATAACATGAGTTTGAGTTTCAAAAGCAAGTATTTAAAG